>NC_056674.1:10745000-11045000 GCF_018350195.1 Panthera tigris
TTTCAGCTCAGGTAATGATCTCGGGGTTAGTGAGTTCAAGTCCCGCATCCAGCTCTCTGCCTCTCTCTGCCCCTCCCCCCACTTCTCTCTCTCTCAAAAATAAATATTTCAAAAAAAAAAAAAAAGGAATGATGATGTTTTTAAAAGACACAGCGTCTGGTTTGTACATGTTTATATCATTGCACAGAACAGGAATCTAACATACAGCCTCATGCTTCATTACTACGGGCCCTATGTCCCCGGGGGGGCCGTTCTGAGCTCTTTCTCTCTCTGTCTCTGGAAATAACCACAAAACCTTGGGATTCTGCGGAGGGAGAAGCGAAGTGCTCTCATCCAAGCTGGGCTCAGGTTACAGCGGCCAGCTGCAGGCCCTGGCGAAAAGTCCCCAGCGGTCGCCTCCACCCTGCAGCAGGGGGAACGAGGTTCCAAGCGAGGAAACGTGGCCAGGAGACCCAGAGGCCCCACGTTCGTTTTCTCCGCTTAATTTATTTTTCCTAAAAAACAGCCGCACGGCAAAATAATCTGTAGGGCAAGATTGCATTAACGTGGGGTTCAACACAGTCAATTCTGCAGTGTTGAGAAATGCATCGTGTGGCAATAAGGATCCACCTCTCTGGAAAATCAAGTTTTTGTTTTTCCTAAAACAGGGTATTATTTACCCTGGGGGAGGGAGGAGTTGGTGATGAGCAGGACACATGAGGCTCTTCTGGGCTATTTCCTGGTGGGTTGAGTGTCACGGAATTCGCTATATAATTATTTGTTACAGTGTATGTTTCCGTGCAGGGCACATTTCCAAATGGGTGCCACACGGTCCTCTGTGTTTTTTCAAATGTTTTTTAAAAAACAGTCACACACTGAGAGAGCGGCAGTGAGAAAATAAATGCTCTACCTATTTTCCAGAATGTTCTGCAGGCGAAAACCTGAACCCGGTGGTACAAACGTGCATTTTGAAAAGACTCCCAAATGAAAGGCACAGCAGAGTCAGGTGAAGCTTCTCTCGTTTATGTTATGGAGGCTGATCATGTTTCTTCCTGGCGTCTGGAAAGTGTCACGTGGGCGAAAAAGCCTTGGCTGGAGACTAATCCTGCTTTTTGTCCGAAGCCTTTCACCGAAGAAAAAAGAGAATGAACTATTTCACTTAATTTTTATTTTTTATTAAAAAAAATTTTTAAAGTTTATTTTTGAGACAGAGACAGAGCGTGAGTGGGGGAGGAGCAGAGACAGAGGGAGACACAGAATCCAAAGCAGGTTCCAGGCTCCGAGCTGTCAGCGCAGAGCCCCTCGCGGGCCTTGAACCCATGAACGGGCGGGATCATGACCGGAGCCGAAGTCGGACGCTCAACGGACTGAGCCACCCAGGTGCCCCTATTTTACTTAATTTTTAAAAACAAGATGTGGATTAGAGTCTTTAAACTCTGTGTATTTATGTTGGACAAAACACCGCAGAGAAACAAACCAGTAAACCAAATTTAATAAATATAATGAAGAGAGGGTCTCTCTGCCATTTTTGTAATTAAAAATATTTATGTTTATTTTGAGAGAGAGAGAGCGCGCGTGCGCGCGCGAGCAGGGGAGGGGCAGAGAGAGGAGGAGACAGAGAATCTGAAGCAGGCTCTGCGCCATCAGTGCAAAGCTCAGGTGGGGCTCGAACTCACGAACCTTGAGATCATGACCTGAGCCAGAGTCAGAGGCTCAACCGACTAAGCGACCAGGGCGCCCCCCTTTTTTTTGCCACTTGTTAAGGAAAGAGATCATATTCTCTTGTGGGCCCAGAAGATACGTGGAGGGAACAAAAATCACGTCTATTTAAGGCCTAAACGTAAAGAAATAGGCAGGACGTTAGGAAGGGATTGTCTTGCTGAGGAACATGCCTGTAAGTCAGGAGATTTCATTCCAACTGAAATAAGGTTTACACAGAAATAAGGCTGCCCTCCGGGGCCACCCACTCACACACTGGGAAGGTTTCTAGCTTAGAGGTTGAAGGGAAAAATGAATCATTTGTACATATTTCTTCCTTCCTTTCTTTTTTTTTTTTTTTTCTGGCTAGAGCTAGCATTTCCATTAAAGTGCTCCGTCCGTCCCCCCATACTTTGCTTGTTTTGGATTTTTTCCCCCAGTGCTGTTTATATGGACATTCCTCACCGGCCTATAAAAGTAATTATGATTGCTGCAGAAAACCCTCAGTAAATATGGAAAAATCACCCATCATTTTGCCCTACATATAACTAACCTTTTACTGCGGAACAATTTAATTTTCCTTTTTTTGAGAGAGAGAGAAAGCACACACACACACACACACACACGTGTAAGTGGGGAAGGGACAGAGGGAGAAAGAGAATCTTTTTTTTTTTTTTTTTTTAAGTTTATTCAAACAGGCTCCGCGGTGTCAGCACAGAGCCCGATGCAGGGCTCGATCCCACGAACCATGAGATCATGACCTGAGCTGAAATCAAGAATCAGACTCTGAACTGACCGAGCCACCCAGGCACCCTGAGCATGTTGCTTCTTAAAGTTAGAATGCTGGTTTTAATTCGAAGAATATGGAAGACTTTAAATTTTTTTTTTAACGCTTATTTATTTTTGAGACAGAGAGAGACAGAGCATGAACAGGGGAGGGGCAGAGAGAGAGGGAGACACAGAATCTGAAACAGGCTCCAGGCTCTGAGCTGTCAGCACAGGGCCCGATGCGGGGCTCGAACTCACGGACCGTGAGATCGTGACCTGAGCCGAAGTTGCATGCCCAACTGACTGAGCCACCCAGGCTCCCCAGAATATGGAAGCCTTTAAAATAAGCCATTAGTGGGACTCCCATGGCATATTAACAACGATAATAGTAACGTCAGGGTCCAGGGGTGACATGTGTAATACAAAGAAGGCGTTTTTTAAAAATGTTTATTTATTTTTGAGAGAGAGAGAGAGAGAGTCCCAAGCAGGCTCCATGCTGTCCGATGTGGGGCTCCAACCCATGAACCGTGAGATCATGACCTGAGCCGAAGTCAAGAGTTAGACGATTAGCGGACTGAACCACCCAGGCGCCCCCGTGTCCTGCAAAGAAGTTTCGAGTGGGAATCAAGACTCCTGAGTTCCACCCCCTCTCTGTCACCCATGTGCCCTGTGACCTCAGCTAATTCCTTCCCCAATCTGGCTTCAGCTTCTTGCCTAGAAAATGGGGGGATTGGAGTAGAAACGGTTTCTAATGGTCGGCCACACCCCCAACCAACAGCTTCAAACTCTGCGGGTCCAGCAGGGCATCCCAAGTTCTTAAACACTCCCCAGGGGATTCGAACGTGTAGCCAAGGTTGAGAACCACTGTCCTTGTCTGGGGTTCTGAGTCAGTAGTTTCTGCGAAGAGGGGTACCCAGGCCATTGCCGCTGCTCAGGGGAACACACTTTGAGAACCGCTGCCTCCCCTGTTAGGTCACTGTTTCCCTGCTATGACAACCCTACAAGTTCGTGGGTGTCACACGACCAGATTCTTGGGTGAGTACAGGTTTTTCTTTTTTTTTTTCCTTTAAAATTTTTTTAATGTTTATTTTTTTCTCACTTCTGTAGTTGCCTTTTGTTTCGTTTTTACTTATAAGTCAAATTTATTTTTTAATATGAAATTTATTGTCAAATTGGTTTTTTTTTTAATGTTTATTTTTGAGAGACAGAGAAAGAGAGAGTAGAGCGGGGCTGCGGTGTGTGGAATAGAGTCCTCCAACATCCGTGTCCACCCAGAACCCCGGTTAAGGTGAGCCCATCCTGGATTCAGGGTTGGCCCTGAATTCGGTGATCAGTGTCCTGATAGGAGAAGAGACACAGATACACAGGGAAGAAGACCACGTGACGACAGGGCAGATGACGATGATGTGGCTCTGAACTAAAGGATTTTCGGGATCGTGGCCAATACCAGATGCCGGCAGAGGCAGGGGACAATCCTCTCCCAGAGAAGCACGGTCCTGCCCACACCTTGATTTCAGACTTCCGGCCTCTGGAACGTCGAGAGAACACATTCTGTTGTTTTAAGCCACACAGTCTGGGACGGGGGCCTGAGTCCATCTCTGTGATTGGCTGTGGCCAGCACACTGGCTTCTGATGGCCCCGGTGTTCCCAGGCTCATGGCTACATCAGTCTGTTGGGTCTGTACTTCTGTCTCCACTGGCCTCTCTTGTCTGGGTTTCTCTTGCCCCAGTATCCCTCTCTTTTCTTTTCTTTTTTTTTCTTTCTTTATTTTGAGAATAAATACAGAGAAGAGAAGGAGAGAGAGAGAGTCCCAAGCAGGCTCCACACTCCCAGCACGGATCCCCACACAGGGCTCGAACTCATAAACCGTGAGATCATGACCCAAGCCAAAACCAAGAGTCCAATGCTTAACTGACTGAGCTACCCAGGTGCCCCTCTCCTTAGCTTCACACATATAACCTGATATGACTAGACAAATGTTATCACATGGGTGGTGATCTTTTATGGTCTTTGTAGTCTGGATCCACCTCCCATCCACCCCCACAAACCCCATCTCCCTACATAACCAGGTTAACTTCCTGCATCTTGTATTTATTGAGCACTTACTATATGCCAGGAGCTGTTAGAAGCCCTTTACATCCTGCAAAGCAGATACTCCCATCCCCATTTTACAGATGAGGACACTGAGGCCCAGAGAGGTCACAAAACCCAGTCACGAAGCCAGGATCTGGCTGTTCTCCTGCCCTTGAGTCCCTCTTTAGCCCCACGCTGCCTTCGCATTTTCTCTTTGTTCAGTAAAGCCTAATATGGACACATACAGAGATACAGAGGTTATTTGGGGTATATTATTTTTTGACCAGAAAAGGAGACCATACTGCATACATACAACTTCTCTGGCCTCTCGCCGTGTTTACTAAAAAGGACCCCGTGGAAACTATCCGCGCTGCATGGAGCCCATGGGCGGCTACACCCTCCAATCAATGGGCAGCCCCAGGCGGATGGACGGTCTGCCCCGCAGGTCAGCCGTCCTGACGCTCCAAACCTGAAGCCCGAGCCAACCTGCAGTGAGCTGGAAATCCTTACTCTTTCCCGGGCCCACTGATCGTGCACAGCAGTAATTGAGTCACTTGATGTGTTTATTTCCGCTCTCGCTTGTTACACGTAACTGATCAAATTATACCACCAGGTAGCGCGTGCTCAAAATGTTTCCACACATCTTCATTTTTTTAATGCACTAGGAGACGTTTTTTAAAAGTGAAGTGATCCCGACTTTTCTGGTGGGCTAAGAGGGAGCCTGGAGAGTCACCTGAGCCTCGGTGTCCAGGGTTTTTATTGGGGGTGGGTCCCGTAGGTATGGAGCACCCACGTGGTTGATCTTAGTGCCTCAGCCTTCGTTCCCTCCAGCGGGCAGATCGATGCAGGGAGGCTGGAGGCGGAAACAAGTGTTCAGCATAAATCACATTGTTGGCGCAGGTGACGTGTCTGGCCCAAGGCCCTGGGTAAACAGACTGTTATCAGGAGGACATTCCTTCCGGGGACTTAAAGGTTCCCTCCCAGGGGGCCAGTCTGGGTTTTTTTGGCTTTTTGTGGAATGTGCAGGAGCCTCGGTTACCCCTTTACTGCACAGGGGACATCTGTGGAGCTGTCTGTAGAGAAGGCTTGGGTGCCAGGGTGGGGGCAGGGAGGGTGCACTGTCGGCCACAGACTAAGGAGGGCTCACCTGTTTGGGGATCTGCAAGGTGGGAGGGGATGGGAGAAGCCGAGATAGTAGGAGACACTGGGAAGAGTCCAGAGAGCCAGGAGGGGGACCCCCGCCCCCACCCCCAGGGGCTCAGCGAGGACCAAACACTATGGCGTTTTCCGATAAACCTTGTTCAAAGCCAGCTGCGTGTGTCTTTCTGTCCCTTGGTCACTTGAGCCCACCCTTACTATTTTTTTAATGCTTCTTTAATGTTTCTTTATTTTGAGAGAGAGAGCACGAGAGGGGAGGGGCAGAGAGAGAGAGAGTCCCAAGCAGACTCTGCACGGTCAGCACAGAGCCCAACACGGGACTTGAGCTCATGAACCATGAGATCGTGACCTGAGCCGAAATCAAGGGACAGATACTTAACCGACTGAGCCACCCAGGTGTCCCCCACCCCTGTCATTCTTGCAACTCCCCGAGGAGTCTGCTTCTGAGTCTGTGTCTCCCTGAGGAGACTGTTCACACACACACACACACACACACACACACACACAGAGGCATGCGTGCGACTCACACACAGGGTTTTTATCCTCAGACCCCTGGTGGGTAGCCCTGAGACTTGGGACAAGTTTGTTTTCTACTGAGTCTCAGTTTGTCCCTCCCTTGAGTGGGCACAGCCTTCTCTGCCCTCCCTTCCCCAGAGTCCCCAGCGCGCAGCCCCAGAAGCAGGAGGATGCTTGGGTCACCCGAGATGGTTCTAGGGCCGTCAGTATTATTTTTAACTCGAGGGGGGGCTTCAAATGGTGCCTGCAGGGCTCAGTCCCCAGATGCAGCCTGTTGGTGTCTCCAGCATTGTGATTTCAAATGTTCCAGGATTTCCAGGGAGGAAGCCCCAGGGAACCTAAACGGTCCTTTGTCTGGAATAACCCAGCTGCCCTTGACCATTACCAAGGAGGAAAACACTGAAACACGGAGGAGGAGGGGAGAGACGCCACCCCATACAGATGGGGACCCCTTATCAGGCCCCATGATGGTGTGACAAACAGGGACCCATTAGGGGGACAGGGCGAGGAGGGATTTGGAGCCCGGATCACCCCGCCCCCCGCACTGCCACTTACAAGCTGTAGCTGCTTACTTAACCTCTCTGTGCCTGCAATCAATTCATCTTCCGAGAGGGGGATTATAATAGAGCTTTCCTCCCAGGGCTGGTGAAGGACTGAAGGAGATGTAATGTGTTGGAATTCAAATCCGCCCCCAACGGACATCATCTGTCCTATTCCCGTTATACATCAGAGGCGGTCAGTTCCTCACGAGACATCTCAGCCCTGATTGGGGCCCCGGGGACGGTGCTTTCCCCATCCTGGCTGGTGTGGAATGACCCGGGAGCTTTCAAACACCCCCCGCCCGGCCCGCACGCTCAGAGACGCTCACCGAACTGGCGCAGGTGTGGCTGGGGCATCCAGAGCCCTAAGGCTTCCAGATGATTCCACTGTGCACCCGGGACTGCGAACGGATCCCCCCAGGGCTCCGGGAGATAATCAGACCCCACAGCAGACCCGTCTCAAGCTGGGCGTGCATCAGAATCATCTGGAAGGCCTTCTAAGACACAGACTGCAGGATCCCAACCCCAAGTCATTCCTTCCGTCTGGGGTGGGCTCAAGGATATGCATCTCCAGCTCCAGCGGAGGCTGATGCTGCTGATCTCGGGACCTCCCTTGACGGGCCGCTGCCCGACGTTCAAAGGCCACGTGGAGCTTTGGCCCTTTAAGGTCCTGGGCCAGTGGCCGCAGCCTCCGGCGCCCTCCGGGGGAGCCCGCGCCGCGCGCCTTTCACCAGCGGTCCTGGGGCGCCCCCTGGCGGGAGGCGCGGGAGCCGCAGGTCGTGCGGGCGCTCTCCCCTCTCGCGAGCGGTGGGACGTGGGCAGGGGGCGGCGCCGGCCGGCCCTGGAGCCCTCGACCTCCCCTCCGGAAGATGTGGGAGCCCACCCCGTTCCCAGCAGTGCCGGGACCCGAGCTGGCCGACGGGGCGGACGGGTCCGGCCCGAGCGTGCGGGCCGAGGTGGGGTCGGGGACGGGGTAAAGGGACACCGCGGCCACGTGGGCTGGAACGGTTCCGCGGTTCCGCGAGGGAGCCCCGGAGGAGGACGAATCCGGCTTCGAGCTCACTTGCCTCGTCTGGGAAATGGCAGTGAAAACCTGCCTTCCTCCAATCCCCCCGCGCCTAGTCTGTGCGCAGAATCCAATAAGGACGCACACGACGGCCCGAATCTGTCCCCCACCGACTGACCCCGCGGGGACACAAACAGCGCGGGAGGCCGGCCCCGGTGGGGTCCGTGATCCCACGTGAGCGGCCCCTGGGCTCGCGCCTCCCGAGGGAGCCTCCCTCGGGCGCCCGCCCGCCCCAGCCCTCACCTCTTCGGCTCTTCGCTCAAAGGTCGCCTTGTCAGCGAGGGCTGCCTGGCCCCCCGGCCCCCGAACTAGGCGCCGATCGCCAACCCTGCGCCGCGCATGCTCGCCCCGCGGCCTCCCGGTGTCGTGCATCCGCGTGCACTTCTCCGGCAGCGTCTTTTGTCCGTCCCCGGGCCCACGACGCTCCGCAAGGGTCTGCACTTGGCGTGCGTCCTGCCGCCGCGCCAGCGCCGAGCCCCGGGCCTGGCTCCGGGTCCCGCGCGGCCCGCGCCGTCCCTCCCGCCTCCTCCCGGCCGCCACCGAGAGGTGTCCTCGGTGTCCTCGGGGCCGCGGGCCCTCGGGCGCGGGGCGGGGGACGGTGTCCGGGAGCCTCTCGCGCTGCGGCGTGGGCGGCAGGGACGCGGGCCCGGGGCTCCCGGGTCCCTCCTCGGGGAAGTCTGCTTGGTGGAACCCTTCAGCGCGGCGACCTGGGTTCCGGGCTGCGGCGGTACCTCCCCTGGGGGCCCCTGGGCCACCTGCCCTGTCCTTCTGCACTTTGGCCCGCGATGGCCGCGTCACCCATTCCCTCCACGACCCCCCCCCCCCCCCCCCGCCGGAAGCGAGTCTCATCCACAGGCGGCATACCGGCCTCTGCCTGGTGACTCAGGGCCCTCCCGATCTATCCCAGCTCACCTCAGGCAGCACCCCTACACCCCCACGCTTTCCACCTTCCGCGGGAAACCTGCGCGGGGTCGGGTGGGGGGGGGACCCCAAGGGAGAAACATCACGGATTCTGGAGTCACACAGATGTAGACCGCCTGCTTTCACACTCCTGCGCCGTGTGACCTTAGGCAAAATCATCTACCTTCTAGCTGGCGCTATTTTTGTCATCAGCGTTGAATCTCAATCCCAATTCGGAGCCGAATCGATCCTGGCACGGTATTTCGACTGCACCCTGCGCGCTCCGAAGCCTCCAGGTCCAGCGGCCGGGGAGCGCCCCCTGGTGGGGATCCCGGGAACCGCAACTTGCGTGGGCTTGCGTCCGGGATCTTCCAGGCTGGGGGAAGAAGGGTGGCGGGAGGGGGTCGCCTTCTACCCCCAGGAGCCTCATTTGGTCCCTCCGGCTGTTCTGAGACCTGGTCGCACCCCCAGCAGTCTCGGAGCGCCGCACCCGTTGGTGAGAACGCGCAGAAGCCTGAAGGAGCTGAGTTAGGAAGTAGCGTCTGGATAAATACGAACGTGGATTTCCTGGGAAAAAATAGCTGTCTGAGATCATCACCACCCACCCTTGGGCTTTGTGGTTTTCGGTCTTCACAGGGCTTGTGTTGCTGTGTTGGTTTCTGTTTGTTTTGCGGTTATTTGCTTGAGGAGCACAGGAGTCAGTGACCCTGTGCTTGAGAATCGCCAGGATGCGGGGGATTACAAGAGGGTGACGTCTAAACGTTGGGAGCCCGGTCAGGCGGTGCAAGCTCCCAGTGGCCCCTCCTCGCACCGACGCAGGGAGGTTTGGTGACTCCAAGGTGCGGAGTAGGCTCGTGTCCGCTGGCTGCGTCGCAATCACACTAACACGCTCACACACACAGGCTCACAAAACGCTCATCAAAAACTCATAAGATACCCACTCGGTCACAACTCACACTTTCTAACAGACACCGAGGCGCATTCACGCTCTCATACACCAGCCCACCCAGGGAGACACAGAGCCCGGCTCCTCATCATGGCCCAGGAGGTCTGGAGAGGTCTGGCCTGTATTGTACCGGGGTCTCATTCCAGCCTGACGGGCCCGGACCCCATCAGTCAGGTGGCCCCTCTGGGCTGTCACTAATGTCTCAGCCTCTGAACTGTGAGCCCCAGGAGGGCGGGCCCAGGACTATTACGGGCACTGATGGGTCTCCAGCACCACCCCGCAGGCAGAAGGGGTTCCAGGAAGTTCGCTGAATGAAGGAACTGGATTAATTCTCGCCTTAAACTTCGGTTCCATATTCCCTTTCCTTGAGCTGTGGTTTCCTGTGCCCACCAGAGGGCGCTCTGACCCAACAAATATCGAATGCGGCGTGTCCACCTCCAGCCTTGAGAAAGGAGGAACAACTATATCGACCATTGCTAACTTCAGCCCCGCTGCCTGCCAGGCCCCTGCTCAGCGCTCCACACACCCGCCCTTGGCATCAACAGCGAGATGAGACCTAACCAAGACGGATGGAGGAAAGCAAGGCACAGAAAGACTGTTTCATTTTCCTAAGTCACACAGCATCTAAGCTACAGATAAGCTCCCAATCCGGCCTCTGTGACTTCACAGCTCTTTACTCTGCTGTTGGCCAAGGTTCCCAAAAGAGACGGTGGCGACAAGGTGCTGGTCCCCTTAATGAGAATGGGGGCAGGGGCCTCCAGCCAGGCAGCCTTCCCCCCACCCCCCCAGCCCCTAACAGGGCCTTCAGGCCATAAGGCATGTCCTTCATAGCCTTAGATGCTGACCTATATAATTCAGCAGCTGGGGGATGTGGGTTCTATTATTAACCCCGTTATACAGATGAGGAAGCAGCTTCAGGGAAGTTGAGGGACGTGTCCAGTGGAACCTGCCCAGGGTGACAGGGTCTGGAGGTGGCAGAGCTATGACACCAGAGCTGGGAGGAGGAAATGGAAGTCCTTTCTTTCTTTAAGTTTATTTATTTACTTATTTTGAGAGAGGGAGAGAGAGAGAGAGAGAAAGAGAGAGAGAGAGAGAACTCGAGCATGAGAATGGGGAGGAAGGGCAGAGAGAGAGGGAGAGAGAATCCCAAAAAGACTCCAAGCTACCAGCACGGAGCCTGATTCGGGGCTGGAACTCACAAACCACAAGATCATGATCTGAGCCAGAATCAAGAGTCCCTTGCTTAACTGAGCCATCGAGGAGCCCCAAGGAAGTCCTTTCTGAGACAAAGAGAAGTCACTAAAGGGTGAGGGTCTGAGGGGAGAAGGAGAACCTATTTTAAGGGGGAGGCAAAGCAATCCTTTGTAAGTCTCCAGCAAAGGTTCAAGGGAACCCCAGGAAACTTGACTTCTCTGAAGTTTACTTTAAAAAGAGCCTGAAGGGGCGCCTGGGTGGCTCAGTCGGTTAAGCGGCCGACTTCGGCTCAGGTCATGATCTCACGGTCCGTGAGTTCGAGCCCCGCGTCGGGCTCTGTGCTGACGGCTCAGAGCCTGGAGCCTGTTTCAGATTCTGTGTCTCCCTCTCTCTGACCCTCCCCTATTCATGCTCTGTCTCTCCCTGTCTCAAAAATAAATAAAAATGTTAAAAAAAATTTTTTTTTAAATTAAAAAAAAAAAAAAAAAAAAAGAAAGAGCCTGAAGTAGGGGCGCCTGGCTGGCTCAGTCAGTGGAGCACGCAACTCTTGATCTTGGGGTGATGAGTTTGAGCCCCACGCTGGGTACAGACATTTACTTAAAAATAAATTAAAAAAAAAAAAAAAAAAAAGAACCCAAAGGATGCAGAGTGAGGAAAAAGGAAGTAACTGTCAAACTGCACAACCACTGGAAAGAATAATCTACGTCCTTTAAGGGCTGACCTGGAAAAAACGTCCAGGTAATATTAAGTGAAGAAAAAAAAGCCATTGGTGGCAATATGAGTGTTGAATGACTCCATTTTGGTTCACGAAAGAAATAAGTTTATAAATCTGCCATCCATTGCCTTTAACGACATGCCGGGAATGGTCTAAGAATTTTACCTGAACTTGTCTCATTAATTTCCATCACGTTTATGATTCCCGTTTGACGGGCAAAGAAGTTCCAAGAAGTTCCAAGAGTGGCAAGGGGAGGCTGCAGACATAGGTCTTCTGACCCCAGGACCCCAGCTCTCAATCCCTGTGCAGCCCCAAACTTGCTCTGGGCATGGGCTCTTAATGTTTCGGTCATGTTTCCGTGGTGCCCCCAAATAAATACCTAACAGCTTCATTTATTATCCAGTTCGGTCCAAACAACCTGGTAAGTCCTTATGTCCTAACGGCTTAGTAACCACATGAAAAGAAATATATTTATATATAAGTTGAAAGAAAAAGCCAGTATTTTAATTTCATTCTTAAATAAGCATAATTATTTACTAATGGGATGTGTGCGCCGGTGGGGGCGCTGCACAACTTCTCAAACCTTGAGATCGAACTGAGCACCGCCGCTTTCGCTCAGTGTCGCATTGATCTTCGCCCGGGGTTTGCTTTTTACTCTCTGCAACCCAGGAAAACGCAGCTTCACGAACATATGACGTCATCGAAAGGCCTGGCGCGAAGCGGTCGAGCAGCGAACTACCTGAGCTGGTAGTTCGCACAGTGTCCGACAGATGGCGCTGTGTTTCAATAAAAAAATTCACACTAGCTCCTGGTTTGGGAACCACAGTACTGGTGCTTTTTAAGGTATAAACAGATAACTGTCAGAGGAGGTTTTTGTTTGAAAAGCGCAGATGGTTCACGAAAAGATGAGTACATATATTTTATTTTATAATAATAAATTAATATATTTATTAATTCCCCTAATTAAATTAATTAAATTGAGTAATATATTTATATTATGTATAATATAAATAATAAATATAAATAAATAATAAATAAATATATTATATTATATATAATATAAATATAAAATAAATATATTTATATTATGTATAATATATAAATAATAAATACAATATAATATATATTATATATTTATATTTATTAATTCCCTAATTAAATCAATTAATATATTTATATTATGTATACTATATAAATAATAAATATAAATAAATATATTACATATAATATAAATATATTTATATTATGTATAATATAAAAATAATAAATATAAATAAATATATTATATTATATATAATATAAATATAAAATAAATATATTTATATTATGTATAATACATAAATAATAAATACAATATAATATATATTATATATTTATATTTATTAATTCCCTAATTAAATCAATTAATATATTTATATTATGTATACTATATAAATAATAAATATATTATACATAATATAGATATATTTATATTATGTACAATATATAAATAATAAATAAAAATAAATAAATATAACATATATTATATATTTATAATAAAATATAATATATTTATTAATTCCCTAATTAAATTGATTAAATTAAGTAATTAATATATTTATATCATGTATAATATATAAATAATAAATATATTATATATAATATAAATATAAAATAAATACATTTACATTATGTATAATATATAAATAATTAATATGATATAATATATTATATATTTATATTATATTATATATTTATTAATTCCCTAATTAAATTAATTTAATTAATTAATATATTTATATTGTGTATAATATATAAATAATAAATATAAATATATTATATAATATAAATATAAAATAAATATATTTATATTATATATAATATATAAATAATAAATAAATATAATATATATTATATATTTATAATACTTACAAATACATTTATTAATTCCCTAATTAAATTAATTAAATAAATTAATTCCCTAATCAAATCCCTAATTCACACTGCTCTGCACAAAGGTGGACTCTAGAACTCTATGCAAACCCCGCCCTCCCCCCCAACACACACACAAAACCATCTAGCTCAGAAGACTAGGATGCAGGGAACTATCCTGATGAACTTGGGGATTTGGGGTAAGCAAGAAGTACATCTTAGACAAAACTTCAAAATATAAGCCATCAGGCAAAATCCAGGTGAAATCTGATTATATCAAAATTAAGGGTTTCTAAGAGAGTAACAGCTCTTAAAAGTTTTCACCACACACGCACAACAAAATAAATGGTAACAATGTGAAGTGATGGGTGTGTTAACTAACCTTATTGTGTAAACGTTCTGCAGTATATACATATACTAAATCATCCCATTGCACACCTTAAACTTACACAATGCTATATATCAATTATATCTCAATAAAGCGGGACAAAAATTCTAAAGATCAAGCGTTTCTGTTAATGTCTCATTATAGACACAGTAAAGACACAGAGAATGGAAGAGGAGCACCACAAATTGCTACATGTTGGGAACACACTACAAGAAATGTACATGGCATTCATGCAAATCAAGGAGAAACAGAAGGCAAATACAAGACAAAAATGGGTGAGAATACGAACAGGCAATGTAAAAGAGAGGGCAGCTCAAAGGCTCATCTGAACATGGTTAGATGCTCAAAAATCATTGAAATTAGAGATATATGAAAGAAATAACAACGAGCTATTGCTTTACACCTGTGAGACTGGAGAAATGAGAAAGCTGGGTGATGCTATTAATATACCCATATTCCAGATGACAAACCTGAGGCTTGGTAGGGAGAAGGGTGGGGGAGCTTGCCAAGTCCACTAAGCTGGGAAGTGGAAGGACAGGAAGTCATGGGTCTCCCATACTCAAACTCCAAACTCTTAAAAGTCATGTCAGGCAGGCTTCAGCAGCACCACTCCTGCCATTCATTGATTCATTGATTAATGAATTCATTGATTCTTCCATCAGTCCATCCGTCCATCCATCCATCCAAGAGAGCACCCACCATTGGTGGACACCACTGTGATGTATATAGGTCTGGTTTCAGTTGACAATGTTAATCACAAAAAAACAGCTGTTTAACTATAGCAGTTTAGTTACTACCTGTAAACTCCATGGACTGTTGCATGACCATTAAAAAACCATGAGCTGGGGGCGCCTGGGAGGCTCAGTTGGTTAAGTGCCCAACTCTTGATTTCAGTTCAGGTCATGATCTCACAGTTTGTGGGTTTGAGCCCCGCATTGGGCTCCGTGCTGACAGCTCAGAGCCTGGAGCCTACTTTGGATTCTATGTCTCCCTCTTTGTCTCTGCTCCTCCCGCCTTGTGCGTGCTTGCTCTCTCTCTCAAAAATAAAAAAATAAATTTAAAAATAAATAAAAAAATAAATAAATAAAACAACCTTGGGTCCCTGGGTGGCTTAGTGGGTTAAGCATCTGACTCTTGGTTTCAGTTCAGGTCATGATCTCATGGTTCATGAGATTGAGCCCCGCGTGGGGCTCTGCACTGATAGCACGGAGCTTGCTTGCGATTCTCTCTCTCTCCCCCTCTCTCTCTGCCCCTCCACCACCAGTCATAGTGGGTTAGGGTCCACCCTACTGATTTCATTTAACCACCTCTCACTGTCCCCGTTCGCTCACATTCAGAGGTGCTAGGGGTTAGGATTTCAACATACGAACTCGGAGGGGACGCAAGTCAGCCCCTCACATGTGGTAAGTCTGTTTTACCCCTTGGGGAACTGCCAGACTCTTTTCCACAGCAGTATTTTCATTTAAGTTTGGCTCTGTTTTCTCTGCACTCACCCTGCCCTCTCAAGAATTCTTGCGGACTGAGGCAAAGCTAACCTAAATTGTTCTCAAATGTAGAGACATGTAGGCATATTTAATGGTTACTTGACTGTCAGGCATTTATTATTTTTTTCATGTTTATTTTTGAGAGAGAGAGAGACAGAACACGAGTAGAGGAGGGGCAGAGAGAGAGGGGGACAGACGATCCGTGCTGACAGTAGAGAGTCCAACTCGGGCTCAGACTCAGGAACCGCGAGATCATGACTGAGCCAAAGTGGGACGCTCACCAGACAGAGCCACCCAGGCACCCCTCACTGTCAGGCATTTAAAGGAGCATTCACTAACTTTGCTTTGGTGGTTTCTTTCCCGATTTAGGGAATCGATACTTTTTTTTTTTTTTTTCTGGCTTACACATTTTGGGGAGGGGCTCGAAAAAGTTGCTACTGTCCACTGGGCCTTGCGGACAAAGTAGTAAGGCAACGCGGCATGAACATGTTAAGTTGGTCAATTTGGGTTTGATCCTTAGAGCCCCGAGGAGCTCAGCATCCCTCCTGGTGGCTGAGAGGAGAACATTGTCATCCTTCCTGTTATAGCTTAACTTTTTTTTTTAATGTTTATTCATTTTTTGAGAGAGACAAAGTGTGAACAGGGGAGGGGCGGAGAGAGAGGGAGACACAGAATCCAAAGCAGGCTCCACACCATCAGCACAGAGCCTGACGCGGGGCTCGAACCCACGAACCGCGAGATCATGACCCGAGCCAAAGTCGGCTGCTTAACCGACTGGGCCACCCTGGTGACCCTGCAGCTCAACTATTAATAGAGTCATTTTGGATAGTTTTCCTGGCACGCAAAAATAATGACAAGATGTTTATTTTGTAGATTCCACATATTCCTTTTTTTTTTTTAATATTTATTTTTGACAGAGTATGAGTGGGGGGAGGGGCAGAGAGCGAGGGAGACAGAGGATCTGTAGGGGGCTCTGCACCGACAGCAGCGAGTCTGATGTGGGGTTCGAACCCACCAACGGTGAGTTCATGACCTGAGCTGAAGTCCGGCGCTAAACCGCCTGAGCCACCCAGGGGCCCCTCTGTTGCTAATTTTTAAATTATGCTTTTGGGCACAGGAAAAAGAAATGTGGCGGTACCTACATCAAAATGTTAGCGGCGTTCCTCTCCGGGTCGGGGGGTGGGGGGGGTGGCATACGAGGGTCATCTGTTTCAACTATCCATAACCACCAGCCGAAGCTTTGGCCTTGGGACAGTAATGATTGTTACAATCGTATTTACATGACCCAGTTATTACCCAATTCCAACTGGGTTCACTGGGTGGTTCTTCGGTTGGTCTCACCTGTGGCTGCGGTCAGCTGGCGACGGGGTGGGGGCGGGAGGGGGGTTGCTGGTGGCCAGCATGCTCGAGCTGGGTCTCCTCCACCTGGTCTCTCTCCCTGCAAGGGATCTTTCATTATTCAGTCTGGAAGCCCAAGCTGCCGCGCAAAATGGCAGCTGGTTTCCAAGAAGGCAATGGTGGGAGTGGCCAGGCCTGGTAAGGCCTAGGCCCCACGTTGACACAGTATCACCTCCCATATTCTTTTGGTCAAAACAAGTCACAAGGAACCTCCCAGAGTCAAGGGAGGGGAAATAGACTGCCCCTAGTGGTAGGGGGAGTGACATTCGGGTACTGGCCAGGAAGGACTTGTTAGCAGCAATGTTTGCGGGCAGCAGAGAGCACTTTCTGTGTTTTCTAGGGCGTCTGCACTGGGCCAGTATTATATTTTATAATGGGAAAAGTGTTTTCTAAACAGTACAATAAACTGTGGGAAGAGCTTAGCTTGAATAAGATTCTGTAGACATAGATAAGAATTCTTGAGTGCCTGGGTGGCTCAGTTGAGCATCTGACTCTTGATTTCGGCTCAGATCATGGTCTCACGGTTGTCAGATCAAGCCCCCCTCCACCCCTCTTTCTTAAAACAAAACAAAACAAAACAAAACAAAACAAAACAAAACACCAACCAGGGGCGCCTGCGTGGCTCAGTCGGTTAAGCATCCAACTTCGGCTCAGGTCACGATCTCGCGGTTCGTGGGTTCAAGCCCCGCGTTGGGCCCTGGGCTGCCAGCTCAGAGCCTGGAGCCTGCTTTGGATTCTGTGTCTCCCTCGCTCTCTCTGCCCCTCCCCTGCTCATACTCCGTCTCGCAAAAATAAATAAACGTTAAACAATTGTTTAATAAAGAAATTAATAAGAATTCAGAAACAAAAACAATAACAAAACAAAACAAAAAAAGAGTTCGGACTATAGGCCACAGCAGTAAGGTCGCTCTGATGAAAAGCTGGCAAATCATCTTCCGTGAACCGCTCTGTTCACGTCTTCAACTAGGCAGCTAGCAACTAAAGGATATAATGGACAAGAAAAGAAGGTGGATTTGTTTCAAAACTCTTCTGTTGGTTCCATTCGCCTGGAAGCCCACGGCCTCTCATTACCATGACAGCGTCTCGTCAAATTATTTTTTTCTTTATATTCTTACTTGATTCCCCAGGCTCGCCCTCTAAGTTTTGTGTAGATGATGGAAGAAAGTGTTCGCTGACTGAAGCCAGAGGGGAAAACTAGCCCTGACTTTCTTCAGGGGTTAACAGACCGCTGTTGCCAAGCGTGTCCCACGACAGGAAAATGACAGTGACTGTGGAGTCTTTGGTCTCGCCCTGCGAGCGCTGGGCCTGAGACCAGACTCCCCATCTGCAGAAGAGGCGTGGGGAAGAGGGTTTCCAAGGAGCTGTGAGCGCCAGCTCCTGGGCTGAGACCCAGCAGGGCTCTGGGAAGTCTGACCAGATCGGAGCAGATGCTTTGTTACTTGAATCTCCAAACACTTACTTGAATTTTTACAGATATTTCTGACTGGTGGGGTTGGGCCACGATTGTTACCTCGCGTTTAGTTTTGGCCTCGTTCATTTCTCTAGCTGCTTTATTATTATTATTTGTATTATTTTTTGAGAATGAGAGAGAGAGAATTCCAGCTGGAGAGGGGCAGAGAGAGAGAGAGACAATCTTTTTTTTTTTCAATATATGAAATTTATTGTCAAATTGGTTTCCATACAACACCCAGTGCTCATCCCAAAAGGTGCCCTCCTCAATACCCATCCCCCACCCTGCCCTCCCTCCCACCCCCCATCAACCCTCAGTTTGTTCTCAGTTTTTAACAGTCTCTTATGCTTTGGCTCTCTCCCACTCTAACCTCTTTTTTTTTTTTTCCCTTCCCCTCCCCCATGGGTTTCTGTTAAGTTTCTCAGGATCCACGTAAGAGTGAAAACATATGGTATCTGTCTTTCTCTGTATGGCTTATTTCACTTAGCATCACACGAGAGAGAGACAATCTTAAGAAGGCTCCACGCTCAGCAAGGAGCTCGATGCGGGGCTCGATCCCACAACCCTGGGAATCAGGATATTCAACCGGAAATCAAGAGTCGGATACTCAACCGACTGAGCCACTCAGGCGCCTCAGCTACTGTATTATTTTTTAATGTTCAGTTTGGTTCCGCTCTGAATTTGATGGATTCCACGCACCCCCTCTCCCCCCATATTTAATATATCCAAACACATGCCAATGGACACGTGCAATGCAGAGTATTGTTTTAGAGCCTAAAAACAAAATAAGCTATAGATATAAAAGACTCAAGTGATTGAATTTAGCTATAACGGGGGTAAGGGGGTTTGTGGCAGGACGAGGCCAGACTGTGCCCAATCCTTCTGAGCTCTGCTAGGGGGTTTATCCTGAGCACACCGTGGAGGTTTCTCTGTATTCCTCAAAAGAGTGACAGATTTCTTTCTTTCTTTTTTTTTTTTATTACGAAACGAACATATACTCTTCGGAAGGACTTAGATGAACACAAAATCATAAAAAGACACATCAGCTAGGGTCCTTCAACCACAAATAAGATAATTCCTCTTGTTATTTGTTAATTCCTCTTGTTATCGTATACTTTTAACCTTGGTCACATAGACACAGGGATATAGATACAGATACGGGTAATAATGTGCATATAGACAAGGACAGGCTTAGAGATACGGATACTGCTGTAGATGCGTATTTGGAGCCAGATGAGGATGTCGCAACGGCTATAGACACAGGCATATATATTACAGTGGGTTGGATGATGATCCACCCCCCAAACATACTTCCACATCCGTTAGGTTACTGACCCCTCAAACCCGCGACTGAGGAGGAAACCGGCCGGCACTGGTGTTGGGGGTCCTTGAAGGCCTTCCCTCAGGGAGGATGGAGTGAGGTGGGAGGGAGCCCACGGGACTCACTCACCAGGTTGTCACCCACCCAGGGTCTCTGCAAGGCCAGGGGGAGCGGTGTTCCTGAGCTGCCTGACTTCCTTCCCCCAATGTCTTCATCCTATGTCCCTGGTTTTTTTTTTTTTTTAATTAAAAAAAATGTGTTTAATGTTTCTTTTTGAGACATGCGAGAGACAGAGTGCAAGCAGTGGAGGGGCAGACAGAGGGAGACACAGAATCCGAAGCAGGCTCCAGGCTCTGAGCTGTCAGCCCAGAGCCGGACGCAGGGCTTGAACTCACGAACCGTGAGATCATGACTTGAGCCGAAGTCGGACGCTTAACCATCTGAGCCACCCAGGCGCCCCCTACATCCCTGTTTTTAAGCGCATGCCTGTTTTGGTTTTTGTGAATGCCGGCCCCATGTGTTTATTTTTTTATCATGGCGAAATACACATAGAATTTACCGTGTAAGCCATTTTACTTATGTTATTATTTTTTTAAATTTTTATTTATTTGGGGGGTGGGGGACAGAGAGAGAGAGAGGAGAGAGAATCCCAAGCAGGTTCCGTGCTGTCAATGTGGAGCCCGACGTGGGGCTCGATCCTACAAATAGTGAGATCACGACCTGGGTCAAAACCCAGAGTGTCCGGGACCCTTAACCGACTGAGCCCGCCAGGCGCCCCTCATGCAAGCCGTTGTAAAGTGCACAATTTGGGGGCACCTGGGGGGGCTCAGTCGGTTAAGCGTCCGACTCTTGGTTTCGGCTCAGGTCACGATCTCATGGTTGTGAGCTGGAGCCCCGTGTCGGCTCGAGGCTGGATGTGGAGGCTGCTTACGATTCTCTCTGTCTCCGTCTGCCCTTCCCCGGCTCACCCGGGCGTGCGCTCAATCAGGTGCACAATCCACATGCGTTTAGTACATTCAGAATGTTATACAACTATCAGATCTTTCTACTTCCAAAGCATCCCCTGGCCCGAAAGAAACCCTGCCCCATTAGCAGTCACCCCCGTCATCCCCTCCCCGAGCCCTGGCCACCCCCAATCTGCTGTCTCCAGGGACGTACCTGTCCTGGGCGTTTCCTACTACTGGGATCCTACTGTATGTGGCCTTCTGTGTCTGGCCTCTTTGCTTAGCGCGCTTTCAAGGTTCATGTCGTAGCTCGTGTGGAAACTCTGTGCCTTTTAGTGGCCGAGTTCATAGTTCCCGGTCCGGGTCCACATTTTGTTCACCCGCCCACCACCGATGGCTGTTTGCCTTGTGCCGGCCTTTTGGCCACTGTGAACAGTGCTGCTGTGAGTGTTCGTGCACGAGTGTTTGCGTGAACACCTGTCTTCACTTCTTTCGCACAGTCACCGGGCAGTGGGGCTGCTGGGCGTCAGGAGCTGCTAAGCCAGTTCCCAGAGGCGCCGTGACAGTCCTGCTTTACCCCCCCCCACACACACACCCCCAGCAGTGTCTGAGGCTTCCTCGAGCTCCCCAGGACCCTGGAAGGTTCATCCTGAGGTAGACCCTCACACTCCACACCCCCCCCCCCGCCCCCTCCCTGGCCACCGCTTCCACCCACATTCATGTTCAAGTTCCTCAAGCAGGCTCCTCTCACCCTTTGGGCCTCTAGCCTTGTGGTTGTTAACTCTGGATTTAGGCAGACCTGCGGCTCAAATCCTGACTCCGCTGCTGTGTGCCCTGAGGCGAATGGCTCCACCTCTCTGCTGCCTCAGCTGGTACACACAGAAGGCTGTGGAAAAGCAGGGCCATGCCAGAAGGAGAGCAATCTGGGGCACGGATCATGGCAGTGACTCGTTCTCAAGCAACACTCGTTCTCATCCACACTGTGCCGGGGGCTGTTCCAGCACTGAGGACACAGCTGTGGACAAGACAGAAAGCCCTTGCCCTTGGGGGCCAATGCTCTAGTCGGGACACAAGCCACAAACGTGAGCAGCAAACGTTGGACAGTATGTTGGAAGGTGGCGAGGGTGGGGCACTGTCGCCGTTTCAGTTGGTACAATCGGAGCAGGCTTCTCTGAACAGAGACTGAAGGACAGGGGGGAGATATTTAAGTAGGCGAGAAAGAGCACCGTGGAAAAGGACAGAACAAATGCAAAGGCTCCGAGGCAAGCGTGCCTGGAAGGTTCCAGAACACCAAGGAGCCCTGTAGGAACCTGGCTTTTACTGAGATGGGAGCTACGGGAGGGTTATGAGCAGAGGGCCCCACAGGCACAGCGTATGGTGGTTGGGGAGCGGGGGCGATCTGTCACTTTGGCTGCCGAGCACCTGATGTCCCCTGACATCAGCACATCCCACCCACCCTGTGCTGTGGGGGCCAATAAACTTTCCTTGTCCCTGGTGGCCAGAGCTTGGGCCTATGACCTAATCATGCCTGTGACAGATGGGGGTTGGGGGAAAGGGAGGCGTGAAGGGGAAGAGAAGACAGCTTGAAAGGAACCAAGAGAAAGAGAAACACCCAGGTGCTGTCACCTCCGAGTCTCAACTCTGTCCAACGGGGCAGCTGCCTGGGTCCACTGCGGCCAGCGGGGGTGGGAGGCTTCTCCTTTGCAGACAACCCCCAGTCCATCGGGCCCTCCTCAGGTAGTGAGGTATCTTAGGGGCCTCTCATTCACGCCCATGACTCCAGGGGCCCCACCTTTGTTCCTGCTCAAACCCCAAGACCTTCCAGTGGCCTCTGACATGACCACAGGTCACGGTGTCTACACCTGACCTCAGTGCCTCCCCCCTCCACCACCCCTGTGTGCCTCCCGTGTCCCCAGCTCGGGGACCCTGACCGAATCTCTAACCAGAATCTCAGCATCTGCAGCCCTGCGTCTTAATTACTTGTTTTCATTGGCATCTACTGGCCAAACTCCTTTTCAGAATTTAGACATTGCTGAATTTTCTGTTGTTCAACTAACTGCCTTGAACCTCTGCAGACCTCATTTACATCTGTCCCTACTGATTCCTTAAAACTTACAGACTTACTGGGGCGCCTGGGTGGCTCAGACAGTTAAGTGTCTGACTTTGGCTCAGGTAGTGATCTCACAGTCCGTGAGTTTGAATCCCACATTGGGTTTTTGCTAACAGCTCAGAGCCCGGAGCCTGCTTTGGATTCTTTGTCTCTGTCTCTCTCTGTCCCTCCCCTGCTCGCGCGCTCCCTCTCTGTCTCTCTCTCAAAAATAAATGATTAAAAAACAAACAGACACTTAATGGACTTCCTGAGATCTTCCCCCAACAACACATCTCTCCTCCGTCCTTCCTGAGACAGAGAGAGAGAGAGAGAGAGAGAGAGAGAAGACTTAGAACAGAAGTTTTATGTTCTGGGTAAAATTTCAGCACAATAAAGAAAGAGAGAGAGAGAGAGAGAGAGAGAGAGAGAGAGAGAGAGACCAGGAGGAAATTATTCGCCAACATATTCGACAAACACATCGCTTTTCGGCACGTCCCTTCCATGCTGTTTAGCTAGAGATCCGCAACCAGAATCTCATGAAGAAACACCAGACAAACCCCAGTAAACATTCTTTACAGGGTAGGATGGGGGAAGGATCGTATTCGTCGTGTCAATGTCATCGAAGACCAAGAGACTGAGGGAATATTCCACATTGAAGAAGACCAAAAAGAGGACAGCTAAGTACAACACGGGGCATGACTGGGTCAGCCAACACACACGGATGTGTACACAGCGGGTGGCCGTTAAGTACACACATCCCATCCCTGTGAAACTGAAGTTCCACAGTAAGCGAAGTGGGGTGAGTGGTGGCTACGTGTAGTGTGGGTCTGTGAGGATACCCTTATTCTTTTAAGTTTATTTTTATTTGAGAGAGACAGAAAGAGCAAGTTGGGGAGGGGCCGAGAGAGTGGGAGAGAGAGGATCCCAAGCAGGCTCGGGGCCATCAGCACGGAATCCGGGGCGGGGCTGGAGTTCATGAACGTGAGATCGTGAGATCGTGAGATCGTGAGATCGTGAGATCGTGACCTGAGCCGAAGTCAAGAGTTGGGGCTTGACCAAGTGAGCCACCCAGGCACCGCTCCCCACCCCCCACCCCCGGCCCTATTGAGAAAACCCTTATTTGTAGGAGAATCACACAGAACCACACCAGGGTAAAGGCCCATGACGTATGTGCGCTATGCAACTTTCTCCCAAGTAGCTCAGGGACAAAACGGGGTGCGTGCACTCACCACACGCACATACTGTCAAGCCCACGGCACCCGATGGTTTGTGCGTAGGTGAATCTAGGTCAAGGGTATACAAGCTCTTGCAACTTTTTGTTAAGCTTAAATTCGTTTCCAAATAAAAGGTTAAAAAAAAGGAAAAAAAGGAAAGAAACCAAGCAGGATTTCATGAGGAATGCCAGTAATACACAATCTAGAATCGAGCCATCCTTAACAGATAAAGCCAGGAAGCAGACACATTAAATAGCTAGCTACAGGCCTCTTTCCACAGGAAAAAAACTGCATCTCTGAGCTTAAAGTTAATTCTGGCATCTTGAGCTCAACCAAGAAAACCTACTTTGAATAGTCAGGCATTTGCATAAACAAATGCATTTATTTCTACTTCCCTGCCCCCTTGAATCTGGGTCGGCCTTAGGGACCTGACGACAGGCAGAATGCGGTGGCAGCGACGCAGGGCGGCTTCCGAGACCAGCTCACGAAGACGTGTGGGCTTCCACCTGGACCTGTGGGGTGCGCGCGGCCCCGTGGGACCCGGCCACCATGCCGCGAGAAGCCCAAGCCACGTGGAGGCCGTGTGTGGATGGTCCGGTGACAGGCCCCAGCCGGCAGCCTACACCGGCGGCCAGGCCTTGGAATAAGCCACCTCGGACGTGCGGCTAGGCTGGTCTTCGGGTGACGGCAGCCCGATGTCACCTGACCGCAAATGCCTAAGACTTCAAGTTGAGAACCGCACAGCCCAGCCCCGTCAACCCACAGAACCGAGGCAAACACATGGGCGTCTAAGGCCAGTAAGTTGTTTGTTGCACAGCTGTGCAATAAAGGACTCACCTTGACCAGAGAAAGGTTTGACCCTTGCCCAGCTCCCGGGAGGGGATCTTGAAGCCCTGGGAATGTCCTCCCTGACGAGGGTCTTTGTTTACCCAGGGCTTTGGGCCACTCGAGGTGGCCTATACTTACGTGTGATTTGTGTTTGGGGACCCTGGGACACGTGACATCAGCTTGTGTCTCCCGAGACTAGGGTCAGTCACGGGGGCGAGGCAGTGAACACGACCAACCCCAATAAAGCCCCTGGACACCAAGGCTTGAGCGAACTTCTGTGCTGGGTGACTCTACCATGTGGAGGACACCTGTGGGCTCCGGGCCGGTCCCTCCTGACCTCCCCCCGTGCGCCTCTTGTCCTGGCGGATTTTAATCTGGGCTGTAATAAACTGGAACCATAATAACTTTTCTGAGTCCCGTGAGTTCTTCTAGCACAGTACTGAACGTGAGGGGCGGCCTGGGGACTCCTGACTGCAGCTCTCAGCGACCCAAAGCCCCAGCGCGCCTGCAGAGGGCAGCTTCTCAGCAGGCGGGATCCCCCCGCAGGCCTGCAGGCCTCCCACAACACCGCCCATGGGACACCCCTGGGGTCGGCAAACGGGGATTCACGCCTACCTTCCCCGGGATATTCTAACCCCCGGTGCTCGGCCCCCAGGAAGGGCGTTCATATGCCTCGATGCTGACTTCCTTCAGAGAGAGGACCCTACCGCGGGGCCTTCCCAGATGTCACCGTGGAATTAGCAATGCCATCTGCTCATCTCTGCCCTGGGGGAGGCAACCCAGGGGGTCAAAGTGCCCACAGGACTCAACCCTCCGACTGTTGCCACCTGCCCGTAGACAATACCCCAGGTCTACATCTCCCTGGAAAAAGGTGGGTCCAGAGGAGTTCAAACTTGAAAACAGGCCTCTCTCCACAGGCCCAGGGCCAGGCAGAGCAGCCGGGGTAAGATCCGGTATTAATCTTTGACGCAGAAGGAAAGCGGAGCGGTAGGAGGTACCTCTGGTCTTCCCTGGTGGGGGAGTCGGCTCCATCGGGTGCTGCAGGAACCAGGGTGGGGTCTGCCCTGGCGGGCTGTGCGCGACAGAGGGCAGGCTGCAGACCCAGCACATACTCGCTGACAGGATCGTCGGTGGGGGGGGGGAGGCGGGGGAGGCGGGAAGAACGAGTCTCCTCCAGCTTCTGCTCCGGCCGGGCCTCGCGGGACTGTCCCCCGGAGCGCACCCTGTGCCGCTGCCCGGGGCTCTCCCTCCCGGGCGGCAAGTCGCTCCCTCAAGAGCCCACCGTGAGGGCAGACACTAGGGCAGCTGGGCTGGTCGGGCCCCCAGCCCCAGGGCACCCCAGGGCACCCCAGGGAGGTGGGAGATGAGGGGGGTGGAGCTTCGGGGCCCCCCCACCCCCACCCCTCTGGATGATGTGGTCATCCCAATCCCAGCAGCTCCACCATCTGAGACAAGCTGACTTACAATAATGACTTTATTTTAACATATTTAATTACAGACATAAAATAGCTGGGGAAGGGGGTGAACCCCAGCCTAGCCCCGTCTCGGGGCCGCCAGGAGGGGGAGACGCAGGCGAGGCCTCCCTGATGACCCTCCTTCTGGGGGGGGGTCTTCCTATGGCGGGGCCCTATTGCTTCAGGGGGGAGGGGCCATGCAAACGAGGGAGGCGGGGAAGCCTCTGGGCCCCGCCCACCCCACCCGCCGCGGCCTCCCTCCGCAATGCCCGGACGTGCCCCAACCCTGGCCTCTCCACCTCCTTTCTCTTTCTCCAGGGAGCGGACCCTCTGGCCGGCCCCCCACCCCCTCTGCAAACCTAAAGGGGAATAAATACAAACTTTACAAAGTAAAAGGGGGTCCAACGTTGCCCTGGGCTGGGCCTGGGGTCAGATGGGGAGCAGGCCCTGGGATGCGGGCCTCACATCACATCATCCCTAACTGCAGCAGCGTGCTGGCGTAGGCCATGGGCTTGACGTCGGGATGAGGCTGGGACACGAGAGCACACAGGGCAAGGGAGACAGAAACAGGGCAGCTTCAGGGGGGTTGTCTGAACACCAGATGCAGAGACCAGCCCGCCCCCCAAGAGCTGCTGAGCACTGCGCTCTGTCCTTGACTGGGCCTCAGCCTTGTGCTCCCCAGGCCAGGGACAGCAGGGGACAGAGGGGGTGACTCACCACTGCTGTGAACTGGTGGAACTGGGGCCGCAGGTCAGAGCCCCGGAGGTGGATATAGGAGGCTTTATTCCCCATCTGGTCACTGTGGGGACAGGGGCAGAGCAGCTGGTCAGGGGTGGGGAGCAGGGGGGAAACACAAGGAAGGGCTGGGGAGGGGCCTGGAGGGAAGCGACCCAAGGAGGCTGGATGGCAGAAAGTCCCAGTGAAGAGGGAGACACAGACGGACAGAGCCCATCAGAGACACTGACAGAAACGGAGTCAGAGACGTTGAGAGCAGAGAGAGAGAGGCATGGACACAGATAGCCCCATTATCTGTGAGAGAGGCCAACCGGGAAAGGCAGGAATCCAGGGGAAAGGAGGGGGGCCCAGGAGGTTCAGGTAGGAGGGGAGCAGAGGCGGAAGGGGAAGCAGGGGACAGGTGGGGGGCACATGTCCCCCCACGGAGGCAGGACGCTTGCCAAAGCCTGGACTCTGACCCAAGCACACCCTGGCTCTAACCACCAAGAAACAGAGGATAGAGGAACGTGCTGACTGGCACCCGCAGGGTGTAGGCGGCCTGGTCCAGAGCACAGGCAACTCTGGGGGACAAGGGGCCTGGTTTCTTCAACCAAAAGCCTACCAGTGACAGGGGAGGAGGGACAGGGAACCGAAAGACCAAGAATGTGTCCCCTGTTACTCGGAAGAAATCAAACCAAAAAGAGCCATTTTTGAGAGACACGAGGAAACGGGACTCTGCGTTCAAGTGATCCCATCTGACACTTGACAGAGTGACAGTGGAATTCCGGTTGCACGAAAAGGTTCAGGGGCACCAGAGGGGGTCGGAGCACGGAAGCGGTGGTGCCCAGGGTGGGGGTGGCCGGAGGCCGGCCCGGGCTGGCAACTGCTGAACCCGGGTGACGAGGATGTGGGTGTTCCTTGTACGGTTTTACCTGCTCTTGTGTGTCTCTGCAACTTTCTACCGCAAAAAGTTAAAGGAAAAACCAGCAACACAAGCAACAGCGGGTGGGGAAGGGAGGCCCGGATGGGTCGGAGGCGGGACCCACCAGTAGTTGGGGGCGGAAAAGACGGTGACGCAGCGGCCGCCATGTGCCACCTCGTAGCCCTCGGCCTTGACTTCGTGGCTGCGGATGATGTAGTCCAGGTGGTTGTCCTCCAGGAAGGCCTTGGTGACGTCGGGGCCAAACTGGCAGCTCACGCCCCGCTTGCTGACCGAGCGTCCGTTCTGGGGAGACAGGGCGCTCAGGGTGCCGCCCGCCCCACCCCCTCTGCCCGCAGCCCGCACCCGCCGGCCCAGCCTGGGGAACACTGACCTGCGGCTGTGGGTCTGACCAGAGCAGGTCGCACATGGGACCTGGGTGGGGGAAGGAGAGGGCACGTCAGCGCAGTTGGGGTGGAGGCTGGGCAGGGGCACGCGAAATGGGGTCCTGAGCCCCGTGACCGCCCCGCCAGATCCAGCCAATGTATTTCGGCCCCACAGGGGAGGACCCTTTAACAGTGCTATTCGGATCACACCCCTCTGCTGCTCAAAGCCTTCTGGGGCTCCCGCTGCCCTAGGAACAAAGCCCAAGCTCCTCCCCCAGGCCTCTGAGGCTCTGCAGGGCCTCATCAACCCCCTTTAAGTACATCCCCGCTCACCCCAAAACCACTGCCCTGCCAGCTGTTCCTCCCGTGTGCGAAGCTCACACCTGCCTCGAGCCCCTCTGTGCTTGCCCGGGGCAATTCTGCGTGGCAGGTGCCTCCTTCCCAGTCGGTCCTTGGTGTGGCTCCTAGAGAGGCCATCCGGACCCCCAGCACCCCACCCTCCCCATGCCCTGTGCAACACTTCCCACAGTCGTGCGTGTGTGCGTGTGAGTACTCGGCCACCTGTCCTCACTAGCATGGGAGCCCCGGTACGTCACTCTCCAGAACCCACAAACAAGTGACCAGAGCGCGCCCCACGCGGTGCGCGAGAACACTCCCTTGCAGGCACAGCCCCGTGGGGAAGTGCGCCAAGCCGAGTCACAGGCGAGGACGCAGAGGCTCGGCCCTGCCATCCCCGCCAAGGGCAGGAAGCCCACGCAGGAGGTGCCGCGGCCCCGGGAGGGAAGGGGCTGTCACCGGCCCACCACCCTCACCTGAATCCGGGGGCTGCCGGTTCCGCTCAATCTTCCTGATGTCGTCCAGGGTGACGCCATCTTCACTGAACAAGCCCCCGTGCATGATCTGGGGTGTAGTGCGGGGACAGCTGTGTGAGCGGAGGCACCGGCCACACCCCAACCCTCCAGCTCGCTTCAGGGTGGCCCTCGTGGGCGCGGGCGCGGGAAGGGGCCCGAGGGGTCCCGCCTGCCGCCCTCACCAGCACTTTGCCGTTGATACACTGGGCCAGCGGGAGCCACTCGAACACCTCGCTGAAGAGTTCGTACATCTGGGCTGTGTATTTGGCCTTCACTTCGCCCTCGAAGCCATAGATCTGGTTCATGTTGTCCGTCTCATGGTTGCCTGGCCAGGAGCAGAGCGAAGCGGTCAGCACCCCCTGCACGGGCACCCCGGGCCCGGGTCCAGGGGCCCGAGGCCAACAACACACACACACACCAGAAACCCAGTGAGGTGTTGACACTGCTCTTAGTCCCTTCTCTGAGAGGCACACACTGGGCAGGTGGCCACAAGGCCTAGGCCCGGCCCAGCCTGGAGTGACCATGGGTATGTCCCTTGCCCCCGGGGCCCTGGGCTCCTTTCTGGAGAACCTGCGTGCCTTCCAGGCTGGAAGGGGGCAGGTTGGAACAAAACACAGGCCCCTCCAAGATGCCTGTCGTGGGCCCGCCCCTTGCTGTGCCTCCCAACTTCCCGCACACAACCTCGTTCTGCCCTCCGGGACTCCCAGGGCTTGGGGCAGACAAGGAAGCTGCCCGGGCCCCCGTGTCTGGCTTCATCAACTCTTCCGCTGGGGCTCGCTCTTATCACCTCCTGCAGGGAAGCCCACAGCAGACAGTCACCGAGCACCTCCCACGTGCCGAGTGCTGATGCTCAGGCCCCCGGGAGCCCCCAACCCAGCCCGATTCCCCACCTCTCAATGGAGCCCCCAGCCCGGCCCCATTCCCCACGTCTCAATGGAGCCCTCAACCCAGACCAATTCTCCACCTCTTAATGGACATGTGCCCCTGCCCCCCCGCCGCCCCCCCCCCCCCCCGCCCCGGTGGCCCTTGTTCCCTGGTGAGCTCATCTTGCACCAGGCCACACTGACCCCAAACCTTCCTGCCACACAAGCTCACCTCGAAGCAAGTGAAAGTGATCTGGGTACAGGAGCTTAAAGCCAAAAAGGGTGAGGATCACTTCTACGGAGAAGGAGCCGCGGTCCACAAAGTCGCCATTAAATATCTGCTCTGCTAAGGAAAACAAGGCGTGGGGGGCACTGCTCCTTCCCCAGCCTCCCCATGTCCCGCGGCTCCTGCCGGTGCCACCCTAGGAGTGGGGATGTCAGCAGGGCTAGGGGATCTGGGCTGTGGTCTTCTTCCTCGCTGTTGGCTCTGGCCCAGTCGCCCAGCCTCTTGGAGCCTCAGCGGGATAGTGCTGACATCCCCCGCCTCATCTGTTGCTCAGGAAGTGGACGGTGGAGGGTGACATGAGGTGGTCAGTCTGCCATAGGGGCAACGGAACATGGACCGTCCCACCCGATATTCACAGGCCTGGTGGCCATTCATCAAGCAACGGTCATCACATCAGCAATCACTTACACAGCTCTGACTGTGGGCCACGCAGCTCTTCACACATACGAACCCATTTACCCGTCTCAACAACCCAGTGAGTCAGACCCCATTATCCCTATTTTGCAAATGAGGAATCTGACGCACCAAGAGGTGACGTCACTGCTATGGTCACGCGGCTGGGGAGTGGCAGTGCCTGGGGCCGTTACGTGTCTGATCTTGTAGCAGCCCCGTTTCAAGACGAAGAGAGGCTGGGGCCCAGAGGGACTGAGCCACCTGCCCCGGGCACACAGCGCAGGGGGACCTGCCCTGGCCACTCTGACGCTGGCCGGCCACTCCACCCACATCCCCGTGCCCGAGCGACTGTTCAGGCTTCTCCCTTCACAGGTTCCCACTGTGCTCTCTGGCCACGGTGCCTCCCCCAAATCCAGGTGGAGGGACAGGGAGGGTCTGCTCTTCTGAGGAAGGATACATAGGGGTTGGTCTCCGAGGGTAAACCGTTGAGCTCAAATATATTGAGGAGGTCATAGAACTGGCCGTGGGTGTCCCCGCACACCGTAATCTTCTCTGTCTGGAAGAAAAGAGGCCACCGGAGAGGGAGGGGCCCAGAGAGAGACGTGGGGAGGGGGCAGGGGTGAGGGGAGGGGCAAGAGGTCATGGCGGACCGAGAAGAACCATGCAACAGACACAGGCAGGGGACACAGAAATGAAAAGGGTGGGACAGAGACCAGGAGAAGAGAGGGACATCCAGGGGAGAGACACAGGGTAGGGGGGAGAGGGAAGGCAGACCAAGCCAGGTGGGCCTGTGAGTTTCTGAGCTCCACAGCCCCTCCCCAGCCAGGGAGCCCCCCACCCCCAGCCCGTCCACACACCGCCCCACGGCACGCACCTCTTTAAGCGTGGTCTCCACGAGTGTGCTCAGCTTGGAGAGGACCTCTTTGACCTGTACCAGAATCTGGAAGGCAGGGTGGGCTGTGAGTGGGGCCTGGGGGAGGGCCTGCTGTCCGCCCCGGGCCCCGGAGAGCCTGGGCTGACCAAGAGACACTGCCGAGCGGAGGGTGAGGGAGAGGCAGGCAAGGAACGGGCAGCGGAGGCCAGACAAGTGAGCGCTGGCAGGAGCCACGGCATTTAAACGTTAGAATTACTGGGGCGCCTGGGTGGCTCAGTCGGTTAAGCGACTGACTTCAGCTCGGGTCATGATCTCGCGGTTTGTGGGTTCAAGCCCCGCGTCAGGCTCTGTGCTGACAGCTCGGAGCCTAGAGCCTGCTTCGGATTCTGTGTCTCCCTCTTTCCCTGCCCCTCCCCTATTCTCTCTCTCTCTCTCTCAAGAATAAATAAAAACATTACAAAATTTAACATTTGTTTTAATGTTTATTTATTCTTGAGAAAGAGAGGGACACAGAGTGTGAGCGGGGAAGGGGCAGAGAGAGAGGGAGACACAGAATCGGAAGCAGGCTCCAGGCTCTGAACTGTCAGCACAGAGCCCGACGCGGGGCTCGAACCCACGGACCGCGAGATCGTGACCTGAGCTGAAGTTGGACGTTCAACCGACTGAGCCACCCAGGTGCCCCAAAACATTAAAAAAACTGAAACATTACGATTATTATTTTTTTTAAAGCTTATTTGAGAGTGAGGACATAAGTGAGGGAGGGGCAGACAGGGAGGGAGAGAAAGAGAATCCCAAGCAGGCTCCACACTGTTGGCACGGAGACCATCTTGGGGCTCGAACTCACGCACTGTGAGATCACGACCAGAGCTGAAGTCAGAGGTGTGACCAACTGAGCCACCCAGGCGCCCCTAAACATCAGCGTTATTTTACACGGAAACAGAGACTCTGGGTTCCTCTTAAGATAATCAGCATCATGAAGAAACATAGATGAATCCAGATGTGGTACATTTTATAAAGCAACTGGCCTGGACATGTCTAAAATGTGTCATGGAAGAGTCTCCCCAAAAGGACAGGAGACTGTTCTAGATGAAAGGAGATAAAAATGCAGTATTTGATCCGTCAATGGATTCTGGATTTTGAAAAATCCAACAACACGGGGGCGCTTGGCTGGCTCAGTCAGCGGGGCATGTGATTCTTGATCTAGGGGTTGTTTAGTTCGAGCCCCATATTGGGTACAGAGATTACTTAAAAAAAAAAAAACAAAAAAAAACAACAAAAAAAAACCTTTAAAACAACAAACAAAAAAATCCCACAAAAAAAACCAAAACCACAAAACAGCTAATTTGGGGAAACCTGGGTAAGCTAAAGAGTTAAAGTATTTGTCTGGAAATGTAGATAATACTAGTTTTTGCTACGTGAAGATTAAAGATGACCTTGACCTTGTCATATAGATTTGTCGGTGTTTCCAGATTTTGTGGATGGCCTGTGGACGGTCTGCATTAGTCGGTATTATTTTATCAACGCTAAGTTTCTAAGGTGAGACACCTGAACTGTGGTCACATAGAGTATCCTGGTTTTAGGAGATACAGGTTATGATGCAACTTACTTCTGGCTCATGAAAAGAAAAGAAAACCGAGAAAAGAGAAGGAAAGAAAAAGAAGCGTGTGTGCATACACACGCATACGTAGAGAGAGAAAGGAAACGTGTCAAAATGTTAATTGGTGCATTTGGGTGAAGGGGGCAAGAATATTAACTATACTGTTCTTTTGATTTTTCTGCAGGTTTGACAGTTTTCACAGGTAAGAGGTAGGGGGAAAACCCCCAAACGTTAAACAAAGTAGAAGGCGTCCACTTCTGGTCAGAATGGAGAAAGTTGTAAACTACGGTCATTCTTGCGCTAATGGCAACAGGCCCCGAACCCACAAAATCCAATCTTACGAAAACCATCTGAGAGCCGAGCGTGCGCTCAAATCTAAATGAGTCAACGGCAGACAGCAACCTTCCCTGGGGCTTTTATCCCCGCGGCATGGCAGGAGGGCAAGAGGCCAAGGGGCGCCGAGGCCCAGAGTGAGGGAAGCCAGCGGTACGTTGGTGACAGCGGACGGACCGGAGAAGCCCCCGCCTCCGAACGCCTCTCCCCTCACCTGCCGGCTTGCTCACACGGCTGTCGCGGAAGGCGGGGTGCAAGGCAGCACAAAAGTGGGGGCGGAACGGGAGAGCACAGAACTCCCCCGGCACACCAAAAATCTGGCCGCGAGGCTGAGAATCAGGGAGCTCTCCCACAGTTCCAGAAGCTGGAGACGTGACAACGTCAAGACATCCCTGGGACTTTGCCAGGGCTAAAGGGAGAGTCCCGATCCCAGTCTGAAAACACCGCAAGCCCGCGGTGGGCTAAGTCCAGCAAAATGCCCGAGACGGCAGATCAGACGGACACAGCCCCTCGCGCCAGCGGCCCGACGGAAGAAAGGGCCTCCATCTTCCGTAGAAACTCCTTATTTAGCCCAGTCTCTACTGTTCTTTTGCACAAGATGTCTGGCATCCAACACAAAATGATGAGACACGTGAGGAACAGACCACAGAAGCAGACCCAGAGATGACCCAGATGGTAGGATTACCAGAGACTTTAAAATAACTGTGACAAACGTGCACAGGATCTCGTGGAAGAGACAACACGCGTGAACATATGGGGCAGGGAGAGGAAAACTATTAATAAAAGGAACTAAATGGCAATGCCGGCCATGGGAACGCAGCGTCGGGAATAAAGACCGCGTCCGCACGGTGCCCAGCAGCGTCGGCTGCCGTGACCACCCTCCCCCTCGAGCCGCCCTCCGTGGCCGAGTCTGGGCCCCGCCAGCGCCGCCGCGATGCTATCCTGGGGTCACGGGTGTGTGCAGCACCTGACGGGGCCTTACCTGGTAGGCGCATTTCCGGTGCAGTTTCTTCTGGTCCTTGTACCACTGCATGAGCTCCTTCATGAAGGTGACCGTCACCTTGCCATCCTCAAGCTTGGGCCCGCTGTACTCATCCTCAATGGCTGGGGTGAATGGGGGAGGTGGGGGACAAGACTCAGTGGCCACGGCCACCGTGAGGCCGAGAGGAGGCACAGGGCAGACAGGGTGAGAGGACGACGGAGGGTGAAGGGTCCTCTCCCCGGCCAGGTGCTTCTGTTCAGGCTGGCCGTGCCTGGCCTCTCTGTGCAGTGCGCCCCCTCTTCCAGCACCCCCCTCCCCGCTGCCTGCGTGGTTTTACAGCACTCGACACCGTCTAGTCCCCTCTCTCCCCACCAGGGCATCAGCTCCGCGAGGGCTGAGAGTATTTTATTCACAGCTGTACCCCCGGTGCCTGGAACAGCGCTTGGCACATAGCAGGCGCTCGATAATTATCTGTGGAACGAAGGACTGAATCGTCTGAGCGCCTAGAGGACCTACACAAATCCAACGGGGGCGGGGGGGGGGGAGGGAGGGAGGGGGACCGTGAGGGCGGGGCGGGCGGTACAGATGTCGCTAGGGAGCTAGGCCCCGATGGCGGGATGAGGGGCTCGTCCGCCTCGCCTGAACCGCGGGAACCCAAGCCCCAGCGCCGGACCGTGGAGCTCCCAGGAATGCAGGAGCCACAGACCGCGGCCGCCCCTGCCCGCATCCCTCAGCGCGCACAGGGCCCCGAGAGGGCTTGCAAGAACGTGGAATGTTCTAGGCACCCAGGCCTGACTCACTCATGCTCTCGATGTCCAGCGAGTCCACGACGGAGCGCTTGTGCTCGTCGCCGGCGATGGCCCGCTCGAAGGCTTTCTGCTTCACAATCTTGTTGCACTCCTGGTACTTCATCTTGGCGTCCTTGTCGTGGGGCTTCACCTTCACCACCTGGGAGGGCCGGGGGAGGAGCGGGGGAGGGAGAAAAGAGGCATCAACGCCCAGGCACAGCCCGCCTGGCGCAGAGGAGCAGACAGGACGGGGGAACGCCGCGGCTGCCCGGCCCCGGGCTCCACGAACACGGAAGCCAGACCACCCGGCCTTCACGCGCGGGCGGAGCAGCCCCGGACTTTCTCACCTCCAGACCTCAGTCTTGAGCATCCGCACACCGGGCGATGAGAGCTGCCCACGCCGGGCTGTCCCGCGGGGCAAACGTGTTCACCCGTGCAAGCGGGAGTTCTTAAAATCCCTTTGCTCTGGGGCGCTGGGGCGGCTGTCGGTTGAGCGTCCGACTCTTGGTGTCGGCTCAAGTCATGATCTCACAGTTCATGGGTTCGAGCCCCACGTCGGGCTCTGTGCTGACAATGTGGAGCCTGCTTGGGATTCTTTCCCTCGCTCTCTGCCCCTCCCCCAATCTCTCTCCCTCAAAATAAATAAATAAACATTAAAAAAAAAAAAATCTTAGCTCTGTCGTTAAAAGTGTCCCATCTGAGGACCACGTGTTCAGCTTTAGGTTCCTCGTGGGAGCCACACCGGCCGAGGCTCACTTTACTGACGTTCCAGTCAATACCGAGTGGGGAGGGGATTAAGAGGAAAGCAGGGGTTGGGTCTACCGTGGCAATGAACAGCCCAGACCCAGCAGAAGAACCGAGGACTTGCTGGGAAACCTGGACTCCCTGAGCCTCAGTTTTCTCTCATCTATGAAAGGGGGGACGCGACACGTCCCACCTGGCAGGGCGGCTGGAAGGACAAGTAATGAAGATGGGGCTCAGCACACAGCGGCTAGCACCTAGCGGCGTCCCCTCAGTCTCCTCCGAAGGGCGGTCAAGACCACGGGCCACAGAGCCAGGCCGCCTGCTTCCAATCCCGGCCCCGCCAACCCTCGGCGGAGGAACGCCGGGCGGCCAGTCCCTCCCTCTCTACGGGAGGGAACTTCTGACAGCGGCCCCGTCAGAGGGTGGCTGTGAGGGTCACAGGAGCGGACACGCATGAAGTGGGTGCAGCGCGCCATCAGGAGTAAAGTCCACACGGGCGCCGGCTGCTAGTCACGGCCCCTTTCCTGGGCCGCCGTGCTCGAAACGGGATCATACGCAATAAAGCCCCGGGCACGTGACTCTGGGGTACAGTAAGTTCTCAATAAAAGGAGCCTGTGCCCACCCCTCCCTCCACCTTCTATCCTGCCTTATACAAACTCGGATCCTCCCAAGTTCAGCAGCAGACAGGGCTGGATCCGAATCCCAGCTCTGCCGCTTCGTCACCGTGTGACCTTTGGCAAGGACGTCACCCGTCCAGGACTCAGTTTAGTTATCTGTAACTATGATTGCTCTGAGTGGACCCCGCCGGGCCTGCCCATTCTGCTGGCCACCCGAGGAGCTAGGTCCCTGCGGCTCCTGTGCTGGGGGCGTGAAGAGAAGTGTCAAAGCAGGCCTTCAAGCGTGGGGACGCCACCCCCGGGGAAAGCCTGGCAGAGTGAACCAGAAGCCTGTGCAAAGGCCCTTGCTAACCCCTGCGGGTCACCGTGGCTCATCCACCCTGGGAACGGGTGCACAGACCCGGTGGATGGCAGGAAGCCGGGCCGTGGCAGGCGACGGCTTCCTCCCTGGCTGGGCAGGCTCACGCCCGGGTATCCTGCCAGGCGGCTCCACCTGGGGGTGGGTGTGGCGCGAGGCCCGGGAGGGAGGCAGCACCCCCTGGAGTCCTTCCCAGTGGGGACAGGGTTTGAGTCCACACCCTGGGGTTAAGTCCAGGCCTGGCTTAAGTTATTGGCCTGGCACACAAGGGCCTGCCCACCCCTGCTTTCTGTTTGCCCGGCACCACCCGGCCAGACCAAACTCACAAGTGTCCAATGTGCCAGCTCCCTGTCACCTGGCACAGGCTGCCCCCTGGCCCAGAACACCTCACGTCCGTCTCCAACCCCTTCCTGGTTCCTCTCCTCCAGCTGTCAGCTCCGCTGTCCCCTCCTCGAGGAGCACCCCACAGCCCCCCAGCTTGGGTCAGACACCCCTCTGGACGCCCACAAGCCCCTGGCTCACCTGCCCCAGCCCTAAGCACGGCTGGAGATGGCTCTCTCCCCACTGGAAGGCAGCCCCGCGAGGCTGCGGCTGCGTCCCAGGAGGGAATGAATCCCCCCCCCCCCCGAAAGGAAATGATGAAGCACTCAGCATTTCCCCTGGCCAGTCCCCTCTTCTCACAGAACTCGCAGGATGGCTGGAGGATGGGGACAAATACCAACAAGGCCGGAAAAAGAGGAGCGGCAGCAGTAACAACACACGGCTCACTTCCTGAGCACCTACTATGTGCCGGAGCACGGCGAACTTGCTCCCTTTACCTGCAGAGCAGCTCTGTTGGGTGTTACCACAAGCCCCATTTGATGGATGGGGAATCTGAGGCCCAAGAAGCCAGAGTTCCGTCTTCTCCCTGCCTAGGATCCTGACTTCCACCAGCACGGTGGGTGCTCCCTCCCTGCCCACCGTCACTCGGCCACGGCCACTCGTCCCCACAGCACCTCGCATGCCCTCCAGGGACGTACAGGGCCAGGCCTCCAGGGGCTGAGGGCAGGCCCTCCCCGTCCTGAGCCCCGCCTCAGCCTCTAGGACGAGGGCAGGGTGCCAGCACCCGTGCAAAGGGCTCCGTCGGCCAGAGTGCTCATTCCAGGCCCAGTGGCCGCTGCTATAGGACTCACTATGGGGCTGGGAAAGCGGAAGTGGCCCTGCCGGGCCTCCCTCCTCCCACGGGGGGTCATTTGCTCCCAACTGGAGGGGCCTGGTGGTTCAGAACTCAACACTAGACTCTTCTGTAAAAAGTGATATGTGGACCGTGTCGGGGTCCATATCCTGACTGTGGTGTCTGTGTGGTCACGCCAGAGGTGCTGCGGGGGAAACCGGGAGAACGGGATCTCTACTCCTCCTTACCACTGCACGTGAAGCTACGACGCTCTCCAAAAGCTGTTTCTAGGGGCTCCTGGGTGGCTCAGTTGGTTGAGCATCGACCTCGGCTCAGGTCATGAACTCGCGGTTCTTTGAGTTCAAGCCCCGCGTCGGGTTCTGCTCGGAGCCTGGAGCCTGCTTCGGATTCTGGGATCTTTCGGATCCCTCTCTCTCTGCCCCTCCCCACCTCACGCTCTGTTTCTCTCCCTCTCTCTCTCAAAAATAAATCAGCTTAAAACAAAAAAAAAAAGCTGTTTCTAAAAAGTGCCACCTTCAGCTGGGCTTGTTCACGGGCAAGACCCATAGTGCGCGAGCTAGTGACACAGTAACACAGGTTCGCACGTGTCGGGTAACCAGGAACAGCTATGTTACGTGACGCCCCGAGCAGATCCGAGGGGCACTGAGTAGTCACACATATTCCCACCACTGCAGCAAAGCCTCCAGTCACCCGACGTGGAGGCACCAAGACCATCAATGACCTCTCGTCAGTTCAGGTCAGATTTTGCCACCAGATGAGTTGCCCGAACTTAACTACAACGGTGGCCTTTTCAGGACGGCCCGAGTTTGGAACTGAGGGTGAGGGACTGTCGTCCAGCAGCGAGAGCCGGGCCCAGGCTGAGCGTTCCTGACCTCAGGGGACCCACGTGACTACGCGTGGCGGGTCATTTGGATGACCTACCCTGCATAGATGACGAGCTGTGCCCCAGAGAGGGGCCGTGCCCATCTGAGGCACACGGAGAGCTGGAGGAGAGCCAGGTTCCTAGGCCAGGCACTGCACAGTGACAGCCGTAAGCAGGACACCAGGGTTTTCACCCTACAGGGCGACACCCTCTAGTGAGTTAACTGAGGTCTTACTCAGTGTCCCTTTTATTTATAATAAAACAGAAGAGAAGAGAGCCCGCCAGAGTGGGGCTGAGCCACAGGAGGATGTCAGGCCGAGACGATTCTGCCCGCTGCGTGCCTCCAGGGGCCAGGTGCTTGACTCTGGTACGAGACCGTCACTTCCTGGCTGCGGGATCTCAGGGAGCGAACTACACTCTGGGCCTCGGTTTCCTCATCTGTAGGTCGGGGAAAACAGTCCCCACGCACAGGGTCGGCGTGACGACTCCGTTACGAGGGCAGGCAGGTCCCAATCGCGCCCCGCCCACGGCGAGCACCGTGCCAGGCCTTAGCTGACTGCTCCCCCAACCGTGGGGACAGCCACACCTTAGGTGTGCGGGCGCCTGCACGGGCTTGCAAGGCAAGACGCATTTCTGACTGACTGCGCTGGACTATGCTGTGAGAAGAAACCCGAGGGCGAGCCGCATTGTGAACCAAACCCCCAAAATCCACGAAGCGGGGTGGGGACTGCGGGAGTCCCCCAGATCCAGCCAGGGCCCACACGACCATCTGAGCGCCAACCACAGACAGGAAAGAAGATGGTGGGGTGAGGGGGAAGGGCAGTCTTTCGAGAAGAGGACCCAAAAATGGGACAGGGAATCCGGGAGCAAGGGTCCCTCTGAGAGGACTAACTTGAGACGAGGGGGTGGAAAGGGGAGACTGTTCCTACTGAGGGGCCCTGGAAAGGCCCACCAGCAGAGGGAGACACACGTGGCCCCCCCTCCCCCGCCCGGGGCCCCTAACAAGGTCCTGGTACCTGCAAACAGCCCTTCCTGTGGGCCACGGGCTCCCCCCGCCCCGACACCCCCATGAGAAATGCCATCAAGTGTGTAGTGTGGGCAGGTCCCACTGCGAATGTACAAATCTCCCTGAATCGTCCCGAGAAGGCCCTGAGGTGGGCCCTTCTACAGATGAGGACACCGAGGGCAGACAGCCAAAGCACTCCGGGCCACATGGCTTACAGCTGGGGTGTCCCGACCGTGCTGCCAGTACCAACTCCTACATCAGTGACCTTGAGGCTTTTGCCTATGACTCACGGTAAGGAATACATATTTTATATCACACGCCTGTGTTTACGTAAGTGAAAACGAGCTTTTCACAAACACGTATACCCACTTCCTCCGAATGAACCGTTGTTTTCTTCTCTATTCTATTTGATGAAAGACAGAGGTGCTGGTCTCAAACCATTAAACTGACTTCACAGCTCACTCACAGCTACAGGCAGGAACTCTAGGTTCAGGGCCCAATTCGGCCAGGAGATCCGGGAGGAGGGGTTTCCCCCTCTAGACCTCAGTTTCCTGCCTGCACAATGGACCGAATTCACACATGTAAAGAGCTCACACAGAGCTGGGCCCACGGTGAGCGTGCGGATGAGGAAACTGAGGCTGAGAAAGGAAAGGGCCAGGCCACAGAGAGGCAGAGCCTCAGGCTTGTTATTCAACCAAGGTCACATCTTGGCTCCGCCTCCGAGGACGCCAGGATCTGAGAGCGGGCCTGAGGCTCCAGCAAGCATGTCTCCAGACAGCTCTGGAAGGGAGGAGGGGAGGAGGTAGAGACCGGAGGGTGAACTGCCCCGGGCCGGCCCTTCTGCCCGTTGCCCCCAGAGCCCGATGAGATGTGGCAGCGTGGAGAGGCGGACAGCCTACAGGCACATGGAGGGCCCACAAGGATCACAGGCTCGTGCGGGGACTCCCACGGCTGCTGGTGAAGCCACCACAGGGAAACAGGCTGTGACGATTTAAATGCTGAGCGTGGCCCCCGCCCCCAAGAGGCTGTGGATCCCCCTCACCTGCCTTCTATGGCATAAAAGGCCTGGGCAGAAGTTCCGATGTGGTTATTTCCACAAGACGGCCAGAACTGACCATCTTCAGCCTCACAGAGTAGGCGGGGTTAGGCCCCCGACTGGGCCAGAGCCACAAGAAGGGTCCTTCCCTGCCCCCCCACCCGGGGAAGACTTCCCTACACCTCTGGGCACGGTGAGACACTGGCACAGGCCTGTGCACAGACTCATCGGCCCTCCGCCCTGCCAGGCTCTTCCAGGCCTCTCCCCGCACCTCGAGCCCTGCAGAGAAACCCTGCCCCCATCCAACCCTGAGTGCCCTCCCGGGTTACTCATTACTGGACCCTGCGCCCCAATGACCTCTACTCACACCACTTCGCCAGAGTCCCATGGCCACTCTGGAGGTGGCCACTCCTCTTGCCACAATTCTCCAGATGAGGACAACAGGGACAACAAGGGGAGGCTGGGCTGGGGAACGGCTTGGGACCCGAAGCTCGTAAGGACTCTGTTCTGGGGCTCCCTACACCATCCTGCCAGGGGGCACCCCACTCCCTTCTCCATTCTGACCCCAGTCTCTAAACTACCGCCTCTGGGGTGCCTGGGTGGCTCAGTCGGTTAAGCATCCGACTGCAGCTCAGGTCATGATCTCACAGTTCATGGGTTTGAGCCCCACGTCGGGCTCAGAGCCTGGAGTCTGCTTTGGATTCTGTGTCTCCCTCTCTCTCTGCCCCCCCTCTGCTCGCACTCTGTCTCCCTCAAAATAAACATTAAAAAAAATTTTTTTTAAGCCACCACCTCTTCCATGGCCCTGCCCCCACCCCAATACAGGTGTCCCCTGGCCCTGTCTTGGCTCAAGACTTCACTTGGCCTAAAATCCACCCTCCACCCCAGGCTGGCGGCCAGCCCCGCTCCCTCTAACTGCAGCCTGTGGCTCTCAGCCCCCAGGCACCCTCCCCACCCAACAGAGGCTGCTCAGCGCGTATGGTGAACGAAATAAAATAGGATGGGGGTGAGGGGGAAATAATAACGCAGCACGTTCCGACTGAGCCCCTGAGGGTGCCAAGCACTGACCCAATAAACCGAACAAGCAAACTCCTTCCTTTCAGGGGGCTCACTCTCTGAAGCCGGGGAGCCACGGGGGCCTGGGCTCGAATCCCAGCTCTGCCACTGGCCAGCTGCATGCTGACGGGCCGGTAGCTGAACTCTCTGGGCCTCAGCCTCCCCATCCGCACAGTGGGGTTCATCACCGTCCCTGCCCTGCCCTGGGCTGCCAGTCCCCAGGGAGGGCATGGGACACGCCTGGAGTGAGCGCTGGCCCCCGGATGTCACAGCGCCTGCCGTTACCATCAGAGCAATCGTAGCGATGGGAGTGGCTGCCGAGCCGGTGAACTAGTGACTTCCCGCGGTGCGCTGGGTCCTCTCCCTTGTCACCTCATCACAACACGTGCCCCACCCGCTGCCCTCTACAGCTCATCGCCCCGTTCCGCCTTCTTCCGAGCGTGTACCCCGCCTGCAAGGGCTCTGTTGGCCTCAGCTAGGACACAGGTCTGCGTTTTGCCCTCCTCCGGACTGGAACTCCACCAGAATATGGCTGCGTGGCTCTCATTCACCAACAGTGCCAATAACCGCAACAGCTCGTGGGTACAGAGCACGGACTACATGCCAGGCACTGGTCTAAAGGCACGAAAAGCAGAAACTCATTTATTCTTCACAGCAACCCTTAGAGGCAGGTCTCAGTGTTCTCCCCATTTCGTGACGCGGACAAGAAGGCACTTGGGGCGCCCGGGCGGGGGGGCTCAGTCGGTTGAGCGTCCAACCTCGGCTCAGGTCATGATCTCACAGTCCGTGAGTTCGAGCCCCGTGTCGGGCGGGCTCCGTGCCGACGGCTCAGAGCCTGGAGCCTGCCTCGGAGTCTGTGTCTCCCTCTCTCTCCGCCCCTCCCCTGCTCGTGCTCTCTCTCTCTTTCTCTCAAAAATAAACAAACATCCAAAAACAATTAAGAAAAAAAGACAGCACAGCGAAGCCAGGTAACTTGTCACTTCACTAAGCAAGTGACAGCAGAGCCGGGATGGGAACCCACAAAGCGTGCTCCAGGCCGAGCCGCTGGACGAGTGAGGGGTGAGTGAATGCGGGCCCGGCCTCCTCACACCCTCCCGCAGCCTGCCCAGCACCCCGAGGCCCGGCTCACCGTCTCGTAGTCACGCAGGGCGGCCCGGAACTTGCCCAGCGCCATGTTGCTGGCGGCCCGGCGGTAGTAGCCCTTAATGTACTTCTTGTCGATCTCGACGGCCCGGGTGGCGTCGGCCAGCGCGTAGCCGTAGCACTCGGTGCGCAGGTAGGCCAGGCTGCGGTTCCCATAGTAGATGGCGCTGCTGGGGTTCAGCTCGATGGCCTGGCTGTAGAACTTGATCGCGTTCTCGTAGTCCTTGGCTGAGGAGACGGAGGAGCTGGCCTGAGGCAAGACCACCGCCACCCGGCAGGAGCGGCCCCGCGGCCGGTCCTGGCCCGGCCCCACCCACCCACGGGTGGGAAAACCGAGGTCCGCAGCTGAGCTCAGAAACGTCTGTTCCGGCCCGCCCCCTCTTCCCTGTTCCAACCGTCCCACCCCGGCACGGGCTTGGTCTTCTCAGGTTCGAATCCCCAGGACTCAAAGTCACTTCCACACAACCCCCCCCCCCCCCCCCAGCCGTCACCCCTTAAGGCACCAACCGGGGCAATACTTCTTCCAGGGAGGACTTCCAGAGGGTCCTCCTCTGGTCCCACGGCCCGGAGAGGACAGATTAATGAGTGCCGGAGCCGAGATGTTGTGAATCCAGCACAGGTGAGTCTGCCCTGAGCCCTTTGCTTGGCCAGCCCCCACACTCACACAAGTAAACAAGCCCAAAGAAGGGGCCTAGTAGGAGAACAGGAAGTGGGAAAGGAGAAGGGGACACGCCGGCAGAGACCCAAAGGAAGCAACAAACTGGACAGGAGGAAAAGCATTCCCAACAGAAGGAACAGGAGGTGCAAAGGCCCCGGGGTGGGAAGTGAGGGGGTGTGCTGCCAGCGCACGCCTTGTGTCCGAGGACCATTGAGAGGCTGGTGTGGCTGGGGTGGAGGAGGCTGAGAGCAGGGAGGCTGGCAAGACAGATCCCGAAGGCCACAGCCACGGAGGGTGTAGATATCGATGTTCTAGGCGTAGAGTGACAGGATGCGTCTGACCAAGGGGGAAAGGCTGATTTTGTTTGCAACGAGCTATGGCTGTGCCCTGCGCTTTACATTTTCACCCGTGGAATCCTCACATCTCCACGGCATAAGCACCATCTGGTGTTCACTTTAGAGATGAGCCACAGAAGCCTTGCTCAAGGTCAGACACCCAGTCTGTATCTGCAGAGCCAGGCTTGGACCCTTCCCACGTGCCCATCTGACAGGCAGGAGAGCAAGGCTCAGAGGCTTGCCTGGTTTGGGGGACCATGATGTGCCAGCTGCCGTGCGGGGCTCTTGGTACACGAGTCCCTTCATTGAACCCTCACAACAACCCTGAGGACAGCTGCATTAGCCCCATTTTCCAGACGAGGGTACGGAGGCCCAGAGAGGGAGATCCCGTGCTTGCGATCACAAGGCAGGTGGCAGGTGGCAATTCCGAGCCAAGCCAAGACCCAAACGCGCCCAGCCTCACTCTCACACCAGGTGACCCCTGAGAGGAAACCTAGCACAAGGAGCACGCAGACAGCGGCAGGTGGCCCGGGCCCAATCCTGGCCCCACCTCTTACCTGCTGGGTGTCTTGGGCAACTTACGTACCCCCTCTGGACTGGAGTTTCAGAGTCCTTCTCCTAACACTTGGCCTAAAATGGGAAGTCCTACCCTAACTCCCACCTCACTCTTCTCCAGTGTGGTTCCAGCGCCATTGGATGAACCATGACTTTCCTTTGTTTTCTTTGCTTATAATCCACATCCCCAATTTGAACCTCAGCCCTGTGAGGGCAGGACCCATTTGTCTTACTTCTTTGAGCCCCTGCTCAGTCTGAGGACACAGCAGTCCTTTGCCCTGCCCTCCTAGGGCTCACAGTCCAATGGGGGACAGACACACACACACACACACACACACACACACACACACACACCTCCAGACAATGATGACCCAGAGTGTTTAGCACAGGGGCAGACCAAGATGATGCCAGAGCAGAGACCTAGAGGATGACAGTGAGTCTGGTGAAGAAGATGGAAGAAGAGGGTTCCAGGCTCCATGAATAGTTCTTGAATGAATGGGCGAAGGAAGGAAGACAGAGACAGACAGACAGACAGACAGACATAATAACACCAGGAAAAGAAGTCAGGTCTTGGGGAGACGGCCAGAACAATAGAACGATCCCTCCTGCAGGCTAATATCTGGCAATCTGTCAAATGGCTCAGATGTCCCCTCTTTCAGGAAGCCCTCCTCCGCTCTCAGGCTGGGTGAGGCACTCCTCTGGGCCGCCCCAGCCCCTGGGCTCCCCTATCCCAGCCCTGCCCATCACCGTTAGGCGATGGGTGTGTCTCTCCAGGACTGGGAGACCCGGAGGGCAAGCCCAGGACTTCCCAGAAACAAGCCAGGGCAGAACCAGACAGCCTAAGTCTGAGGGACCCTCCCTGGAATGCCAGTGCCTTCGAGGACTACTTCAGCCTCCCGGCTGTGTTCCAGAGGCCAGCTGGCCAGCTCTCTTGACGGCTGAGGTGTTCCTCACGGGGCCCGTTTGGCCTGGGGTGGGGAGCCTGGTGTCTCAGAGCCCCATCGGCCCTGCCCTGCCTCGTCTAGTGGCTCTGAGGGCTAAATAAACTCTCGCGTGAAATGCGGCTACAGCAGAGAAGGCGATCAGCAGATGCTTGCAAAAGGAGTAAAAAATGAGTGAACAAAGAGGAGAACCAAGCAGAGGAAACGGGAGGAGCTGCACTTCAGGCACCTGCCCAACAACACCGGTTCCTGAACCTGTTCTATCTGCTTTACGAGCGCATCCAGTCCTCCAGATTTTAGAGGAGGAGGACACCAGGGCACAGAGAGGTTCAGCCATTTGCCCAGGGGTCACACAGCACGAAACAGGAAGAAACAAGATTTGAATCCAGGCAGCCTGAGCTCTTAACCATGTCGACAAAGCCAGAGACCCAGAGGCGTCTTTGGGGGTTAAATACAAGCCCTCCCGTTTTACAGAAGGGGGGCGATGAGGCCCAGAGAGAGGGGAAGAGAGCTGGGCAACATCGGGGACCAGGCTCTGCCCCCCAGGGCTTCCGGAAGGGGCCTGAGCCCAATCAAGGGCTATCCTCTTCTGCCTGCAAGCTCCAGGTAAGGACTCTGAACAGGGGCACCAAGCACGTGGCGAGGAAGGGGGATATCCGGGCTCACACTCTGACCTTGGGCAAGCGGTTTCACTTCTGAGCCTCAGCTTCCTCTAAGAAACAAACAGGGCCGCTCCTCCCTCCCTCCCTCCCAGCGCCCCGGGGAAGATGAAGCGTGTACCTGGCCACCACAGGGGCTCAATTAAGGAGAGCGGTAATTATTCTTTTTATTGTTATTCCCACAGCCCCGGAGGCTGGGGCTCGGTGCCTGCCACCGCCTGCCAGACAGTGAGGGGCCTGGACCAGGAGGGCCCTTCTCCTCTCAGCCAGCTCAGTGCCAGCACCTCTGGCGGCCTGCCCAGCCCTCGGGCTTCCGAGGGCCCGGGGCCTGGAGGGCAAGGAGCCCCTCCCCGTGACTTATTGCTTCCCAGAAGTCCTACCTTGCCTCAGCACCCACCCTCCTATTTGCCGCTCTTCCCGAGCCCCATTTCAGGGATGGCCCCACCTTCCTCGCTGTCCCCCGGCTAGAGGCTGTGCCTTGTCCTGGACGCCTCTCCTGACCCCTCAACCCCCAAAGCCAGGCCAGCCTCCTGAACATCTCTCAAATCCGTCCACCATCCCTCCGGCCCCGCCCTGCCCTGGTCTGGCCTCCATCCTGCCCGGCCCAGGTTCCTGCCCCAGCCTCCTCCCAGGTCTCCCAGCCTCCGGTCCTGCCCCTCCGCAGGGGTCTCGCTAAAGCACAAACCTGACCCGGTCCCTCCCCTCCTCAGGACTATCCACGGCTCCCCAGAGGCCGCAGCAGAAAGCTCAGCCCCCTCTCCTGCCTCTTCCACTCCAGCCCCACTGACTTCCCTGGTGCCAGGTTCCGCTCCCCTTGCCAGGATGGGCCTCCCCGACCCCGACCCCGTTCTCCTTGCCTGGGGGGAGGTCCCTCCTCCCTCTCTCCAGGCGGCCGCCCTCTTTTCCTCTCTGATGCATTTCTTGAGTCGCTTTCGGTCTCTGGTCAGCACCACCACCGCCTCTCACCTGTCTCCGTCTCTCGCATCCAATGTCAGCCAGGCAGCTGGGGGAATCTCACCGGGCCTCTTCACCGCCCCCAGGATGACATCCGCACCCCCCTACCCCCCCCCCCCCCAGCCAGCCGCCAAGGCTCCACCTCCAAGCCTCATCTCTCACGGGTCCTTCCTACCTCCTTCTCCGGCGCTGCAGCCTGACCCACGTTCCCACTCTGAATCCCTCTGTGCTCCCACCGAGGGCTGCGAAGGCTCTGGATCCCTCCCCTCCTCTCATCCCTAAGGATGAAACACTTCACTTGTCAACATTTGCTGTCCCTTCCTTACTTCCCAGTTTGCTCTTCGGTATCCTCCAGGCTGACGCCCACCCCCACTGGTCCCCAGAAACTGCTCCCGTCAAGGCTAGCTGGCACCAACATCCGTGGAGCCAAATCCCGCGGGCACTGCTCGGTGCTCGCCTTGGCAGCATGTGACCCGGGCCACAGCCGCCCTCCTTCTGGAAGCACTCTCTTCTCTCATCTTTCCTGACTTTCCTTCCATTTCACGGACCACTTCTCTCGAGCTTCTTCCTCTTCTGTACACGTTAGAATTCCTCAAGGTTCCGGCCCCTTCTCTCCCTACAAGACCTCATCCATTCCGAGGGTGTTCTATTCCCCTCATTGGCTGACCATGCCTGAATTCCTCTCCTCAGAGCTCCAGACTGGACCATCCGTCTACTCGGGGTCTCCTCTTGGACACCTGAGTAAAATCCAAACTAGCCTTGCAGTGACTTATGAAACCCTACCCGGGCTGGCCCCTGTCCTAAACGCATCTTGTATCAGTCTCCCTGCTGATCCGCTAAAGTTTCAGCCACGCCAGTCTTTCATTTCCTACCGCAGGGCCTTTGCACATGTCTCTGCGCCCACCTGGAACACTCCTTCGCGACTCTTCTCTACTTAAATGCCTCCTCCTCAGTTAAGGCCTTCCCTGACCGCAGTAGCCTCCAGCCCGATCTCCACTTCACACCCTGTCGGTGGGGGGGGGGGGGGGGGGGGGGGTTCAAAGCCCTCATCACAACTTCTAAGTATTTTATTGTTTCTGGTGTTTTTACTCAATGTCTGATTCTCCTGCTAAATTACAAGCTATAAAAGGGCAGGGCCACATGTGGCTCATTCACCGCTATAACCCCAGAGCCCAGCAGAGTCCCTAGCGCATAGCAGGTGCTCAATCAACATGCTGAATGAATGAATGAATGAGTGCCCCCACATCTTACTCTTTCCCAAGATCCCATGTCATACTATTCTTGGGATTTCCCCCACCTTTACTCCCAGAGCCTCCCACGCATCCCTTTTCCTCGTGCAACCCCAAATCTCCCACCTCCTCGCCTTGCCACCTAATGATCGATCCCCCCCCCTCCGCCCTTACAATTCCCTACTCAATTGGGACAGTGTCCCCCAGGCCCCACTTGGTGCCACCCACCCTAGACCTCCCCACTTGGTAGCACCATCACTCCCGAGCCCCCTGTCGCTACTTGAAGGCGCCCTCTATAGGGCTCACCATAGCCAACACCTCTCAAGGACCTCACGTTTGGAAGTGCCCTCGTTCCCGTCCCCCTCCCGCCTCACACTTGGTAGCGCCCTCTCCGGCCTCCCCATTTAGCAGCACCCGCTCCGAACGCCACCTCTCGCTATCACCCCTTCTGTCAGAGCCCCCCCCCCCCCGTCGCCCCCCGGGTCGCGCCATCCTGCCTCCCCACGCCGGGTCACTTGGTAGTGCCTGCCCCGCGCCCAGGCTGCCGCTCCGCGTTGCCATGGTGCCGCGCGGGCCGGGCACCCCTTGCCCTGGGCCGCTCTCCACCCCACCCCGGCCCCCTCCCGGGCGGGCGCACCTTTGAAGTAGTCGTTGGCCTGCGTCTTGAGCTCCTCTGCCCGCTTCAGGGCGCCATCGGCCGGGGGCTCGTCCCGGGGGGGCTCAGCACACTCAGTCCGCTCGCCCTCCGCCATCGCCATGCCGCAAAGCGACCCCCACCCTGGCAACGGCCGCCAGCGGCACCCGGCCGAATCGTCGCGAAGGAGTGCCGACTTGCCGCGGCCGCTGCTGCACAAGTGTCGTAAAGCGCGGGCCCCGAAGGCGCCCTCCGCGCGCCTGCGCAGGGCCCTTTCGCCGTAGAGCGCGCGGAGGACAAGGTGACCAGAGGGCCCCCGGACAGCGCCCTTCTTAGAATGAGCCATGGGGGGGGGGGGGGGGGCGGGGAGGAAGGGGGTTCGCGGGGCGGGGGGCCGGGAGGAAGGTCTGGCGTGGCCCCCCGCCCCAAAGTTACAGTGTCCCGAGGCGGCAGAAGTTCGGGGGGTTTTAGGGTGGGATTTCCCCGCCGTCTCCTCGGGTTGGTGGGTGTGGCTGCCAGGCAGCACCGTGCCCAGCGCAGAACCAGAGCCGCGAGGCTAGCCATACTGCCAGTTACTCGTGTGACCTTGAGCAAATCGGGGCAGTTACCACCACCCCCCCCCCCGAAAAACGCGTGGCTTCTCAAACCAACGGAATAAAGTTTCAACCTTGAGGTCAGTATTGCTAGCTGTTAACTGAAGGCGCCCCGGATGCCCAAGTCGGGAGCAAGACTCGGAAGTTTGGTTGCATACACCCGTCTCCTTTCTTCATCCTCCGCTTCCCAGCCTTACGAGGTGCCTCAGTGCCCTTAGGAAAACGCCGAAATTTCTGATGACCTAGGAAACCTCCCCAGATGCCACTCCCACTCCTGCCCCCACCCCCCAGCTGTACACCCTCGCAGGCCATCCTTTCCAAGCCCTCAGCCGCTACCCATGTGGGACTATGGCTCTAGATCCCTTTAAGGCTCTGCTGGGGCTCCCCTTCTGGAGACACGAGCTAGACCACTCCCCCAGCCTCTTTGTCCTGGCGGCCTGACCTGACCCCACAACCTCCTATCACAGCCAACAATCAGCCTAGAAAGTAGATGCTAACATCAGCTCCATTTTACCGCTGAGGACTTTGACATTCGTAGAGGTCATCAAACTTGCCCAAGGTCATACAACGAGAGTGGCAGAGCCAGAACTTCCAACTTGTCCCACCTTAATTCCTGCGCTCTTAAGGCCCTGCTCGACTGTCTCTGTGTTCCATCGCTCACCTTGTGGGTTCGATTTTTGAGATGTTTAGGGGTGTGTGTGGGAAGCCTGCCGTGACGGGTTTGGATCCAGGATTCGAATCCAGCTCAGCCCTTCCCTGCTGTGTGACCTTGACAAGTGACCATCCTCTCTGAACCTCAGTGTCATTCTCTGTAAAACGGGGACAATAACCATGCCTGTTTGTATACAATTAGAGGAGAGTTTGAGAAGATCAAGTGTTTGGCACAGGGCCCAACACAGATCAAGTAGTTTTTATGTCCACTCCGTTGTAAATACCCAGACTGGGACTGAGTACCCAGAGCTGGGAGGGGAGCTCCCGGAGGGGCTCTCTCAGCAGGTCTTGGGAGGACCTCACCCTGCAGGGTAGGCAGGGAAGACTTCCTGGAGGAGGGGAAGTCTGAACCAAGACTTGAAATATGAGTAGGAGATAACCAAGTGAGAAGGCATTTAAGGTGAGGGGCCAACAGGTGCCAAGGCTTAGAAGTGTCTTCTTTCTTTGAAAAGATTTCTGCGTCATGGGGGAGGTGCCTGGCTGGCTCAGTTGGTAAAGCACATGACTCCTAATCTCAGGGTTGTGAGTTCAAGCCCCAGGTTGGGCGTAGAGATTACTTAAAAATAAAATGTTAATTGAATTAAAAAAAAAAAAAGATTCCGGGGCGCCTGGGTGGCTCAGTCGGTTAAGCAACAGACTCCGGCTCAGGTCATGATCTGAGTCTGTGAGTTCGAGCCCCGCTGTGCTGACAGCTCGGAGCCCAGAGCCGGCTTCAGATTCTGTGCTTCCCTCTCTCTCTGCCCCTCCCCCGCTCATGCTCTGTCTCTCTCAAAAATAAAATAAAAACATAAATTAAAAAAAAAAAAAGGTTCCTACATGGGACAGGAGTTATGAGGTGATCTACGGAGACGGGACGGAACGGAACAGGCACACCCAACTGCACGTGAATCTGTAGACACGCAATCTCTCTGTGTCACATGTAACACCATACGCTCAAGTACAGAGAGCACTGTGTCACACAGATCTCCGTCTACGAAATGACGGTGTCAGAACGGTCCCATCCGTGCAAGCAAAATTGCGATACCACAAAACCTCCCACACTCAGGAACGCAGAAACCCCAGGTAGCCAGAAACCCATAAAGCAGAGTCCTTTCACTCTGATGCTAACACATACGGGTAGAAGGGATTACGATCCCCCCCGCCGCAACCAGTTCACAGAATGATGTCACAAAGACACGTACATAGAATTACAACATCACCGGACATGCGCTGTTACCGACCCACGCAGGAACACAGAGTCACACGGACTCAAAGTGACACAGCCAGCCAGGATACCCACGCACCGCGAAGCGACCCCGCAGATGAGTCAACACACAGAGCTCTGGTGCCTACCAAGGCGAAGTCTTTATGCTGGTGTACAGACTAGCGGGTTTCAGAGCCAGAGTGGCTGGACCAGTCCCTTCCCCTCCCCAACCCCCGTCCAGTTCCCTCCATCGAGGGCCCAGGTCACCCCCTGAGGGAAGGAGGGGCCGGAGCCTTCTTCCCCCATAGCACCAATCTGGACAGGCCATCCCCGGACAAAACAGAGAAGTGCCTTCCAAAGTGGGGGTGAACTGAGCTGAGAGAGGGAGGCCTTTTTGTGGGGGAGACCAAGAGTAGCACCGTCGTAGCAATGGGGTGGGGGGCAAAGGGGGATACACAGGTAGTGGTGGAGTACTGAGGAGTCCCGGCCTCTCTCCCCACCCGTGATATGCAGATAGGGCTGTGCGTGTGTCTGTGCGGCTGGGGAAATCTCCTGGATTGTAAGGGAGCCCCAGGTCCCCCAGGTACCTGGGGCCAAGTAAAGGGAAGTGTGTCTCTGGAGAGCTGGGGGTGGGGCAGTGGTGGTGGTTCTAGGAGAGGGAAACTTCAGGGACATGAGATCAAGAACGGAGGGGCTTGGGCGTGAAGTCCACTAGCAGAGGCACTTGGAGGCTGAGTTCTAGAACCAAGTGAATTTTGATCTGAAATCAGAGATGATGGGAGGCTGTGAGGCCTCGAACCAGAGGACTCTATAGACTATACAGAATGGAATTCAGAAGTCTGAGGACCGAGTTCTAGAACCAGAGAGATTTTGGAGTCAAGATCTAGAATCAGGAGCTGGGGGTTGCAGGGTCTAGAACCAGAAATCTTTTAAAGGCAAGATCTAGAATTAGAAGATGTTTGGAGGCTAAGTTCGAGATCTAGGGTAATTTGGAGTCATAAGATCTAGAGAGGGCATTGGAGATTGTGAGGTCTAGAACCAGGAGGGTTTATAGGATGAAGTCTGGAATCAGAAGACATTTGAAGCCAAGTTCAAGAGTCAGGGGAAAATGAGAGCATCAGATCAGGAATCAGAGCGTCCTGGAAATCGCAGGGTCTAATGGTTTTATAGCCTCGAACCGGTGAATGACGGAGGTCATGAGGTCTAGAGCAAAAGAGAACTGGTGTGTGGTCTGGAAGTATTAGCGTGGTTATAAGATCAAGACGTAAAGCTCGTTTTACTTCTTTTTGATTGGAAAAGCAAGTCTTGAGTGTAGAAAGTTGAAAAGGAAGGAGCTGGGCATCATGAAGCATCATGATTTCGAAGCTTAAGGAGTCTGGATTTGGAACCAAATGTATTACAGGTCAGGAAGACTAGAACCAATATAAAGTTTAGGTTGTGAGGCCCAGAACGAGAAAGAGCTGGCCGTCGTGAGGTCTGGAGTCAGAGGGGTTTGGAGCATGTGAGGTCGAAACCAGACTGTGTCGGGGCGGGGGGTGGGGGGTGGGGGGTGGGGGCTGTGCGGTCTAGATCCAGAGAAGGCCAGGGATTGAGTGGCCTAGAACCGGAGAGAGCTGGAAGTCATACGATCTGGAAGCAGTGGAAGTTGGAGGCTGCCCCTGGAAATTGGAAGCCCATGAATGAAGCCAGTGCCCAGGGGAGACTGAGGACAGCAGAAGCCCCCAGGGGAGGGGCAGGCAGAGTGGGGTGGCCACTCGGGAGGCTAAGGGGTTGATCTGAAGTTGCTAGGGGTGAGGTCTGCCCCAGAGCCCCCCCCCCATTAACACCTGAAGAAGGGGGGGGAATCAGAGTTCTGCATTCTTATGGACCCCGGGCAATTCATAGCGATTAAAACCCTGTTGTGAAAACAACAAAAATGGATGGAAAGAAACGTGACTGTGGTTATCAATACTCCCCAGAGCCCAGAAACACAGACCTGAGCCCCTACCTCCCCCACCCCTAATTACCCAAAATCAAGCCAGGAGAGTGGGAGAAAGGGATGAGGTAACCAGTATAGAGAACCCCAAGGGAAGTCCTGAGAGAAGGAGGAGGAGGGCGCCAGGGACCCCCTCCCAGAGGTCACTGAGCTGAGACCACCCCAGAAAGCCCCCCAGACATGGAGGGGCAGAGGGGTGAGGGCTGAGGTAGGCCCGAGGCGGGTGGGGGCCACTGAAAGGAGAGAGGGAGCCCCTCTCCTGGTGCCCCCATCCTGTGCTTTGGCTGCCGGCGTGGAGTGTGGCTGAGGTCCTTTCTGGGGAGTGGAAGGGCGCGGGGAAGAGGGCCCGCAGAGCTGGCTCAGTTGGCCTGGCCCAAGCCTGCCGCTGGTTGGAAGTGGCTCCTGGGCTCCACGGGGTCCTCGTCCGCGTAGAGAGAGAGCAGCGGGGGACCCAGGCCTGTGGGGAAAGATGAAGGGTCAACCAGTGGGGCTTCCCACCCAAACCCGTTTCTTCCCCTCCTGACATTTAAAAGCGTGCGTGGTGAGGCAGGCACGCCCAGGATCAAATAGCAAACTCTTGGGCCAGTTCTGTCCTCTGAACCTCAAGTGTCCAGGATGTTTAAGGCAGTAGTTAAGAAGGCTGGAGTCACGGGCACCTGGGTGGCTCAGTTGGTTAAATGTCCGACTTCGAATCAGGTCATGATCTCACGGTTTGGGAGTTCGAGCCCCGCATCGGGCTCTCTGCTCTCAGCATAGACCCCGCTTCAGATCCTCTGTCCCCCCCTTCCCCCCCCCCCACCCCCGGCCCTCCCCTGCTCATGCTTTCTCTCTCTCAAAAATAAAGAAGCATTAAACAACAAAACAAAAGGCTGGAGCCAGATGCTGCCTGAGTTGGAATGCAGGCCCTGCTGTTTACTTGCTGTGTGACCCAAGGTGGGTGATGTCACCTCTCTGTGCCTTGGCTACCTCGTATGTAAAATGGGCTAACAATACTTCCTCTCCGGGGGCTGTTGTGGGAAGCTAAATGAATCAATCCACGCGAAGTGCTTTGGGCACTGACTAGTATCGGTAAGCTCCTACTGAATTGTTGTTACCTAGAAAACAGGGATGCTCCTATCTGCCTCACGTGTGAGAATTCACCCACTCAGAAAATACTGTTGAGCTCCTGGTGTGTGCCAGGCACCAAGGACACAGCAGTTAACAGGACAGATGAACCTCCCGGCCCTGACATTCCAGCGAGAGGGATCGGTTGGGTCATGTACACAACACGCTTAGCCCAAAGAGTGGCACAGAGTGAGCGCCAGGTAAATGTTAGCTCTTCGTTTACAAATATGTACTGAGGCCCTGCTCTGTGCCCAGCCACTGCCCTGCCTCACGCAGAGAGTATGGCAACCACAAGACAAGTCCGGCCCCTGCCTCCCACAGCGCACACCCCCGGGGAGAGGACAGCCAAAAATCAAATCATGACATGAACGCTTATGTAAATATGATCTGTGATGAGTGTTATGAGCCATGAGCTTAGGAAGTTAGGGAGGGCTTCACGGAAGGGGTAATACTCGATCTGAGATCAGAAGGATGCAATAAATAGGCAAAGAATAGAAGAGAAGGCATGCCAGGCAGAAAGATCAGCGTATGCAAAGGCCCTGAGGCTGTCTCCTCCAGCAAGATGACTTCAAAGTCAGCAAGATGCAGAGTCCCCACTGCAGTCAGCCACCCACCTCCCTCCCCTCTCTGCTTCAGCCCTACTGGCCCTGTCTTCCCCCAACTAACACAGATGCACTCCCACCTCAGGACCTTTGAATTTGCTGTTCCCTCTGCCTGGAGTGCTCATCCCCCCAGAAATTGTCACAGCTCACTCCCTTACTTCCTTCAGGTCTTTGCTCACATGTCACCTTCTCAGTGAGACCACTCTTGATCATACTACTTGAAATCAAAATCCTACCACCCCAGAGTTCCCTTTTCTTTTGCATACATTATTTTTTCCAGAAGTTCTCTGTTCCTCTCTCACGCCCTTAATTATATGTGTTTCTTCATTCTGGACTGTCTCCCCCGCTAGCATGTCAGCCCTATGACAGCAGGGATTTCCGTCTTGTACACACTCATATCTCCAGCCCCTAGGACAGTGCCTGGCATGTACTGTGTATTTGATAAATAAGTGTTATATGTAAGAAGGACAGACTGAACCAAAAGACAGTCACTGTGGCTGAAACAAGGATGTGAGGCCGAGTGGGGTCTGTGAGGCCCCGGGCAGACCCTACAGAGGCTGGAGTACAAGGTTGAGGAGCTTGGTCTTTCTCAGAAGGGCAGTAGGGAGCCATGGATGAGTTTGGAGCAGAGGGAGGTCAGGGTCAGATTCGTGCTTTGGAAAGATCTCCTAGCTAATGCCTGGACATTTTTTTGTTTTTGTTTTTAAGTTTACTTATTTATTCTGAGAGAGAGAGAGAGAGAGAGAGAGAGAGAGAGAGAGAGAGAGAGAAAACGTGCACATGTGGGGGAGGGGCAGAGAGGAGAGACAGAATCCCAAGCAGGCTCCGCGCCATCAGCACAGAGCCTGATGCAGGGCTCGAACTCACAACCTGTGAGATCATGACCTGAGCCGAGATCAAGAATCAGACGTTCAACCGGCTGCGCCACCCAGGTGCCCCTACACGGAGGTTTTGAGTGGAGCTCCGGCTCCTGACGGTTTTGCTGGAAGGTGAGGACAGTCGCTGTGGAACCAGCTTCGCGTGAGGGCGGACATTTCTTGAGTGTTTACTCCTCGGGTCTTGTGCTAGGCTCTTCCTGTGCTGCCCCCCGCCCCCCCCCCCCCCCCCAGAGATCTTGAAAACCTCTCCGTCAGGTAAAAACTATTGCAATGGATCCTATTTGACGGAGGGGGGACTACTGAGGCTCCAGAAGCAGAAACTGTTTTCCAAAGCCACGCAGCTGGGAATGACCAAGGCGGGACAGCCCCCGAAGTGTAAGCAGACACAAGCTTCGGGAGATCTAGATTGGGCCTGGGCTCAGCTTCCACCCCAACGGGCCGCGTTGGCCAGCCCCTGCCCCCCTCGGAGCCTCTCTTTCCCCCCTCGGTGCCGCTGAGAGCAGGGAGGGGCTGTGTCTACCAAGGTGACAGCCAGGCGCTGACAGCCCCCCACCCTCACCCCTGCCACCTTCCGGATTGCCCCACCCCTCTCTCAACCGTGGCGGGGGGGGGGGGGGCGTCCTAGGAGGGAAAGGGACCCAGGTCCTCTGTATACCCAGGGTGCTACTCACGGAGGGGCTCATTCAGTTCCAGGAGGTGGGTGCCGGGATCCTGCTGGCTCCCTGGAGCTGGCCCTCCTGTCAGAAGGAAACTCTGCAGGACAGAGACAAAGCTGCCACCACCACCACCGCCAGCATCGTGAACATCCCAGAAGGCAGGATGGGGCGGTGGTTAGGAGCACTGTGGGGTTCAGCAGCCACGTGTGGGCTATGGGACTTTGGATTAAGCCAGGGTCCTAGACAGCTCTCCTCTGTGTGTCCCTCCAGAGCCTTGTTCGCCCCTTCCTCTGTGTCCCAGCAGGCCGACCTGGGCGGGTGGATTCCGGCAACATGCAGCCTTGCTCTAGGTATTCCTGTTGGGCTCACATAATGGGAGATGCTCTCAGGAGGGAGGAGGAAGCGGGGCGGTATTTGATCTCGCTGCTTCTCTGCCGGCTTGTCACGGGCTGGCGGTGTCCCTCCATGGAAGGTTTCTGCTCTTACGAGACCTACTCTCTCCAGGACCCGGCGACCGCGGCCCACCCTGTGCCTTCAGACTGCGGACGGTGCCGGCTCCCCCACGCTGCTGGCCCCAGCGGGGGCTGCACCCCCTCCTGCCGATTCCCTATGCGCTGCCCACACCTTGGCCAGTAGTCCTGTTTTCAGACGCTCCTCCACACCCCCGTCTGAGCGCGCCGTTTCCTGCCCAGACTCTGACTGATGCGGTTGCTTGACCTCTCGTGGGTGAGTGTGAATACCACCACCACCAATAATAATAATAATAATAATAATAATAATAATAACCACAACATCTCAAGAGTGGTCATCAACCGCGCCTCTCGCGTTCAAATAGCACTGCTCAGCGTGGGGAGCCAGAGACCTCTTTTGTGGGCATCAGAGAGCCATGGAAGGTCCTGGAGGGAGGCTCTGTGGAAGTGGCACAGCCTGGGCAGGGTTTCGGAAAGGGTCTCCTGGTTGCCATTGTGCAGAAAAAGGACGGCAGAGGCGAGATGGAAGCGGGGAGATGGGAAGAAGGGGGGCGGGGGTTGCTGCCTCCGCTTGGTTGTTTTTATCCTGTTTATTGACAGGCACTAAGGATCAGCTCATGACCTAATTTCATTTGCTTCTCGTGGTAGCCCTGTGACACCCCCCTTCCCAGATGAGGAAACTGAGGTTTAGAGCGGTCACCGTACCTGCCCAAGGTCTCACAGTTATCAGGTGCCAGACCTGGGACTTGAACCCAAGTCCGTCTGACTCTAGTTAGTGTCTGGCCTCCTAATGCTACACTAATAATCCAAGGCCAAGACCTGTTCTAGGTCTGGGAGAGAGGCCCATGGGAGTGTAGGACGTTCCCACACCTACTAAACTTTGTCATTTCTCCCCTTTACCCTGCTTAATTTTTCTTCTTAGAACCTACCACCGACTTAGATAAATTTGCATGGCCTCACCTGGACGACTGACCTTCCATTTGACCTTCAGCCACCCCTTGCCCCTCTCTGGTTCCCCCCTCCCCCATACATAAAACAGTAGGTTTAAGCCTGCTAGGTTCTGAGGGCCAGGGAATCCCATTAATCCCCCAACATACCAGGCTGAGGGGAGGCAGCAGGAAGTTTTCGGGTTCTGGGCTGGGGGACCGTTTGGGGGGTTTCACTCCCAGCAGCTCCACCCCCTCGGCCTCGTCCTCTGAGCTCTGAGCCAGGGTCCTGGGGAAAAACAGGTAAGAATCTCAGAATACAACAAACCTGAGCAAGTGTGGGCACCACTGTGAGGAGATGATGAGCATTCATTTATTCCCCTAAGTGTTTATTCCTTTACTCATACACTCACCCATCCATCCATCCATCCACCTATCTGATCATGTACCCACCCATTAATCTACCCAACCATCCATTGATCCATCCATCCATCCATCCATCCATCCTTCCATCCAAACATCCATTCATCCATTTATCCATCCATCCATCCATCTGTCCATCCATCCATCCATCCATCCATCCATCCATCCTTCCATCCATTCATCCATCCATCCATCCACCCACCTACCCACCCACCCATCCATCCATCCATCCACCCACCCATCCATCCATCCATCCTTCCATCCAAACATCCATTCATCCATTTATCCATCCATCCATCCATCTGTCCATCCATCCATCCATCCATCCATCCTTCCATCCATTCATCCATTCATTCATCCATCCACCCATCCATCCATCCATCCATCCATCCACCTACCTACCATATTCATTAATTTCCTCCCTCCCTCATTCAATAAGTCTTTATTAGGCACTCACTATACATCCAGCACCAAGCTGAGAGCCTTGGGAAACAGTGAGATGTAGCCATAAAATCTCATAAGGATAGTAAAGGGACCATTCTGGACACCAATTGGGCACATGCCTACCACACAGAGTGCAAAAACTTGAGTATTAGTAATTTAATGTCTCTGGAAGGGGGACACGGACCCTCTGAAGTTATATGCACAGCTGTGCATCTGTACGTGTATGAACGTTCTTGGGAAAGAGTCCATAGCTTTCAATAGATTCTCAAAGGTGTTAGGAAACTTAGTTCTAGACAGTTTCTTTGACACTGTTGCAATGTCCTCTTAACTGTGACGAACATTGTCGCTAGGCCAGATATAAATATGTTCCAAAGGAGAGGGCCCTGGCAGGCTGGTGGGATTTGGATAAACAAGGAGAACAGTGGAGGGCATTCCAGAAGGAGGGCGCAGCCTAGGCAAGGAGAGAGGTTGGAACAAGCATGGCATGGGCTGGGGACACTGAGGGCCTGGCGGGAGCAGAGGTCAGCAGGAGGAACGATGAAGGGTGAGGCTGAAACAGGAAGGCAGGAGCAAGACAGGGGTTCACTCCCTTCATACCGTCCCTCTACCGTGGCTCACCTCTTCCGAGCCCCAGCCACGGGGGACGATGCCAAAGGGTCCCCTCTGGAAGGGCTGGAGCAGCTCAGCCGGGGGTCACTCCCCCAGCGGGGCAGCAGGGAGGGCTCAGGGGTTGGGGGCGACAGGCCATGGAAGCTCCGAGCGCGGGGCCGGGGGACAGCGCCTGGAGGTCTGCGGAAGGCCCTGGGTAGCTGCTCGCTGGGGTTGAGCTGGAAGTCATCATCCATGGAGATGTAGGGGGCCAGCATCTCCAAATCCAGAGCATCGACATCCTGCGGGAGGCAGGAGGAGGTTAAGAGCAAGAGCCTTGGCCTCAGGTGGGCCCGGGCTGGAGTCCCAGCTCCGTCGCATCCGAGTTGTGTACCCGAAGCCAAGAGTCCGAGGGGCGCCCGGGTGGCTCGGTCGGTTAAGTGTCCGACTTCAGCTCAGGTCACGATCTCACGGTTCGTGAGTTCGAGCCCCACACCGGGTTCCCTGCTGTCAGCCCAGAGCCGGCTTCAGATCCTCTGTCGCCTTCTCTTTCTGCCCCTCCCCCTGCTCACACTCTCTCTCAAAAGAAAAGCCTGAGCTTCGGTTTCCTCGTCTGTAAAATGGGTGTAAGGACCCTGTGGTAACCAGTCACCAAGATGGCTCTCGAGCATCCCCACCCTTGGTATTTGTGCCCCAGCGTAATCTCCTACTCCAGTGACTAGGGTTGATCCGGGAACAACCCTGATGGTGTGTGACTTCCAATGTTAGGTTGTGAAGAAACTGTGGCTTCTGTTTTTGCTGGTCCCTTGCTCTGGGGGATGCCCTCTGGAGAGGCCCCCATGGTGAGAAACGGAGGCCTGCTGCCTGCAGGCGCGTGAGTGATCTCGAAGGCGCATCTTCTCGCCCCTTTCAAGCCTTCAAGTGACGGCAACCCTGGATGACGTCTCGACTGCAAGAGGTCTCGTGACATCTCTCCTGCACGAGACGCCAAGCAAAAGCCACCCAGTTAAGTGGCTCCCAGGCCCCCCGGTCCCCAGAAATGATGTGAGGTAATACACACTTATTATTTTAAGCTTCAGAGTAGTAATCTGTTAGCCAGAAACAGATGACAAGGTTTTGCCGCCGTAACGAAAAACCTAAAAGGCGTGGTGGCTTTAGCACAGGGCAGTGGGCGCGGGCTGGAAAGGCCCTGAAGAGCCTGTCAGGGCCTAGACCGCCTCGAACAAACTGTTGGTGGAAGCGTGAACCATGAGGAGCCAGCCCGTGGGGGCATAAAGGGAGGTGAGGGATGTGTTACGAGAAGCCTGAGGAAAGGAGGTTTTCGTTTTGTGGCAGCTAAAGTTGAACACCGGGCGTTGCGTGCAGTTTTCTGGGACGGAGAACACATGACTCGTGAGCCGGGCCATCTAGCTACGGGATTCCCAGCCACGGTGCGGGATGGCTGCCTGATTTCTTGCCACTTGGGAGTGAAGGCAAGAGGAGAGAAGATCTAAAGGAGAAACGTTAAAACACGCAGGAGCTGGGACTGGAAAGTCTGGAAGATTCTCAACCTCCCCGTGAAGCGAAAAATTAACTTTCCCCAAAGCGGGGTGTGTCCTCTGTCAGGGCTCCTTGGGATTTCCCGGGGGGGGGGGGCAGGGGTGTCATTGCTCCTGGCGGTGAGCCCCTGGTGCCACGCCGGATACTTTCTGGCAACAAGATGACTCGGGCGGGGGGGGCTGGTCGTGCCCGAAAGGCCAACTATGCCATGAGAGGGGTTGAGGCCACGTGAGATCAGCCTGACCTCCGGGGGAAGCGTGTGTAGAGATGGAGGTCAAGGTCAGCCACATGGGCAACAGTCCAGCCATGCCGACAGAGTGAAAACTCCGGACACCACAGCTTGGGTGAGCTTCCTGAAGTGGGGCTACTCCGTGTGTGCCCCCCCACACCGGTGCCGGGAGGGGAACACGTCCCCGGGGTCACGTAAGGCCTGCATTTGGGAACCTCCTAGTCTCAGATTCCACCCTACGGATCTCTTCCTCTGGCTATAGTATTCTTTTGGTCCAACAAAACGATCGTCCTGGGGGCGCCTGGGTGGCTCAGTTGGTTAAGCGTCCAACTCTTGATTTCAGCTCAGGTCATGGTCTCGCCGTTGGTGAGGTCCAGCCCCACGTTGGGCTCCAAGCTGATAGCAAAGAGCCTGCTTGGGATCCTCTCTCTCCCTGCCCCTCCCTGGCTCACGCACTTGTGCACACTCTCTCTCTCTCTCTCTCTCAAAATAAGTAAACCTTAAACAAATTATTAAAAGATCAACCTAAGTCCAGTGCTGTCCTAAGTTCTACAGCCAGCTCTAGCAAATTGTTGACACTGAGGGAGTCCGTGAGAATCTCTGAATTTGTAGGCAGCCGGTCTGAAGGGAGGGTGGCCTCGCGGACCCCCAAGCTTGCGGCCGATGTCACAAGTCTTGGACAGAAGTGGCAGACTGGAGGATGGCGACCTTCACCTTGCATTTGGCTGACCCTGGGAGCTCCCCAGATGGTGAAGGACGCTAAAATTGAGAAATGGTTTCTGAGCAAAGGCAAGTGCTCTCCGGAAGGCATGGTCTAAAGATGAAGCCAGCGTGTGACTATAAAAGTCTCTGGTTAGACTTCAGGAAGATCAAAGGCGTTGCCTAGAACATCCTTCAGGCAGATAAACTAGAACTTAAGGATATGCTAATCGATCTCAGACAAACTTCCTCACTCTGTCACTCATCATCTCCGCAAAATCCCAAGGCAGAGAAGGGCTTATCTCAAAGAGACCTATGAGCGTGGCTTTTGTCTAATGCAGTGCATTCCGAGAAGAGATTCACGTAAGACCCACACCTTTTTTAATAAGGATTATTATATAAACAGAAACACTGCCAGCTTGGACTGGAAGGGACAGAGACTGTGCTAAATGGAAAGAGACCTTTGGGCCACCAAAGTTCCCTGACAAGCAGCAGGTTCTGAACCCTCCCTCCCCCCCTGCCCTCAGCTGCAAATACATATCACCTTTTATGAAAAAGGGAGGAGGATTTTGAGGGAGAAGCCCAGCGTCTAACAGCGTGGAACCAAGAACCATGGAGAAAGCCTCTAGGAAGTACAGTTAAACCTTGGACTGCAAGGTAACTTGTTCTGCGAGTGTTCCACAAGACGAGTAAACATTTCTAATAAATTTTAACTCGATAAACGAGTGAGGTCTTGCAACACGAGTGTACATGATGGTGGAGGTCACGTGATCACAACTGAGCCCGGTGGTTCTTGAAATTCGCGGATACGCGAGTACTTCGTGTTACAAGCGCGTTTTCGATGAATTATATGCGCAGACCAACGTTCCACTGTAGTAGCAGTGGGTTCTGATCAAGGAACTTCCCATAGTTGCCCAACTGGATTTCAAAACTGCCGCGGGCCAGCGATACCTGTGCACTCTTCTCTCCCTCTTTTTTTTTTTTTAACTTTAAAAAATGTTTATTTTTGAGAGACACCGAGACAGAGCACAAGTGGGGGAGGGGCAGAGAGAGAGGGAGAGAGAATCCTAATCAGGCTCGAACCCACGAACCACAAGATCATGACCTGAGCCAGAGTCAGACACTTAACGGACCGAGCCACTCAGGTGCCCCTCCTCTCCCTCTTTTTGACCAGGAGGATACGTGGCATCACTCCGTGCCTGTCCCGCCACTGTGTGCGGGGCATGTGGCTGGCTCATCACTTATCTCTTTAGTTCACAGGCCAACAGAGGGGGAGCTTCACCACATCCAGACCTGATGTAGGTGATGAGATTCTGGGCTCCAGGCTGACGCTGTCACTGGAAGACTTTGGGGGCACTTCGGAGGGGGTTGAGTGTATTTTGCAGGAGGGAGAGACATGCATTGGTGGGATCCCCGGTGGTCCTTGCCTTTTGGTATTCACCCTCCCTGCGGATGCCTTCTGCATTGTACCAGGATTGGTCTGTATGACCAATACAATTCGGTGAAGTGATGGTATGCTGTTTCTGAGATTAAGTTATAATCTTCTGTCTTGGGCTCACTCTTGTTATCTCTTGGATTCCTTGCGTTGGGGGAAGCCAGCTGCCATGCTGTGGGGACACTCAGGCAGCCTGTGTGGTAAGGAATTGAGGCCTCCAGCCAGAGCCAGTGAGGGACCGATGCCTGCCAACAACTACGTGTGTGAGTTTGGAAGTGGGTCCTCTAGCCCCACATGACTCCCCTGACGGGAGAGCTTCACTTCAGCCTCATGAGAGACTCAGCAAAAACCATCCAGCTAAGCTGCTCCCAGATTCCCGAGTCTCAGAAATGGTGTGACATAATAAATGTTAGTCGTTTAAGGTGCTCAGTTCTGGGGTGATTTGTTAGGCAGCAATAGGTAACTAATATATCATGTCACTGTCATTTATCTAGCCACTAAATCAGTCATCCAAACATTATCCATCCATCTATCATCTAATGAACCAATGGCCTGTCTAACTACCAAGCCAAACATGCATCATCCATCCATCCAATCCATCCATCCATCCAAATAGCTGTCTAACTATCATCCATCCATCTATCTACCATCATCCACCTAATGAATACAGTGGTCCATTCATTCATCCATCCACCCACCCATCCACCCACCCATCCATCCACCCACCCATCCATCCATCCATCCATCCACCCATCCACCCATCCATCCACCCATCCAGCCAGCCATCCATCCATCCATCCATCCATCCATCCATCCAAATAGCTGTCTAACCATCACCCATCCATCTATCCATCATCATCCACCTAATGAATACAGTGGTCCATTCATTCATCCATCCACCCACCCACCCACCCATCCATCCATCCATCCACCCATCCATTCATCCATCCATCCATCCATCCATCCATCCATCCAAATAGCTGTCTAACCATCACCCATCCATCTATCCACCATCATCCACCTAATGAATACAGTGGTCCATTCATTCATCCATCCACCCACCCATCCACCCATCCATCCATCTATCCATCCATCCATCCATCCATCCATCCATCCAAAAAGCTATCTAACCATCACCCATCCATCTATCCACCTAATGGATACAATGGCCTTTCTATCCATCCATCCACTCATCCCCTCAACAATTCCACCACCCTTCTCTCAGGCTCATACATGTCCGCCCTCAGAGCAAAGAGGTGAAGACTGTTCCTTCCGTGCCAGCCCTTACCTGAGCTATATCTAGATCTGTCTCCACAGCCTCAAGGTCTTTCCCAGAGGCCAAGAGTTTGTGTGTATTCTCCATGTCCATGAGTGGTTCGTCTGGCAGATCGGCCTGTGGGAAGAGAGTAGACACTTAAGGAAATCTTGAGCCTAGAAAATATTAACAGTAAGGTAGTCCACACATTTGAGCTCAGAGGTAGGAGCGAGGGTCACATATCAGAGAGCTGGGGACCCTCACAATAACCAATGAGATGGCTACTTGTTACCATCCTAATTTTATGGATGAAGAAACTGAGGGCCTGCTTGTCCAGGGTAACACAGCTGGTAAGTGGCAGATTCAGGATTTGAATCCAGGTTTGTGTAATTTAAGACATTAGATGTTCTTGACTCTTTGAGGTCAAAACTCAGAGAGCCTGGATGCTTGCCCACAAGCAAGGAGAGGGGTCACCCATGCCAGTCCCAAACATCCCAGGTTTTGGTCCAGGTAACAGTTGAAGAATCTGGGATCTAGGTCTTAAACCCCAAACCCCATCTCACCCCAACCTCCCCACTGCACAGATGGAGAAACTGAGGCCCAGAGAATAGCAAGATTCAAGCCAAAGGCCAAAGCAGCCTGGATCCCAAGGGTTCACATGGGAGGTACTGCTTACCGGAAGAGGGCTTTGGGGGCGCCGTGTGGCTGGGGGTGCGCTGGGGGTGGCAGCTACTGAAGTCCCGTCCAAGATAGGTGCCAGGAGGCGACGGAGGTCAGGGCTACAGAAGCTGCGGGGGTCAGCGGCCAGGGTGGCCTCGCTCAGGGCAGGGGGGTGCAGGAAGGCCAGGATCCGGGGACCAGAGGCATCTATAGGACACATCGGTGGGGAGGACACAGGATGGTCATCCAGGGCTGAGGGGCAGAGCCCCCTCGCCCCCAAACCCCAGGGAGCCTAGTTGACATTTTCAACAACCAATCAGGGTAGACCATGTCCACAGTGCTGGGGAACTGAGTTCTGGAAAACCCTCGTTGGACCAGGTTCTGTCTCTTCAGCTGCCAGATTGTAGTGAGACCCTGAAGGGTCCTAGAGGGGCCAGTGTGGGGGAGGGGGCACGCAGTAGGCTCGGGATAGTAGCAACTGCCCAACGAGGGGGAAACGTTTTAATCTTTAAAATCGATACTGCTGGACCAAGGCACATGACTGACCCGATTCTCCAGTGGCACAGAACAGCAATCAGCCACTCAGCTCTGGGGGGCTTGCATGTTAGGAGAAAAGACTGGCCCAAGGCCCTCAAGGAGGTTCTAAGGTCCCTGGAGGTCAGTTCTGAGCCAGAAAAGGAAAGGATATCAGTGACCCCACACCACACCCAAGAGCACGGGTTGCCAGCAACAGCTTGAAGAAGGTGACGGCCTTGAAGAACCAACAGGAAAAGAAGTTTGTCCAGGATTGAGGAGTCAGGTGGGGGGAAGAAGGAAGAGGTAGAAAGGAGCCGGACTTGGGAGGGTAAGATTACTGGACGCCAATGAGCAGTGACGTGGGAGCAGGGAACGAGCTGAAGGGTGGGGGCAATGGGGAGCCATAGCAGGATTCAGAGCAGAGGGGCAAAAAGACTGAAGCAATCATCCCGGGGACACAGAAGAGGAAGGATAGAAGAGAGAAGAGTGTTCTGGGCAGAGGAAACTGCCAGTGCAAAGGCCCTACGGCATGAGAATCTAGCATATTCCATGAGCACTAAGGAAGCTGGCACCACTCAGAGTGTGAGCGAGAAGGGAGGGAGGCAGGAGGCAGGTCACACAGGGCCCGGTGAGCCACACTATTAAAGCATTTGGGCTTTCCCTCCAGCATCCTGGGGCCACAACCCCTCCCAGTCCCAGCCCTGCCCCATACCAAGGCTGTCCCCAGGATCAGGGGCGTCCTTCTGGGAGGGGGTGCCCCGCTGAGCGGGTCTGCGGGAGTGTCGCTCGGTTTGCTCCAGGGACAGCACCACTCCGGTCTCTTCTACCCGGCTGGGGTACAGGGCAAGAAGAGGAAGTCAGGGAGGGTCCTCGGCCCCAGCCCAGGCAGCCCCCTCAGCTCATGTCCCGTCACGGGGAGGCAACCCCACGCAGGGGCAGGGCGGCATCGTGCAGAAAGTTATTTGCCACATTTACTTGTTTCTTTTAAGGATTTAATTTTTGCTGAGTGCTTTTTATTATAATAGCATTTAAAATAAAGTTATGTGTGTCTTCCCAAGCTCTCTCTGTGGAGGGAGACGGAAAAAACGAGTTGGCATTTAGCACAGCCTGGGTAAGGGAGGGGAGACAGGGATGGGGGCGGGGGGGGGGGAAGGAGGGACAGAGAAGGGGAGGGTAAAAAGGCATAAGAACAAAATATTCTCTTCATATTTACTTATAAAGATATTCTCATAGATGGATTGATGAAGTATATATAGTCGATGTTCTTACCTTACCAAATATGAAGAATTCAGAGGGGTACATTTTAATGAATAAGATTTTATTTATGAAGTTTCTATTCCTAGACATTTTTCATATTCAAGGGAATGGGTTTATAAATATATCCTTCTTATGTCCCCCGCGCCTCCCTTCCCCCCAGTCGCTAGCTGCCGAGACAACCCAAATGTTCGCTGAGCAAATTGGCTTTTGGAGAATTGGTCTGGGGGCTGAGAACCAGGCCCTCATTTGCATAAAAATACCCAGGATGGCAGGTAGATGGTCCTCCCACGAGCCCGTTTGAGACACTAGGACCCTTCCCCACCCTCACAGAACCCCTTCTGGGCTGGAAACATCCCCATTTAGGCTGGACCAATGCCACCCCATCCCCTTTGAAAAACACAAGGCCGCACAGCCACACCGATACACACACGGTACACACAGGCGCAAACAGGAACACTCATATACACCCAAGTGTATACACAAGACAGCTGTGCATAAGCCGTGCTCTAAGGCTCACACGTGCGTATTTGGCACAATCGTTCATTCCGTAAACATTTCCTAGACAACGAGTATTGCCTGCTGGCTAAGAACAGCGGCTCGACAGCCTGAGGCCTGGGTTCAAATCTCAGCGGTGCCACGTTCAAGCTGTGCGGCCTTGAGCATGTGGCTGAACCTCTCTGTGCCTCATTTGCCTCCACTGGAAAGAGGCAATAGCAATAACACCTTCTCCCCAGGTCGTTAGGAGGCTTAAATTGACCAACACACATAAAATGCAGAGAACCGGGCCTGGTACCTGGTGAGCGCTATGTAAATATTTGCGATTCTTGTTTGTCGAACACCTACCGGGTGCCAGGCGCTGTTCTAGGTGCTGAAGATTCAGCGGGGCCGCGTCGGAATGAGTTGTATTTTTTTTTTAAGTTTTGTGAGCGTTTATTTTGAGAGAGCGAGCGAGCGCATGCGCACATGCGCGCACATGCGCACACGCGCACACACACGCAGGGGAGGGGCGAGGGTGGAGAGAGAGAATCCCAAGCAGGCTCAGCACAGAGCCCAACACGGGGCTCAGACTGACGAACCAGGAGATCGTGACGCGAGCCGAAATCGAGAGCCGGACACTTAACCGACTGAGCTACGCAGGCGCCCCTTGAGGCGTATTTTTGTAACGGAATCGCTTACTGCAGTGGAAGGAGGCTCAGGTCTGGAAGGGGAGGGATTTTTACACGACAGAATAGAAGTGCCCGCGTACACGCAAATAGCTACCCAAGTGCACACCACACCACACGTACGAAGAACAAGGATGATTAGTACCATAGGCTCCTTATGTCGCTGATATTACGCAAACTCCCATTCATTCCTCACCCATTTCTGCCAACAAAACTGAGCTTCCCAGGCCTGCTCTTTGCCTAGGGTGCCGAAGACTGGAATCACGGGGCCTGGCCACAGAAAGGCAAACCTTCACAATGAATGAAAGGGGTTTTGAGCAGAGAGGGGGGGCAGGACCCCCTCTGCTTTGCAGTGACAAATGGCCAGACCTCTTTCCACATCTGCAAGTTATTCGAAGGTTCTGATTTGAAAAGGTGTGAAAGTGAGGGCATTCCAAAGGTAATCAGCCCCGTATTCTTGTGCAACACAAAAGACTTGTGCGGATCACTTCTGTTTTCTACCAGAACGCGTCCTCGATCAAAAAAGACACAGGGAAACTCCTGAGGCTTTAGAAACTGATACCATGAGCTGGAAGGTAATCTTCAGAGAAAAGCTGTAATTCACCCTGTCTTAGGTGCTCCCGTGCCGCCCTCGTCACAATGTTGTCACGGTGGGAAACTTCTAAATGCTTGATGCAGCGGGGGAAAGCCCGTACGCCCGGTAGAATGAAACAAAACGAGACAGGACCAGACAGAACGAAATGCCGGCAGCCGTGCAGAGGAACCTTCACGCTGCAGGTAGGAATGCAAAATGCCGCAGGCTTCTCGGGAGATGGAGTTAAACATACCCTGACCATACGACCCATCCGTTCCACGCCTAGGTGTTTACCCAAGGCAAATGACAACATGGGCTGACAAAATCTCGTACGAGAACATTTACAGTAGCCTTCTTCGTAATCACTCAAAATTGGAAACGGCCCAAATGGCCTCCAACGGGTGAATGGATAAACCAACTGGTCTGTTCATATTCATACCACAGATCGCCACTCGGCGCGAACACGGAGCCACTGGGGCGCCTGGGTGCTTCAGTCGGTTGAGCGGCGGACTCCTGATTCCGGCTCACGTCACGATCTCATGGTTCATGGGTTCGAGCCCCGTGTCAGGCTCTGTGCTGACAGCATGGAGCCTGCTTGGGATTTTCTCTCTCTCTCTCTCTCTCTCTCCCTCTCCCTCTCCCTCTCTCTCTCTCTGCCCCTCCCCCCTGCTCTCTCTAAACAAACATCTTAAAAAAGGAGCTACTGAGGGATGCCTGGGTGGCTCGGTCGATCGAGGGTCCTGAGCATCCAACTTCAGCTCAGGTCATGATCTCACGGTTTGTGGGTTCAAGCCCCGCATCGGGCTCTGTGCTGACGGCTCGGAGCCTGGAGCCTGCTTCGGATTCTGTGCCTCCCTCTCTCTCTACCCTTCCCCTGCTCAAACTCTGTCTGTCTCTCTCTCTCTCTCTCAAGATAAATAAGCATTAAAAGAAATTTTTTTAAAAAGGAGCTACTGACAAATATAACATAGATACAATTTAAATATATTATGCTAACTGAAAAAAGCCAGAACCAAAAGGTTACATACTATAGGATTCCATGAACATGACATTCCGCAAAAGGCAAAATTCTAGGGTCAGAGAACAGTTCGGTGGTTGCCAGGGACTGAGGGTGGGTGGGGGGGTTCACTATGACAGAATGTTTTGGGGCAATTTTCTATACCTTGATTGTGAAAGTGGTTACACAATTCCGGGCCTTTGTCAAAACTCATAGAACTGTATACCAAAAAGAGTGAATTTATTATATTCCATTTTCAAAATGTTTTTCTAATGTTTATTTTTGAGAGAGAGAGAGAGAGAGAGAGAGAGAGAGAGAGACAGAACGTGAGCAGGGGAGAGGCAGAGAGAGAGGGAGACACAGAATCTGAAACAGGCTCTAGGCTCCGAGCGGTCAGCACAGAGCCCAAGGCGGGGCTCGAACTCACGGACCGCGAGATCGTGACCTGAGCCGAAGTCAGCCGCTTAACCGACTGAGCCACCCAGGCGCCCCTGTACTTCAATTTTTAAAAGGCAGCAAAGCCCCCATGATTCTGCTAGATTTACTTTGATTTGAACGGACTCTTGTTTAATTTAAATGAACAGCAGGCACACCCACGCACATACCTGTGCGCATTCGGTCACACGTTCTGCGTACACGTACATGTGAATACTCCCTCTCACGGATGTGTGCCTGACACACGCACACACCTATCCACACACACGCAGGCCAGACCCACACACACAGCCGCCCCGCCCCCTCCCACTTACCTGATCAAAAAGTGGACGCAGACGATGCTCTCAGACTGGGGACCCCGGCCCCCTGACACCACTGTGGCCTGAGTCTGGGTCCACAGATAGCCACCACTCCGGGCCAGGAAGCGATACTGCCCCGTTACCGCCTGGCCCTTGCTCAGCACTGGGGAAGGGGGACGGGGAGGGGTCAGGGCCCCAGAAGGGGCAAACGGGGAGAGGAGGCTCTGGGAGCAGGGGGTTGGGGATGCGGGAGGGAGCCGGGGAAGAGAAGGTTCCTTGGGGCGTGGGGAGCAGGGAGCTGGTGTCTGGGTTGGGAGCGGGGCTCCCTGGAGCGTGGGGAGCTGGGGGGCCAGTCGCAGACTGCCGGGGAGTCTCACGTACGGGTGTGAATGCTCTGGCCAACGGCGTCCGAGTCCAGAGCGTGGATGTATTCGTAGGCGGAGCAGCCGATCAGGTCGTCGGGGCTGTAGCCGGCCACCTCCGCGATCCTGGGATGGGTGCAGTGGGGCCTGGTCAGTTGGACTGGCTGAGGTGGACGGTGGGCGGAGGGTGGGGCTGGGGGACGCGGGGGACCAGCCGGCAAGACAGAGAGAGACTGGGTCGTAATGCAGAGAAAGGGAGAGTAAGAAATGGAAAAAGAGGCGTGCTGGGCTGAATGACGGCCCCCGGAGAGATCCACCTCCCCATCCCCGGACCCTGTGACTATGAGGCCTCACGTGGCGAAGGGGACCGTGCTGGGGACAGGGGATGATTAAGTGAAGGATCTTGAGATGTCGCGCTTCACCTGGATGATCCGGGTGTGCCCAGTGTGGCGACAGGGGCCCTCGCAGAGGAATACTCTGTCCAGGGCAGGTGTTGATGGAGGCGGGGGGGGAGGGGTGCGGGGGCAGGCCGTGTGTTCTGAAGTTGGAGAAAGGGGCCCCAAACCAAGGAATGGAGGAAGATTCCAGAAGTTTTTAAGGCAAGGAGCCTCCAGAAGGAATGCAGCCCTCGACTTTAGCTCCATAAGACTCGTTTCAGGCTTCTGGACCTCCAGAACTCTGAGGTCGTGACTGTGTGTCGTTTTGAGCCCCTTGGGTTTATGGTGACCGCTACGGCAGCAGGAAATCAGTACGAGGTGGGGGTGGGGCAGGGAATGGGAAGAGTAAAGAGAGGGAGAGAGCGAAGGAGCAGGGAAGAGAAAGGAAGAAAGGAAATCACAGTAAGAGAGGAAAAACCCAATAGAAAGTAATAATGCTGATGATGATTAAACATAGCCGCGTCTAGGGGCACCTGGGTGGCTCAGTCAGTTGGACATCTGACTTCGGCTCAGGTCATGATCTCACAGTTCGTGAGTTCGAGCCCCGCGTCGGGCTCTGGGCTGACAGCTCGGAGCCTGGAGCCTGCTTTGGATCCTGTGTCCCCGTCTCTCTCTGCCCCTCCCCCGCTCACGCTCTGTCTCTCTCTGTCTCTGAAAAATAAATAAACCTCAAAAAAAAATTTTTTTTAAATCCAAAAATAAATAAACCTCCAAAAAAATTTTTTTTAATCCAAAAACAAATAAACCTTAAAAAAATTAAAAAAAAAATAAATCCAAAAATAAACATTAACGAAAATTTTTTTCAGTAAAACCAAAATACGCTTCTCTAGCACTCTCCCCCAGGCAACACACTGGGTGCTCGGAACAGGTGCTCTAAGGAGACTCTGGTCACTTCCCGGGACAGATGAGAGCGCGGCACAGAGATGCGATGGCCTCCGGCCAAGAGTACACGGCCAGGCTTTAAAGCCAAGCCGTCTGAGCCCAGACTTGCCATTCCCGAGCACAACTCCAGGGTGAGGGAAGGAGGGAAGATGCCGAAACAGGAAGGAGAGGGAGGAACAAGGACTCAGAGACAGACCAGGAGAAAACCCAAGGCCAAAAGACCCACAGAGGATTCACAGACAGCCACACAGAGACAGAGACGGATGGCATCAGAGACAGCCGGAAGTGGACCAGAGGGAGAACAGTGGGGGCAGGGCGGGGGGCGGTGGATGGGCCGGAGCTAGGCATGAAGGAAGAGGAGGAGCTGGGCCAGGGGAGGGGGTGGGGGGGCCGCGGGGCTCCTGCCCACCTCTCATCACAGTAGGTGAACTTCATGTCCAGGCTGTGGCGGCTGAGGAAGGCGCCCCGGCCCAGGGGGGGCTCCAGGCTGCCCGGGTGGGGGATGGCTTCACAGATGAGCACCAGGCATTGCAGGGGCGGCTCCAAGTTGGGGCTCCCTTCGGGGGAAGTCTGCGCAGGGGGCTTGTAGGCCCTCATGTGTCCAGAGCAGTACAGCACCTAGTTGGGATGGGGGGGGGGGCGGGCAAAGGCGGTGATGCACATGGGCCTGGGGTTCCCATGGGCCTGGGAGGTATGTCTGTAGGCGCCCCACCGGGAGCCGAGAACAAACCCCTGACCTAAGGAGGTTCTGATCCAGATTCTGAGACTCAGGGAGCTCTGAAGACCCCAGATTCTGAGACTCAGGGAGCTCTGAAGACCCCAGATTCCAGCCCCGTGGAGACTCCAGGCACCGAAGGCCGAGGACCCCCAGCCCCAGGCCCACAGGCTCGGAAAGGACACAAGGACTCCCAGCCCTCCGGCTCCACGGACACCCAGCCTTCTAGATTCAGCCTGAGGGTGCCCCACAGGATCCCCGCACTCGCAACATGCTGGGAGAATTTTCGGGCTCAGGCCCAGCCCCAGCAGGCCCCCCAGGCCCCTCACCCTCCTCCAGGCCAGGCCCTGCCCACCTTCCAGGTGGCCGCCTTGAGGTTGAGGGTGCGCCCGCGGCTGGTGAGGGTACTCTTCATGCGCAAAGAGAAACACCGCTCGGTGGGGGCCTCTGGCTTCTTTTTGGACAGACCTGGGTGGGGAAGGGCCACGGGGAAGGGGGGGAGCGGGTCGCTGGGCGGCTCTGGACAGACTCGACTAAAGTCTCCCCGGCCTCATTCCCACAGTTGAGACCTGGAACCAGGGAGGGCCCCAGGGCTAGGGAGTGCTCCCTGCCGACACCCCAGGGCCGGGCCGGGTTCCCTCTTCCCATTTTTCGGAGTCTGGAGAAACGGGATATGCAGGGGGGAAAGCCTCAGCTTCTATAACCAGGGGACAGAGGCCTCCAGGGAACTCACTCGGCCGGGGGGTCAGGGCGTCCTGGAGCTCCTGTTGGTCACAGGGGTGGATGAAATCAAAGATGCTGTGTCCGATGAGCTCCAGCTGCCAGGGAGGGAAGCAGGAGGTGTCTGGGAGGAGGCGCACTTTCACCAGGGCCTCCGACCCAACTCCTCCTTCCTGTCCTCACCGCCCTTTCCCCCCCCCCCCCGCCCCATTCGTGAGCCTGGATTACTTTCCCAGGCTTTTCTCTCACTCACTCAGTCACTGAGCAACCACTTCTTGAGGACCTGCTGTTTGCCAAGCCCTCTTCTAGATGGTAAGCAAAGCTGTGGCCACGCAGGCAAAATCCCTGCCTCTCGGAGCTTACTGGCTAGTAGGGGAGATGGCCGATGAGCAAACACATCAAACGCCACAGTTATAAAGCCAGAGAGGAAGTGATACGAAGAACATCAGGGTTAGGCAGTGCAATGATGGGCTGCTATCTTAGAGGCAGTAGTCAGGGCCCGTGAGAGTGAAACGAATCGCTGAGCCAAGCCAGCGAGGCGGTCGTGTGGCTCTCTGGAGTGTTCTGGAAAGAGGGAACCGCAAGTGCAAAGGCCCTGAGGTGAGCCCCCATTCAAATCCCACCTGTTTGGCAAGCCAAGGACTCAGCGTGTTGCTTCAGGTCAGGCAATGAGCCTGGCGCTGGCCGGAGGGGCATCCGATGGAGGCAGAGCCACACAGCTCTCAATCCAGTGGTGGTGTGGACCAGGGGAAGAGAGCTCTCTCTCCTCTAACAGCCCCTTTGTAGCTGGATTCAAATCCTGGCCCTGCCACTTCCTAGCTTCGGGGCCTTGGGACATTCACCTCTCTGAACCCCCAAGCTCGGGCTGAAATGGTACCAAGAGTGGGATAACAAAGCAGGAGATAGGCTCCAAGTATGGAGTCCGTTTATGTGAAACAGGAAGAAGAAGGGTAACCCTCCCGTGGGGCATGCTGTATGGATGAGCTGAAATCAGTTCCCCACCCGTATCTCCTGCCTCCCCATCCCCAGACCCCTGCTCAGGCTCCTCTTCTCCCACCCGGGGCCCCGCACCGCTCCCTGTGGGCCCTCGGCCTCTAATCCCAGCCTCCACCTGTACCTCTGGGCACACCTAGAGAGAGCTTTCCAAAACATAAGTCCTATTCTACCTCTCCCACAGCCTCTCCCCTGCTGAAAATCCTTCTATGGCTCCCCAGTGCCCTGGCAATAAACCGCTTTGGTCCTAAATTACCTAGCTCTGTTGACCTCGGGATTTTTTTTTTTCCTCTCACCCCTCCCCTTGCACTCTGCACTTAGCCAGGAGAAGCATCTCGATTTCCTCCAAGTGCTCTGTTTTATCTCACCTCTGGGCCTTTGCATATTCTGTTCCCTCAGCCACGCACATTCCCAGTCTTCGCTGTTCCCGTCCATTCGCCCTACCTTCTGACTGGCTAAGTCCTTGGGGTTTCAGCTCAGGTGTCTTCTTTTCCAGGAGGCCCTCGATTCCCCCTGAGGCTGGGTCAGGTAACCCCCCCCCACCCCTTCCCCTGGCTCACACAGCCCCCTAGGGTGCCCCATCCCAGCCCTGATCATTCTGAGTCCTCCTGTCTGGTGACACGTCTGCCTCCCCTCTGTACGGGGAACCCCGTCAGGGCAGGGCTAGGGCAGTCTCGGTCACCTCTGGATCCCGGCATCGCCTGCCCAGGGCCAGGCACAAAGCAGGCAGCGCCTCTCACCTGACTGAGGCCCAGGTGTTTGCTGACATTCTCCGACAGGTAAGCCATGTCTCCCTCGGCAGTGAGCACCATGACGAAGCCCTCCAGGGCCTTCAGGTAGCAGGCATCCAGAGCTTCTCCCCCTGCTCCCACCTGGTTCCACTCCCCTGGTGTCAGGGCCAGGGTGGATGGGGTGTGTCTAGTCAGCCATGGATCCACCCCGGCCAGCCTCCCTCTGCCTTCCCTCACTCAGAAGAGCTTCCAGGTACCCCCAGGTGAGCAAGAAACATACGCCGGAGGCTTGGAGTCCCCAAGGAAGAGGGCAGGGCCGCCAAGGATTGTAATCCTAAGGGGGCAGGGCTTGCCGGGGACACAGAATTCTAAGGCGGTGGGGGGGGGGTCTCCCACGGGAATAGAATTCTAAGCGGGGTAGGCTTCCTAGGAGGGCAGAATTCTAAAAAGATGGGATTCCCAGGAGATCAACATGGAAGGGGCCGGGAGCTGGAGGGCGTCAGAATTCTAAGGGGGCCCGAGACTCCCGGGGGGGGGGGGGGGGAAGGGGGTTCGGAATTCTTGGGGCAGGACCTTCTAGATGGACAGAATTCTAAAGAAGCAAGGGCTTCCAGGTGACAGAATTCTAAGGGGGCAGTGCTTCCCAGAGCAATAAAATTCTTTGGGGGCAGTGAAGTCTCGTGGGCAGAGCCTGCCAGAGGATGACTCCACATTCCTCATAAATAAAGTCCTGAGGATTCCAAAGTGTGTGTGTGTGTGTGTGTGTGTGTGTGTGTGTGTGTGTGTCAAAGCCTCCTGCAGGGTAGAATTCCAACTGGGTGGGAATTCAAGAGGATGGCTAAGGGGAGGGGTCATGGACCTTAGGGAGCTGGGGAGGGTACTCTCTCAAGCAGGCATTAGAAATCGGGCAGCTAAGCCTCCCCGGGGGATTCGTGGCAAGAAGGTCTCCCAAATCCTAAGGGCTGAAGCACCACCCCAGCGAGTTAGCCGGCCTCCTATCCCCCAAGTTGGGCCACCTAGAAGGAGGTGGGGCTTTCCCAAGGGGCGGGGCCTCACGTGAGAGACGACGGAGAGGGCGGGGCCCCGCCGGGGAAGCACCTCCCAGGGGGTGGGGCCCCGCCGGGGAGACGTGGGGGCGGGGCCTCGCCGAGGTGGGAACCGCCCCCCCCGGGGGGCGGGGCTCACCTGCGGCGCAGAGGCGGTGCATGCGCAGGTAGCTGATGGTGAGGCGCATGATGGAAGCCTTGTCCAGGTGGGCGCTGACCCCGCGCGCGAAGGGCAGCGTGTGCGCCAGCTGGTACAGCACCTCGGTCTCCTGGCTGCGCCGGCTGCGGGCCGCATCCCGGGACTTCTCCTTGCGCAGCTCGGTGCTCGACCTGCGGGCATCGGCAGCGGTCACTGGCGGCGCCCCCGGAAGGGAAAGAGTCGGATGGGACATGCGCGCGGGGCGCTGCCGCACGGGGCCCGGGCTCACAGAGGGCAGGGCCGCGACCGTGCAGGTCCCGCTGTGTGGCCCGGGCGAGTGCCCGGAGCTGTCTAGGTCCGCGAGGGGTGTACTCCGGGGCAGCTCCCCGGCCGCGGGTTTTATCTGCCCCCGCGCCGGCGCTTGCTGCCCCCAGCGCCTTGCTTCTCTCCGAGGCGTGCCTAAGGGCCGCTGTCCCCTCCCTGACGTATCCGCTGTCAATTCCCCGGGCCCGGGACGCCTGGGGGACAGGGTGGCCTCCTGCCGGGAGAGGGCCGGCGGAGCTGGCCCCCAGCCAGGGAAGGGAGGGGGCATGATGTCAGCAGCCTCCAGGCCCCCTACCCTACGGCCTCCCGGAACCCTCTCTGCTGCCCTTTCCCCTCCTCGGCTGAGCTGAATCCTCAGAATCTTAGAACACAGATCTCAAAGTCCAACCACCCACCACCAGGGGCCCTGCCGATGTGACACAGCAAACCAACCCCAGTGTTCTGTGAAGCCAACAGCTAACCACTCACCCCTGCCCTTTAATCCATTTCAAATGCCTGACTTCTGCACGTGGGGTTGGGGGTAGACGGATGAGTACTGTTTTGTCACAAACATCTGCCACTTATCCCGCATGTACTGTCAGCCCCCAGGCCAAGGAGGTAAAAGACCTGAGCCCACATAGACCTCAGACGACCCCAGCAAGAAGGCAGTAACATTATCCCCATTGAACAGACGAGGAAACCAAGGCACAGAGAGGCACAGCGCTTGCCCCTAACGAGTGAAGCCAGGTTTGAACAATGGTGGGCCTGAACTCTTCACGTTTCTCTGTTCTGTGGCTCTGGGTTTATCTCCAGGTTAGTGCTTCTCTCTGCTACCGCCACTGTCTTAAGTGTCTGAATCCAAACTGCATGGTTTTTTGAAAAAAGAAAAATTATAGAGTATAGTACATATAGTATATATAATCTTCTCCCTCTCTGAATACACACACACACACACACACACACACACGTGTATATGTGTGTGTGTGTATACATATATATCTCAAACTCACAAATTGTGAGATCATGACCTGAGTCGAAGTCAGATACGTAACTGACTGAGCCACCCAGGTGCCCCTATAGATATATGTAATTTTTTTTAAGTAGGCTTTAGGCCCAGCATGGGGCCCAGTGCGGGGCTTGAACTCACGACCCTGAGATCAAGACCTGAGCTGAGATCAGCAGTCAGATGCTTAACCGACTGAGCCACCCAGGCGCCCCTAATCTTCTCTGTACTTATCATATTGAGAAAGCCATTAATAAGCAGCTATAATTTGCTAAACATGCACGTGTCTTGCACTGTTCTAAGTACTCTGCCTATGTGTACTCATTCAATTCCAGGAGGCACTTTAAACCTCCGTGTCACAGAGTGGAAACTGGGGCTCTGACAGGGAAAGTCCTTTGCCCCAAAAGTCACAAAGCCAGTAACCGGCAGAGCCGGGATTTGAACTTAGGCAGTGAGGTTCCAACGCCTTCATTCTCTGATCCCTTCCTGGTGACCCAGCCCAGGGAAGCAGGACTAACTCTAGGAGGGGAGGTTGTCCCTTCCAAAAACCAGAGGCCACTCCTGGGGATGGCATCAACCTCGCCCCCAAGCAGGAGACCTGAAGCCCCACCCACAGGCACAGATGGGGAGAGGGAAGGGGACTGTCCTGTCAGGCTGCTGGGGGAAAAAACTGCAGCCAGTGGGAGGCACAGAAGGGGGCAGGCTGGGTGGAGGGGTGGAGGGAGCCAGCAATCACCCCCCCCCCATTCCCTCCCTCCTGGCTGGTTGGAGGCAGGGGCCTCCAGTCCTGCTCTGCCCAGAGGACATTCCGTCCTGTCCCGTTCTGTTCCAGCCCTGTTTGTCTTCCTGCCCAGAGGGTGGGGGTGGGCGGGCCTCCCTGAGCTGGGGGCCCAGACGGAGGGAAGAGGGAGTAGGAACAGGAATGGGGGTGGGGCTGGCCCCCCACCTCCCGGGCAGCTGGGCTCTGTAATCCTGTCTGTGGCAGACTTCTCCCTCGATAGAAGGAGCCAGCTGGTGGCTGCGGCAGGACCCTCCTTCTAGCTCCCAGCCTGTTCTCTGGATGTTCTTCTGACGGGAAGTGCGGGCCTCTCGCTGGCTTCAGAGCTGCCTGGGTCTCCGGGCCTGGGTCTCCGGCCTTTCGTTAAATGGGGTAGGGACTTGTTCAGCCTTTCATTAAACAGAGTAGGGACTCGTTCCTCAGGTTTGGGACTCCCACTACGTCCCAGCTGTGTAACTTTGGACAAGTCGCAGGGCTTCCCCCGAGCATCGAGCATCGCAACACAACCTCACAGGGTTGTTTTAAAGATGAAATGAATTCCCATACGGCAAGGACTCAGAAGGGGGCCTGGCGATTGGGGAGTGCCAGGAGAGACTTAAACTTTGTGTTATCCCCTCTTGGTCCACATCAGGAACGGAAGGCTGAGGAGCCTCTTGCGTACCAGGGAGGCCTGTGGTGTGGTGTGTGTGTGTGTGTGTGTGTGTGTGTGTGTGTGTGTGTGATTACACACGTGACTTTCGCACACCTAGGGGGTATCCTGCCCCAAAGATCGGTTCCCTCACTGCTCCTCATCCTGATGTGGTGAAGTGGAGGGGAGGGATGATCCCCATCTTCCAGGATATGTGACTGAGGCTCAGAGAGGCACTCACTGACACAAGGCCACGCACCCAGGAAGCAGATGAGCTGGGATTCGAACCTGACTCTGGGGCCTGTGCTCTTAGATGCCATGGCTTGGGGGGGCATGTCCACCCCAGGGGCCCCTGCCCTGCCCCTCCTTGGCCCCGTGGCCTCAGTCCCTTCCCCGTGTCCCACCTCTGCTGCCTCCGGATTTCCCCAGCTGGCCAGTCTCCCCAGCTGGCCCCATGCCCAGCCCTGGTCCAGCCCCCTGGCACTCTGCCCGGCTTGGGACGTGCAGCTGGAACCCGGCCACCCTTCCTCTGTGTTCCAGCAGAGAACAGGGGGTGGGGCCAGGGCCTGGAGGCCCCAGGGTGAGGCCTGGGAATGGGGGCTGGGGCGCAGTGCCCCCCCCACACACACACACAACCAAGAGAGGGAGAAGCCCACCTCTGAAGAACTTGCCACCCAAGAACACAGGCATGAGAAAGTAGGGAGACCCTGTGCACACTAAGGGCTGCCCTTGGCCCTCTCGCTTCTGACACTGAGTTGGGTATTGGGGGTCTTGCAAAAAGTGTAGCGGATCTAGGGGGGCTTTGGTTGTATCTGGGCAGGGACCCTTCTTGACACCGTGAGGCCAGAGGCAGGGTTTGGGTTTGAGAAGGGACTCGGGGTGGGGGCCAGTCAGGAGGAGTCTCTCTGCCTCTGCCTCTGCTCATTCCCGAGGATGTGGTAATCCAGTGGGGTGCCTGTACCCAAGGTCCTATCTTCTCCAGGAGCCCTCTGATCTGGGGCGTGGTGGGGGGAGGGCACCCGGGCCCTTATACCCATCAGGAACTTCCCAAGAACATCCCTTCCCGGGGTGGGATGGCAGTAAGCCTGAGCTGGAGGAAGGGAAGGGGGTGACGAGGTATGGGGGCCCACTCACCATCACCTAGGCCCCCTTTGGCCCAAGTGCCATCCTAGGGGTGCAGGAGGGGACGGAGCGTGGCTGGGATCCGGGTGCGAGTTATGAGAGGGTGGTGCACAGCACTGGGATGACACCACAGGAAAGGGTTGGCCTTGGTGGGGAAGGGGAGCGCCCCAGCTCAGCCAAGGGGGCCCCCACCCAGCCAGGAGGGGGCGCTGGGAGGGGCTGGGCTGAGGCTGGCCCAGAAGGGGTGGGATGGAGTTCCCTGGCAGGCCCAGGGCCAGAGACTGGAATAGAACTGAAGGGGGAACGGCTTGGGGTGGGGGGTGGTAAAAAACATGGGGGTGTGGACAGATCCAATCAGACCTGTGAAGCCAGGGAGGAGGGAAGGGGGTGAGGCTTCCCGGATGCTTCAGATTGGACAAGGGAAACCGAGGGCCTGCAAGATTTTCCAGGGTCCCGTGAAAACATGGCCAGATAGACCCCCCCCCGGGCAGCAGACCCAGAGCACCCAGCGGATCTGCACCTGCTGGGAGGGGATCACGGAAACCTACGCTCCGGCCGGGAGGACCCAGCTGAACACTCCCTGCTTGCACAGAATCAGACACAGCACCCTCTGGGGTGGGGGTGGGGGGGGGGGATTCCCTAAATAAGGCTGTGCCATGGTCACAGGCGCTGAGTAGGGGTGGAGGAGGGAGAGAAGGGGCTAGGCTTTGGGAAGTGGGTCGGGCTGTTTCCTTGTTATGAAAAGGGGTGCTTCTACCTTTACCAAAAGGTCCCCGGGAAGGTTCCCAGATAGCTTCTGAAAGGAGACCCACCTCTGCTTATTTCTAGGGGACCCGAGGTTCGCAAGACTGGCGGGGGGAGGGGGGGAAGCATCCAATTATAGGACATGTCTCTTCTCTTGAACTCAGAGTCTGACTTCCCATTCCAAGGGGCTGTCTATATCTGTAATATCTGTATACATCCCAAGATCCCAGGGATCCGGTTGCAAAGAACCACCTCAATTCTGGGAATTCGGAGGCCGGTAATGTCAACATGTGGAGGGAGAATGCCTTATTAGAAGCCCGGGAACTGCTCGAACACCAGCACCCCCAGTTCCGTGGGGGACCCCGACCAGGTGGGAAAGCGAACTCGGGGCAGCAAGAAAGTGGGGATCACGGCCCTGAAGTCACTCCAGGCTAGAGGGGCGGGGCAGCCGGGGACTTGGAGGAATCCCCCTCGCCTGCACTCGGGTAGGGTGTAGGGTGCGGCGGGGATGTGCCTCCAACCGCGCGTCCCGGGGCGTCCTTGGCCGGCACCCGCACATCCCCCGCCCGGCTCAGGGGTCCCCAGAAGGAAAGCCCCCCGACTTCCATCATCCCCGCCCCGAACCCCCGTACCTTGCGCGCTGCAGCCCCAGCGCCATGGCTCGCCGTCGCCGCTCCGGAGCCCTTCGAGGCCCCTCGCCCCCTCCCCTGGCCCTGCGAGCCCCCTCCCCAGCTCCGCCCCCCGCCGCACCGTTGGCTGCGGCGTGCCCGGCCCGCGGCTCTGGTTGGACGAAGGGTCTGTCACTTCCGAGAAAGAGGCGGGACCAGAGGCGAGGACCTAGAACTCCGGAGGGGGGGGTGGGGGGGGTATACCGCGGCACACACCGCCCCCCAGCCACACCCCTCGCCGCGGACTTCCTCGCCAGTGTCGCCCGCAGGGTCCCCGGGCCGCGCCTCCCGGCCCAGCCTCTCTCGCCAAGTTCCCACACCAACCCTCTCCCGAACCCACCCAATTCACTCCGACTCTTACACCGCACCCCCCAACTCTCACCCCCGGCCCGGCCCTCCGTTTCCCACCCCCGGTGGGGCCCCTCAGACCACCGTCCCACCCACTCCCAAGTCGCCCAGCTCTGCCCGTATCCACTGGCGAGAACCCCCGCCTCTCGCCACCCCCCACTGCCAACCGCACCCCAGCTCTCCAATCCCTCCCCCAATGGACCCCACCATTCCCTCTGGTCCGCAGCCCCCTCTGCCCCCATCCCTGCAAGCCAGTATCCCCACCTCATCCCCACTCCTCCAGTCTGGCACCCTCTGCACCCTCAGCCCCTCCTTCTTGCCTCCCTAACTCCCTTTTCAAGTTCCCACTGCTGAATGATCAAGTTCATGTCAAGTAAATATGTACAACTCAATCACACCAACTTTTTAAAAGAGCAGAGAAATGGTATCTACTAGCGAAGTAAGACGGGAAGGGTACAAGGTCACCAAGGAGTGGCTAAAGCATTAGGATCGGATTGGGAACAGACTGTGTGTGTGTGTGTGTGTGTGTGTGTGTGTGTGTGCGCGCGCGCGCGCGCGCGCGAGCGCATGTGTGTCTGTGCGTTGGAGGGGAGCGGTTTACTAATCCTCGGCCGACCAGTATTCCAGATGCAGCTTTGGACAGGGAAAATGATACTATGGCCCAAGTTTATAGGGTTTGCCCCTTCCCAGCATCTCACTCAGTTTACCAGCGGGGAACCACTTCTCTCCCTTCTTACTGTATTTACATTTGAATAGGGCTGGCCCTAACCCTCCCCTAACCGGCTCGGGGACAGGAGGATCCAAACTTGGCCAATCAGTTTATTCTGTTTCCCTGGTCACCGAGATTGGTTCAGGGAAGACATGGGACCTAACCCTAGCCCAGTGAGAACCGACCCGGAGACATTTGCTGCAAGGAAAGAAAAAGGTTCTGTATTTCTGCTGGAGTTGCCCAGCTGGTGGGAGGTGACCCTGGAGCAGATGGGGCTCACCCTGTCCCCAGGAAAGAAGAGGCTTTGTGAGATGAAGGTCAACACAGAAGAAATGAAAGTTTGCGAAAGACAGTCCTGACCTCAGCATTTGGGTGCCTGGATCCAGCCATTCCTGAACTCCAAGTTAATCTCAGAACCACTACGGTGTTTGGGGCTGTGCCTGTTGTTGTTAAATATAGCCTTATTCGTTGACTTTGTGCTTAGATTAGTATGAGTCGATTTCAGCTGCTTTCACTCAAAAGAATCTTGATAAACAGAGAAAATATCTCCCAGGCTCCAGTGTGGAGGCACCGTGGGGTATGAGAAAACAAGAGGCCTAAATTAGAAAGGACTGCAGGGGAAGCAGTGTCCTACATGCGGAAGCAGGGGCTGTGCAAGTCGTAGCAGAGAGCCAATGCGAGGGATTGACGGAGCCCAAGGGAAGCTGGCACTTGTTAAATACACATCAAAACAGAATTTAACAATACGTACGGATGCACCAGGCCTCTACAATCTAGGTTAGCATTAACTTGGCGGTTCCTGGCAGCTAAGGCAATGTTTGAAGTGGACTCCGACTACAACCCGGAGCGTAAAGAGAAGAGGTGGGGGGTGGTGGTGGAGGGGTGCAGGCAGGTGAAATCCAACCAGATCTGAAAACCGTGGAAGAAGGCTGGGCAATCTCCTGAAGGCACTAGGGAGCCATGGCAGAGTTTTGAGCAGGACAGGAACACAATGTGTGCCTTATAAAGATTCCTCTGGCTGCCCTGTGGAGCGTGGATGGGTGAAAACAACACAATGGCACTCGTAGAACCCAGGTGACACGGTTCGTGTTCATCACCATGAAATCTTTCAAATTTTCTATATCTTTGAAAATGCTCATAAAGAAACGTTGGGAGAAACAAATGTTCAGGAGGCCAGAGGGACATGGTTTGGAGATTGATTATTTGGTTGTATGGATGAAGTTGTGGTTTTGTTGTTGTTGTTTTGTTTTGTTTTGTTTTGTTTTGAATATGCTCTGCCTTGGGCAAAGGGAATCCTCTGGGTTTTTTTTGTTTGTTTGTTTGTTTGTTTTGTTTTTGTTTTTTTGGGGGGGAATCCTCTGTTTTCAAGGTGAGTTGAAGTCTTTTCTGTCCTTCTCTTCCCTCTCCCCTGGATCTATTTATCCTACAATACACCCACCCCCTCATTCATTCATTCATTCATTCATTCCATTTATCCCACACATTTCCACGGAATGACAAACGTACCGTTGTGGGCATTGGGGATACAGTGGTGAACAAGACAGGTCAAGGTCTCTGACCTGCCTTCACGGAATTTACACTCTGGGCAGACAGACTATACAAAGAGACATAAATGAAATACATAGTACGTTATATTGTGACAAGTGCTCTAGAGAGATGTAACCCAGAGAATGGAGGGAGATAGTGATTTTTGGCGGGGGGGGGGGGGAGGAGGGAGCTATAATTTTATATAGTTTGATCATGGAAGAGCTTGGTAGAAGGTGACATTTGAGCAAAGACTTGAAGATGAGGGGGGAAACCCTGTGGATTTCCGGGAGAAGAGTGTGCTAAACTAAGAGAACAGCAAATGCAAAGGTCCTGAGGTTGGACCGTTTCCCTGGATTTGGCCTTTCGCTGTGAGGGAGATGGGAGCACGGGAGGCTTTCGTACAGGGAAGTGACATCGGAGTTAGGTCTGAATGAAGTCCTCTTTCCCTTCCCTTAAACGAAGGAACTAACTATAAGCTCTCTAGTTTCCGAAACAAACCACCGCCCGAGGTTTATTTTGCTCGTGAACTGCCATCCGAGCAGGGACTGGCGTAGACAGCCGTCTCTGCCCTACCTGGCCTCGGCTGGGGCAGCTCAAGGGCTGTGGGCCGGAAGGATCTGAAGCGTCCCCACCCACCTGGCCGGCAGTGGATGCCGCTGTCAGCTGAGACCTCATCGGCGGGCTGGGGCCTGAACACCTACAAGTGACCTTTCCACGTGGCAGCTTGGGCTTTCTCACATCACGGCTGATTAATTTATTCTGAGAGAAAGAGAGGAGCAGAGACGGAGAGAGAGAATCCCAAGCAGGCTCTGCGCGGTCAGCGCGGAGACCCGGGCGGGGCTCGAACCACGAACCCTGATCAGGTCATGATCTGAGCGGAAGTCGAGAGGCAGACGCTTCACTGACTGAGCCAGCCAGGTGCCCCTGCCACACTCTTCATAAGACGGTGTCTTGGGGACTCAGCACGAGCAGGGGAAGGACAGAGAGAGAGAGGGAGACACAGAATCCGAAGCAGCCTCCATCCAGGCTCTGAGCTGCCAGCACAGAGCCCCATGCGGGGCTTGAACCCACGAACTGTGAGATCATGGCCTGAGCTGAAGCCAGATGTTTATCGGACTGAGCCACCCAGGCGCCCCAGAGAGTCGTTTCTAAAAAATATATATATATATATTTTATATATATAATATATATATAATATATAATATATAATATATAATATATAATATATAATAATATATATAATATATAATATATAATATATATTATTATATAATATATAATAATATATATAATATATATAATTATATAATATATAATAATATATATAATATATATAATATATAATAATATATATTATATATAATATATAATAATATATATATATAATATATATATATTTGATAGAAAATAATAGCACCCGGGATAGATTGGATTATTGTTTTCCAGTCTCCATTCCCTCCTTGTTATAGAACCACCCGTCCATGATTTTCCTATGTGACCATGGAAGCTCTCCTAAGCAAATCGAACGCATTCCCTGGCCCGTTTGGTCACGTGACATCGCTTGGCCAATCAGAGGGGAAAGATGCTGTTGTCGGTATACACACACAAGACTCCACGGAATGTGGTGTGCCCCCTGTTGGGAGGACACAGCACCGATGAAATACTTCCACCAGAATAACTGAACCTGCATCTGATTAAGCTCCCGGATGTAACCATCCGTTTACAGGAAAGGCAGTGGACGGACGAACACATTAAACAACACTGTGAAAGAACAATCAGCCAGATGTAGACTGCGGGCAACTCTAGACCAGCGTTGCCCAACAGAACTTTCTAAGTTGATGGAAATGTTCTAGATCCCTGCCGGCCCAAATGACAGCCACTGGTCCTGTGTGAGTACTGAGCACTTGAAATGTGCTCAGGGTGATTGGGGAACTGAATTTTTTTATTTTCAGTTTCTGGGGTAGCTCTTTCTTTTTCTTCTTTCTTTTCTTTTTTATTTTTTTAATGTTTATTTATTTTTGAGAGAGAGAGAGAGCACGAGCAGGGGAAGGACAGAGAGAGAGGGAGGCACAGAATCCGAAGCAGGCTCCAGGCCCGGAGCTGTCAGCACAGAGCCGGATGTGGGGCTTGAACTCACAAACCATATATCGTGACCTGAGTCGAAGTCCGGACACTCAATCGACTCAGCCACCCAGGCACCCCTCTTTTTTTTTTTCATTGAGGCAAAATTCACATAATGGAAAATTAACCGGTTTAAGATGTATATAGTTCAGTGACATTTAGTATATTCACTGTGTTGTGGAACCATCACTTGTATCTACTTCAAAAACATTTTCATCAGCCCCGAAGAAAACTTGTCACTCACTTGTCACTCTTGTCTCTGCCCTCTCCAGCTCCCGGCAACCACCACCCTACTTTTTGTCTCTATGGATTTATGTATTTTAGATATTTCATGCAAGTGGAACTGTACATTATGTGGCCTTTTGAATTTGGCTTCTTTAACTTAGCAGTATGTTTGCAAGGTTCAGACAGTAACCCAGGGTGAGCTTGTATCTCTACTTCATTTCTTTCTATGGGTGAATATTAGTCCATTGTATGGCTACACCACAGTTTGCTTACTCATTCATCAGTTGATAGACATTTGGGTTGCTTCTGTCTTTTGGTTGTTATGAATGATGAACATTCATGGACAAGTATTTGCTTGAGCACCCATTTTCAATTCTTTGGGGTATAGGCCTAGAAGGCGGAATTGCTGGTAATTTCTAACCTTTTGAGGAACTGTCAAGCTGTTTTCCACAGTGGTTGTACCACTTTATATTCCCACCAGCAATGAACAAGGGTTCCAATATGTGCACATCCTCACTAACATAAGGACTATGGGTCCATGATGATGAGGAAGGGAGAGGAACCCCCCACCTACTTCTACCTGAAAGTGAGTTGTCCACTGGACCCCACCCCCACAGGGACACGTGCTTCTGGATTAAATTGGGATTAAAGTATATCTACTGGGGCACTCGGGTGGCTCAGTCAATTGAGCATCTGACTCTTGATTTTGGCTGGGGTCGTGATCTCCGGCTCATGAGATTGAGCCCCCCATCTCTGCTTGAGATTCTCTCCCTCTCTCTCTGCCCCTCCCCTGCTCTCACTCTTTCTCTCTCTCAAAATAAATAAACATTTTTTTAAAAAACGAAGTGTATCTTTGGTTTCTTTTCTTCCCTGAATTGATGATAGAAAGCTGCTTGCCTTCTGCTCTTCTAGCTTGCTGAGTGCCTGCCCTGGAAGGATGGCAGTGTGTCCCGGGGATTGGGGGAGGGGACTCTCCCCTCACAATTAGAGGCCAGTGGTTAAGGACGCTCGGTTTGGAGTTTGGGAGGCCTGGGTCAAATCCAGGGTCTGCCACGTACATGATGCATGACTCTGGGAAAGTTACGTAGTGTCCTGATAACTCAGTTTTCCTCGTCTGTATGGTGGGGATCATAATAGTCCCTACGCCTTAGACTGTGGTGCGGATTTGGGGGGGGTGGGGAGGGGCAGAGGGAAAGAAAGAAAGAATCTCAAGCAGGCTCCATGTTCAGCGCAGCGTCCCACACGGGCCTCGATCCCACGACCCTGGGATCCCACCTGAGCCGAAATCAAGAGCCGGACGCCCAACCCCCTGAGCCACCCAGGCGCCCCTGTGGTGTGGATTTGACGAGAGCAGGCATGTGAGTGTTTCGCACAGCGCCCGCCACCTGGCGAGTTCGCGGTATGAGTTATCATTCACTCGATCGTTTACACGAGCTTTAATGATACATCTACTCTCTGCCCGGTGGAGCGTCGGAGAATTTCACCGGAACTGTCCCTGCTGGCCAAGGGGCTCCAGCCTGGAGGGTGGGCGAGAAAGGCTCAGACGGGCGCTTTCACTACCCATGTACGTGTCCACGCGCATACGTGTCACGTGGATGTCGGGGTCGCACAGGTAGGGGTCACAAGACAGGCTGGCGTTAATGCACGTCAGTAACAAGCCACGTGGCGTAGGCCTTAAGACTGAGATCTGTGCCTTAGCCTTAGACACGCCTTGACATGAGCAGGCTTGTCGACGTGGGCACGCGGGTGAGCGTTGGCACCAGTGCGCATCTGGGTTCCGTAAAGAAGGGCACCTGGCATCGGTGAAATGGGAGGCAGCTCGCGCGCGTGCCTATAGGGTCACACGCACGGAAAGGTCTCACGCACGTCCCGGGTCCCTGTACAGATGCTCGTGTGCATGCCTGTGTCGGTGCAGGTAACTGCCCGGGGCCGTGGGATGATGGGTGGATGCTGTGGCCCAGGTCCCCCTCTGGCTCCCTCAACACCCCGCCGCCCCCCGCAAGAGGATCTCCCAGGGCCCCGAGCCCCCCAGTGAGCAGCCAGGGCGTCCCGGGAGGGGTATGTACGCGTGTAAGGTTTCTGGCCATTGGTGGCCGGGGCCGGGGGCTCCCAGCTCTTGCGACGCCGTTGCCCAGCCCTGACGAGGAAGGGTTTCCTGGGTCCTCCTGGAATCGGTACGTGCGGGAAGAATCTGTGACTGTCAGAGGCCACAGCGACCCCCGTTTCATAGACAAACAGCAGGAATTTGGGGCGCGTGGGTGGCTCAGTCAGTTAAGCGGCTTCCTGAGTCTGAGCCCCGCTGTCAGCTCAGAGCCTGTTTCGGAGCCTCTGTCCCTCCCCCCCCCCCCCGGTGACCCTCCCCCCTCTCAAAAATAAATACACATTAACAAGAAAAAGAATCTGGATCTTTAAAAAAAAAAAAAAAAGCAAGAATTTTGTTCTATTTTTAATATGCTGTGAATTTTCCAGAAAAGCAAGTCCACGCGAATCAAGGGAAGATCACACCCTGTTTGGGGCAGCAGTTGCTATTGGGGAGCGTTGACTCTCTCGGAAAATCACATCACCAACATCCCCCCTCATCATGATAGTTGAATCCCAGACAGCAGAGCTGACCCCTCTGCTTTGGCTTCTCCTGCAACCCACATGGACATACGAATGGTCTTATTCCGCCCTTATTCCAAAATGTCAACGGTAAAGAAAAAAAACAGACATTTGACTAAATCTCGTCCTATTCACCTTAAATCTAAACCTGCAATTCACCAAGGGGTGCCTGGGTGGCTCAGTGGGTTAAGCGGCTGACTTCAGCTCAGGTCATGATCTTAGGGTGCATGAGTTCGAGCCCCGGGTCGGGCTCTGTGCTGGCAGCTGGGAGCCCGGAGCCCGCTTCGGATTCTGTGTCTCCCGCTCTCTCTCTCTCTCTCTCTCTCTCTCTCTCTCTCGCTCTCTGCCCCTCCCCCGCGCGTGCTCCGTCTGTCTCCAACTCTTCAAAAGTAAATAAACGGTTAAAAAAAAAAAGTTAAACTTCCAATTCACCAAAAGCAGGAGCATCTGGCTGTGTTATGGCTGTGAGCACTGACCTAATGCAGCACCTTGGATTTCTTATAAATTACAGGCTCCCATCGGTCATTCACAATCCCCAGATCCAAACAACTGAACAGGAAAGGCTTGTCTGAGTGGATGGCAAAGCCTGACCTGATGCAGGCTATTTTTGGTAATCGGTGTTTATCCCACTTTGATGTGGCCAGCCCGCATTTCCCTGCAGAAATACTAAAGTGCCACCCTGACCCCAGATGGGCTCTCACGGTATATGCACCGCATATGTGCGGCGCCTTTCTAGAACCTAACCACCTACCCCCTCAGTTCTTAAACACACGCATCTGTGAAGGACTGTACGTTGTAGTTTTTCCTTTGCTTCTTTTTTTTTTTTTAATTTTTTGATGTTTATTTATTTTTGAGACAGAGACAGAGTCTGAACAGGGGAGGGACAGACAGAGAGGGAGACACAGAATCTGAGACAGGCTCCAGGCTCTGAGCTGTCTGTCAGCACAGAGCCCGATGCGGGGCTCGAACCCACGAACCGTGAGATCACGGCCTGAGCCGAAGTCGGACGTTTAACTGACTGAGCCACCCAGGCGCCCCTCCTTTGTTTCTTTATATTACAGACAACTTCTCGCAAGGCATTTCAGTTAGAGATGATATGCACGGGTAAATTATGCTGCGCGTGAACTGAATTTCATGATAATAAAAGGGTATCTAAAATATTTTTTTAATTTTAAGTTTATTGATTTATTTTGAGAGAGAGAGCGAGAGATCATGAATGGGGGAGAGAGATCATGATCTCAGAGAGAGATCAGAAAGAGAGAGAAGAATCCCAAGCAGGTTCTGCACTGTCATCGCAGAGCCTGACGCAGGGCTCGAACTCACAAACCATTAAATCATGACCTAAGCTGAAAAGAGAGCCGGACGCTCAACCGCCCCTAAAATATCTATTTTTTTTAAGAAGGGCACTGGATTGAACGGAGAACTGAAATTCTAACCCAGAGGTTCCCAAAAAACAGTCTGCAGACCCCTGGGGGTCTCTAAGATCCTTTCGTGGGGTCCACAAGGGCAAAACCATTCCCATAATAATTCCAAGCTGTTATTTGCCTGTTCTTTTCCCCAGAGTCCAGTGAACTTTCTCAGAGGCCATGTGATTGGGGATGATGTCACTGCTCTGATATTAACACGTAGTGGGTTTATTATTGCTATTTCAAAACGAATAACTAAATCTTTTAAAAATTTGTTTAAATTTATGTAAGGTAATTTTGAGGATCCTGGGAGCCAGTTTTTAAAACTTGAGGAGCTTGAAATGGGCCGTGGTGGGAGTATTTACACCATGGAAACACCGCATCACGGGGTTACTTTTCCTTCCGACAGCTGGCCCGCATAAATGAAAACTCTTTGGGGAGCCTCAGTAATTTTTTTCAGCTTATTTATTCATTATCGAGAGTGATTTTACCTATGAATCACCATTCGTCAAAAGGTTACATGCAAAGGACTGTTACAAGCTATCACACATCCTATCACTCAATCGTCACATCTCCCCTACGAGGAAATATTATTTCCTCACTTTTGTTTCCTGAACCGTTTGAGAGTAAGCGGCCAGCATCACCCCTCACTGCCTCATCTCTGAATCTCTGGCCTGTAACTTCTGGAAACAAAGGCCCCTCTCCTATGTATAGTCTTTTGACTTCTACGCCGTCCGGGTCTCCTTCTCTCGTCCTGTCCATCGCAAAACACTCCACTCGAGCCTGTGCTCTCGCCTCTGGGACAGGACGAGACAGAATAGCCTGATTTAAATAATGAAAGAGGGAGGCAGCTGTTAGAAACTTTGAACCTGTCGGGGGAATCACCTGGGTGGCTGTCCTCCTCCCTCGGGGGACCCTCACTGTCCACTATGACCTCATGGCCCTGTCTCCGGGTGGGCCTGGGAGGCCCCACTGGCTGGCCCTGGGATATTCTGATGTTGAATTCTTCTTGCACTGTCATCAGCGAGGGCCACAGGGCAGAGCCCCAGGATCTAAGGACCCGGGAGCTGAGACCTGGGAGTCTCTGCTCTGTTCACCTTCGAGCCGGGGGCAGGGAGGGCGCAGCAAGGCTGGGGTGGCTCAGAGAGGTGAGGCCTCCCTGAGCCTGCACCAGATACCCCACGCTTGGGTGCGAGAGAAGACACACGCTCTGGGCTGAAGTCTTGTTGGGCAGAGAAGGTCAGGGACAGTGAGGTGACAGGTCACTGCCTGGGGTGGGGCCTGCAGGATGGGATGCTGCCTGATTGATAAATCGTTGAATAAAGCCCATGAGATCTTTAAATTTTACTCAGTTGGATTTTATTTCCTTTTTTTTAAAGATTTTATTTATTTTAAAAAAATTTTTTAAACGTTTTTATTTATTTTTGAGACAGAGAGAGACAGAGCATGAACGGGGGAGGGGCCGACAGAGAGGGAGACACAGAATCAGAAGCAGGCTCCAGGCTCTGAGCCGTCAGCACAGAGCCCGATGCGGGGCTCGAACTCAGGGACCGCGAGATCGTGACCTGAGCCAAAGTCGGACGCTTAACCGACTGAGCCACCCAGGCGCCCCAGATTTTATTTATTTTGGAGAGAGCACGAGCGAGGGAGGGGCAGAGAGGGGCGGGGGGGACAGAGGAACTGAAGCGGGCTCTGTGCTGACAGCAGGGAACCAGATGTGGGGCTTGAACTCACAAATCTGGAGATCATGACCTGAGGCGAAGTCTGAGGCTCAACTGACTGAGCCACCCACGTGCCCCTGGATTTTGTTTCTTAACCCTTTTCTTCCTCCAGGGACAGGAGGGGATCAGACAAGCCCTCTTCCTGTTACGGGATCGAGGAACTAGGTCGGTATTACGAAAATTGGTCCTCCCCCCCCCCCCGAAAAAAGATAATGAATTCAGCATCTATCCTGCCTTTTACGCAAGCACTGGACCGCAGTGTAGACAATTAAGCTGAGAAAGACAAGTATTTCTTTCTAGAAGTAGTCCAAATAGGGACACCTAGGTGGCTCAGGCCGGTTAAGCGTCTGACCCTTGATTTCGTCTCAGGTGGTGATCTCACGGTTCATGGGGTTGAGCCCCACGTCAGGCTCTGTGCTGACCGCACGGAGCCTGCTTGGGGTTCTCTCTCTCTGCCTCTGCCTCTGCCCCTCCCCTGCTCGCGTGCTCTCTCTTTCTCTCTCCAAATAAATAAATAGACTTAAAGAAAAATTAGTCCAACCAATAAAGGTAGAAAAAGGGGGCAGAGTGACATTATTACTATTTTGCGACTCTGAATGAATGAATAGATCTAAGCGGCAGCTCAGCCGCCCTCGCGGCGGCCCACATCGCAGGGCGGGGGGAGCGGGGCAAGTAGATGGGATGCGCCTCCTAGTGGAAGTCCTGCGCACTACACGTGATGTGTCCCTCCCTTCCCTGCAAACAGGAGGAATCTCGCTCCGAGCGCAGGCCCTTAGCAGAGGCCGAGATTGGGCTCCAGACTGTGGAAAACCGCAGGACAAACAACCTTGTTCCTTCGTCACGTAAACTACCAGGAAACAAACAAAAAAGATGTAGGGGGAACCGACAGGCTAAAAGGCATTTAAGAGACATACTAACCAATCACAGCGTCTGGACCTGATTTGGTGGGGGGGGCGAGGGGGGGTTGTTCGTTTTTTGTTTCTTTTTACTTTTTTCAGTTTTATCGAGGTATAAATGACATCCAGCACCGTATAAACAAGTGTAAGGCATACAGCGTAATGATGTGACTTACATATATCGTGAAATGACGACCACGATAAGCTTAGTTAACATCTGTCATCTCGGGGGTCCCTGGCCGGCTCAGTTGGAAGAGCACGTGACTCTTGATCTTGGGATCGTGAGTTCGAGCCCCACACTGGGTGTAGAGATTACTTAAATAAATAAAACTTTTTTTTTTTTTTTAATGCTGTCATTTCATATAGATAGAAGAAAAAAAATTCTTTCTCGTGATGAGGAAACGTTTAGGATCTACTCTCTTGGCAACTTTCAAATATCCCACACGGCAGTCTAACTACATAGAACTGTGGTCATGTCCTAGGTTATACTGCAGTACTCCTCTGTCTTGTAACCAGAAATTTGAATCTTTTGATTAGCTTCGTCCAGCCTCTCCACCCTCCCCTCCCACCATCTGGACCTAATTTGGATTTTGATTTCACACTTGCAGACCGCCATGGAGGGAGGCTTTAAGAAACACCAACCGGGGCGCCTGGGTGGCTCAGTCGGTTAAGCGGCCGACTTCGGCTCAGGTCATGATCTCGCGGTTTGTGAGTTCGAGCCCCGCGTCGGGCTCTGTGCTGACGGCTCAGAGCCTGGAGCCCGTTTCGGATTCTGTGTCTCCCTCTTTCTCTGACCCTCCCCCGTTCATGCTCTGTCTCTCTCTGTCTCTCAAAAATAAATAAACATTAAAAAATTTAAAAAATAAAAAAAAGAAACACCAACCTTGTCAGCACTTGATCCTGGACTTCCGGCCTCCAGAATCATGAGGAAGTCAGTTTCTGTCATTTAAGCTCCTCTCAGCCTGTGGTACCTTGTTATGGCTGCCTTGTTATGGCTGCCTTGGAAAATGGGTACAAAAGGACAAATGGAAAAGAGAAAGGGGAACCAAGAGCAGGGCCATGACTGGGGGAGGCAACAGCGTCTCCTGTGGGATGGGGTTGGCTTGAGACTCACTGAAATACCACAGGACACAGAGTCCCCTCAGCCCCCAGGAGACCCGTGGGACCTCCCCCCCCCCCCCCCCCAGAGGGCAAGGCCCTGGGGAAGAGCAGGCTCTGGAGAGAGGCCTCTGTTCTGGATGCCAAAGGAGGGCATGACCTCCTTGTGCCTCAGTTTCCTTATCTGTACAAGAGGGATCACATGGTACCTATTGTCAGGGCTGACGTGAGACTTAAGGATCAAGGAGAACACAGGTTTTTTAACGTTTACTTCTTTTGAGAGAGAGAGGGACTGCAGGGGAGGGGCATCAAGAGAGGGAGAAAGAATCCCAAGGAGGCTCCACACTGTCAGCACAGAGCCCAACGTGGGGCTTGATCCCACGAACCATGAGATCATGACCTGAGCTAAAACCGAGAGTTGGACGCTTAACCCACTGAGCCACCCAGGCGCCCCAAGGGGTATAAGCCTCGAATGGCTCTCAGCACGTAATCACTCACTAAACTTGCGTGATAATATTTCCTCTCCCTTGAGAAGAAGGAGAACGAGGTGGGGCGCAATGAAGCATGCTGCACAAAAACTCAACCAGAGACAAGACCCTCCCACAAGTGTCAGGCACAAGGGCACGCTGGAAGTCACATTGTTTTTTTTTTGTTTTTTTTTTTTAATGTTTCTTTATTTTTTTTTTAATTTTTTTTAACGTTTATTTATTTTTGAGACAGAGAGAGACAGAGCATGAACAGGGGAGGAGCAGAGAGAGAGGGAGACACAGAATCTGAAACAGGCTCCAGGCTCTGAGCCGTCAGCACAGAGCCCGACGCGGGGCTCGAACTCACGGACCGCGAGATCATGACCTGAGCCGAAGTCGGCCGCTTAACCGACTGAGCCACCCAGGCGCCCCAATGTTTCTTTATTTTTGAGAGACAGGGAGAGACAGAGCGTGAGCAGGGGAGGAGCAGAGAGAGAGGGAGACACAGAGTCCTAAGCAGGCTCCAGGCTCTGAGCTGTCAGCACAGAGCCTGCCATTGGGCTCGAACTCACAAACGGCAAGATCATGACCTGAGCCAAAGTCAGACACTCAACCAACTGAGCCACCCAGGCGCCCCTGGAAGTCACGTTCTTGACAATGGCCACCGTGGAGCCCCTGATGTAGGCCTGAGGAGGGAGCAGTGAACTAAGGGATGCCACACCCTCCTTGACTTCAGTCACAATGCCTCGACGGTGTCTCAGTTACCTCCTAGCGCGTAACGATACGCCCCAAACTCAGTGCTGCCGAACAGCCACTGTGCTTGCTTCCCACGGAATCACAGCCAAATGGTTAGTGAACTCGGGGTGGAGAAGGCTTTGGGCGGGGGCTCACTGGCCCCTTTGCCAAGAGCCATTGACTCGAAGTCAAGCCTTCCCCGGAAGGAGTCTACCTCTCCTAACCTCTGTCCAGGTGTTTCCTGGCGAGGCTGGAGGTGGGCTGGGCTCCAGGCCTGGTCGTGTTTACCAAAGAAGAGGGTGAGGTCAGGGCACCAGAGGAACCCATGCTACCCAGGACAGGGCTGAGCTTGGTGTCTCTGAGACGGGAGGAGGCTGGCCGGCTTTCCGGGGCCCGGAACATGGTCTCACAGGGCAGCTGAGCGAGGCCCTCGGGGAGGAGGAGGAGGGAGATCGGGACAAGGTATGGAAGTGGGGGTGGGGGTGGGTCTTGGAGGCCGTGCTGGGGGCGGGGAGGACAGCAGGGGCCAGGCCAGGGCTCTCGGACACTGGAGGCCGCCAATCTGACAGCAGTGAGGCCTTGGGGTCAGACAGCCCCGAGTCTCAATCCTGTCCCCGTACCTTCCGAAGGCGCCAAGATGCCGTTCGCAGGTAGTATTACCCGCCTCCATTTTTGATGTCAGGTCCTGACGGCTTCAGGCCCCATACCCCCCGCTTCTGCTTCGCGTGGGCAGACGGACCTATGAGAGAGCCAGTACTCTCCCTCTCTTGGCACCGGCAGGAAGTTCCAAGCGCTTAAACCCGTCCCACATCCAGGAACCCTCATCGGCCCCAAGTCCTAGCCCCAAGGAAGGCCAAAGCCACCCGCTTCAGTCATCTCACGTGGACTTCCCTCCGGACTGCTCATGAGCCCTGCCCTGTAACATTGCTCTCTGTGTGCATGATCAACTCTATTTTGTACGGGTGTCATCTGTCCCACGTCAATATAAATTCCCCGGGCAGGGGCTGTCCGGTCTCCAACAGGAGACACTAGACCCTCAAATAAAAAGTTCCACCACCAGGGGCGCCGGAGTGGTTCAGTCAGGTAAGACTCCCGACTTCAGCTCTGGTCATGATCTCAAAGGTCGTGGGTTCGAGTCCTGAGTCGGGCTCTGTGCTGACAGCTCAGAGCCTGGAGCCTGCTTCGGATTCTATATCTCCCTCTCTCTCTCTGCTCCTCCCTCCTCGTGCACTCTGTCTCTCCCTCTCAAACAAAAATAAAAAACATTAAACATTAAAAAAAAAAGTTTCACATGGGGCGCCTGGGTGGCTCAGTCGGTTAAGCGTCCGACTTCGGCTCAGGTCACGATCTCGCGGTCTGCGAGTTCGAGCCCTGCGTCGGGCTCTGGGCTGACGGCTCAGAGCCTGGAGCCTGCTTCCGATTCTGTGCCTCCCTCTCTCTCTGCCCCTCCCCCGTTCATGTTCTGTCTCTCTCTGTCTCAAAAATAAATAAACTTAAAAAAAAATTAAAAAAAAAAAGTTTCACAACCAGCTGCCTTCTTGTCCCCCATCCCAGCCCTGGCCACTCTTGTCCAGGGATGAGTCCAGGCATGAGGCAACCATCTGTACTGCTCCTAGAGTTCTACGGGGAAACAGACTAGGGCTGCCGTGGCCAACACCGTGTACCCAGTTGTCGGGACTCTGTCTCTTTCCCCCTCAGGATGCTCAGGGTCTCACAGGAAGTCACAGTATCTCCCACCCCCACCCTGGGTCCCAGGATACGGGAAAGACCCCAGCAAAGGGACCCACCGCAGGCCACAGATAGACACAGTCTGGACTGTCCTCCCGGCCCACCTCCATCAGTCCTTGGCCAGCTCCTCCAGAAAGGACAGGAAGGTCCTGCCCTCAGCCCTTCCCGAGGGAGAGGCCCCGGGTGCCGTGTTCCCACACCTCTTGGGTACCGCTGGCAAATCTGCACCTTCTGGAATGTGCAACAGAAAAGGACATTCCCTTTCCTCCCGTCACCGGCTTCCTACTTCGCTCCAGGAGAAAATACCTGCGTCTCCCTCCTGGCATCCTGAGGGCATTCTTTCCGTCGTGGTTCAGAAGGCCCTCCCAGGTGAAGGGCAGGAAATACCTTCTCCCATCCACTTGTACAAGAATATCTGTAGCAGAATTATTCGTAATGGCCTCAAGCTGGGAACAACCTGAATGTCTATCAGCTGGCGAATGGGTGTGGTGTGGGTCTCAGCCTCTATCTGCTGGGAACGCCTGAAGGGCTCACCCGGGCGCCCGCGCCCGTGCCATTGTGGTGAGTCCCCACTGGCATTTCCCCAACCGCAGCCAGCGTGGTGGCTGGATCTGCCTTTGTGGGTTTTTTTTTTTTTTCATGTTTATTTACTTTTGAGAGAGAGAGAGGAGAAAGAGTGTGAGCGAGGGAGGGGCAGACAGAGAGGGAGACAGAGAATCTGAAGCAGGCTCTGAGCTGTCAGCACAAGGCCCAACGTGGGGCTTGAACCCACAAACCGTGAGATCATGACCTGAGCTGAGGTCGGACACTCAACCAACTGCTGAGCCACCCCGGTGCCCCCACCCTTGTATTTCTTATTATGATCCCAGAACACGCGTCGGCAACAACCACCAGGGAACTGTGAATAAGACTGATCACGCACAAGTCATAGAGGGTACGCGGCTTGCCCAGGGACACACGGTGAGGTCCCAGGTAGCGAGAGAGGGAAGATGCACGCAGCCGGGGCTCTGCTTCTACTAGGGGCCGAGGATGCGGTGTCTAGGGTTTAACAGGTTCACTCTTTCTGGGTGAATTTAAAGCATAAGAGCGGGGGGCACTTGGGTGGCTCAGTCGGTTAAGCATCTGACTCTTGGTTTCGGCTCCGGTCATGATCTCACAGTTCGTGAGTTTGAGCCCCGCGTCGGGCTCCACACCGACAATCCAGAACCTGCTTGCGGTTCTGTCTCTCCCTCTCTCTCTGCCCCACCCCGGCTCATGCGCATGCGCTCTCTCTCTCCCTCTCTCAAAATAAATAAAGCATAACATCAGGAGCTGCACTCAACCCGTCAATTATATAGGTTACCCCAGACTTTCTAAAGAGGAATTTCATGGGGAGGGGGGTGGCCTGGTTCCTTATCCGGTTATTTTTTTCCCCTCTGCAATTCCATATTGCAAATTTCATTCTCCCACATAAAAGCCATGGTTCCTCCCCGAACATCCACAGATGTTGTCTGTCCGCTCAGTTCTACCCACAAAACGATTATACCATAAAAAGATTTTGGTTTGGATAAGAGTCTGAATCACTGACTTTCTCATATGTCATCACGACGCAATTATTACCACTGTGTTTTAAGCTTATTACCCTGTATTTTCCCCTTTTTTAGGTTTATTTACTTCTTTTGAAAGAGACAGAGAAAGGGAGAGAGAGAGAAGGAAAGAGTGTGAGCAGGGAAGGAGACGAGAGAGAGGGAGACAGAGAATCCCAAGCAGCTTCCGTGCTGTCAGTGCAGAGCCTGACTCGGGGCTCAAACTCACGAACCGAGATCACGGCCTGAACCAAAATCCAGAGTTGGACACTTAACCGACTGAGCCACCCAGGCGCCCCAGGAACACAATACGCCTTAAAATATTTACTGAGAGATTCATGACCTTGTAACTGGGGAACGTTGTGTGGTACGTTACACTGAAAAATAAAAGTGAGATGTTTTCATTTCTCTCTCTCCGTATACAGGTGTGGATTGTTTTAAAAAAGCACTTAGTGCGTTTGCAAGCACGTTCTGCACCAGTGGCCACCATTTCATCGTGAAGCCGGGTGAGGGGAGCACGGAGCTCATGAGCTGACCAAATCATGGGGATCTGGATGGAGCAAGGAAGGTCAGCACTGCAAGAGTCTCCCCCGCATCATCCCCTCCCCGGTCACCTCCAGCCCTCGAGAATGAGGATCTTCTCTCCAACCCGATGAGTTCATCATCTCACAAGCTCTGCAAGGTTGACCCTGCTATGGTCTCATTCACGGCCCTGTGGGCCCAGAAATGCATCAACCGGGGCCACTTCAAGTCCTGTTCCAAGCCTGGAGACACCAGGACATTTTATCGTCCCAGGACATGCGTCTCTATGTTTTGGTGGTGGCTTTGGAGGGAGTGTCCCCCTCTACCTCAGACATGATGGGGACAGCCCCCTCCCCCCAACCTGGGCCCAGGTTCAGAGTCCCTCCTCCACCCCCCGGCCCACAGGAAAAGAGCAAGAGAACTGAGTGCCAATCCTTAGTCCCAGTGCTTGCCCTTGCCCATAATCCCCCCGCATCTGACCCAGAAGGGATGCTGTCAAAACCCTGATGTGAAATTGGAAACTGGTCGTGAGGCTAAATACGGGTGGATCTGAACCCCGAGGGCATAGCATAAAAAAGAGAGGAGAGGAAATTGGGAAGGTCACAGAAGTGGCAGGACAAAGGAGAGCCTAGAGAGACTCCAGGGGCTAAATGAAGACTTGATTCTGATTCTGCCATATTCCCAGTCTCCTCAGAGCCCGCCTCACCCCCGCCTGTGTCCGCCCAGCACTTGATCTGCTAGTCTGAGAACTGGCCCCGTGTTTCCTGGGGCGGGGGCCCCCGTATGGCCACACTCCGAGGGCCCCACCTCCCACTTCTGATCTTCTCCAGCTCAGTTCCGAGCAGAGCTGCACCCAACCCCCTCCCGGAGAGAAATTCTGGTGAGGGATGGTTTGAAATGGCGTCCAGATCCCCCTTTTCACTCTGGAATGAACCTCCTTCCCCTCTCCTTCCCTTCCTGATCCCAGGGTTTGTGGGATAATGCACTTTTCAAATTGTGAAAGACATTAGGGACCCTTGGGTGGCTCAGTCCGCTAAGCATCCGACTCATGATTTCAGTGCAGGACATGATCCCAGGATCATGGGATCGAGCCCCGCGTGAGGCTCTGTGCTGACAGCACAGAACCTGCTGGGGATTCTCTCTCTCCCTCTCTCTCTCTCTCTCTCTCTGGCCCTCCCCCACATGCACACACTCTCTCTCAAAATAAATAAAAGAAAAAAGAATACATTCTGAGACCTTAAAAGTATTTTCTATGTATTAATTTCATTTTTCAACACTTTTATATCAAAATTGGGACAGAAAAGGGAGGTGCTCTGGGTCACTGAGGTGGTGTCTCCCCAAACAGGGTGCAAATAGGCGCCTCCCTCCCGGGCTTTCTCAAAAGTTCCACACCTTTGGCTCACTGACTGAGCCACCCAGGTGCACCTGAGATGACATTTATTTATTTTTTTTTTTTAATTTTTTTTAACGTTTATTTATTTTTGAGACAGAGAGAGACAGAGCATGAACGGGGGAGGGTCACAGAGAGAGGGAGACACAGAATCTGAAACAGGCTCCAGGCTCTGAGCTGTCAGCACAGAGCCCGACGCGGGGCTCAAACCCACGGACTGCGAGATCATGACCTGAGCCGAAGTCGGATGCTTAACCGACCGAGCCACCCAGGCGCCCCTCACCTGAGATGACATTTAGTTCAAACATCCCAGCCTCCCATCCATCAACGTTGATTCAGGAGGGTCCTGAAGAGTCCTCTGAGGGGGAAGGTCAGAGTCTTATGGATTGTCTACTTTGACCCTGTCCTCTATGTTGTGTTACTAAGTCCAGATCTGTCAGTTTCCAGAATCCCATAATGCCGACATGTTTGGTTTATTCCAAAGAAATCATTGTGGAGGCAAATAAATTCTTCCCGGGTGAGCGTCCAAACTCCCACACCACCGCTTACTGGCCGTGGGGCCAAGGGGTGAGTCCAGCCCTGGGTTTGGGATTCCAGGAGAGGCGAATTTTTGCTCCCTGGGGGTGGCCCTTCCCGCCTGGTCCACGCTCGCGCGGCCCTGCCCCATCCCCGATGCCCGCCAGGGGGCGTAGCGGTCCGGTCCTCCCTCCTCCGGGCAAGAGGAGTCAGGAGGTACTCAGCACTGACCACTCCTCCTTCCCTATGGATGGTGGCCCAACCCCCTGTCCCACACCCTGGCGAGGTCGACGCAAGAACCCCAAGCTTTGTGATAAACATGGGATTTTACTCACTGAAACCAGGCGACCATGGTATCTTGAAATGCGTTCCTACGTTGAAAAAGCGGGCATACCTCGCCACCTGTGAGAGCAGAGAAACGACCCAGGTCCACCATTTATGGCCTTCCCAAACTGTCAAGCTCCCCTGATGACAATCTAGGTAAAACTGTCAGATGTATGGAGTCTCTTGCGTTTTGCATCTGGCCAGAAAAGGGCCTAAGGTCTTGAAAAATATGTCAGGGCAGTGTCCCCAGGGCCAACCTGGGGATTGTACCTACTGATACTGTGTAGGGGTCAGGGTGGGGGGTCAGGGCCCTGGGGACTTCCCAGAGCACAATAATCTCTCAGGATTGTCCAGAATCATAGAAAGGGGACCAGTCACCCTACGCAGGAGAGAGTCAGGCTGAGCGTCTCCTGTCCCCAAACACAACTCCATGTTCCACACCCAACTCAACAACAGACCCCTCTCTCCAGGACCATTCAGGAAGCAGAACCCAGCAGTGAGCGGACACTGAAGAGGGACAGAGAAAGTGAGCAGGAGAGAGACAGACAGAGATGGAGGGACAGACAGAATGTGGGCAGAGGAGTGGAAAAGAGAGACCTGAGCAGGAAGCTCTCCTCTCCCGCCCCACATCGCCCCCTTTCGGGCCTGCTTCCTCTGGCAGCGGCATTCTCCAAACTGGGGGTCTCACCGCCTCGGTAGCGGGCTGTACAACCCCTTGAGTTCGTCTTGAATCATATGTTTTATAATCAAAATAGATTAGAAAATGGTTATTAGGTGCCTCGCAGAATCGTATCAAATGCTGTTTACTGAAACTCCTCAGGGCCGTTGTAAACCTTGGCGGCCAAATGGTTCGATGCTCAGTAACGGAGCGGGCTCCAGGCGAGAGCCCCGCTTTCAGACTGGGCTGCCCGTCTTGTTTCCCAGTTGAGGGCCCATCTCTCGCGGCCTGGATTCAATGCACTTCCTGGGGAGACGCAGGGCAGGCCTGGACACAGGCCTGGTTGCCTCACCAACATCCGACGTACAGTAGAGGCATGGAGACCAGCCAGGGTGACGGCGACAGCACAGACCACGGGGCATGGCTTGGAGAGGTCTCTGAGGAGGGACAGCCAAGCAAGGCCCCAGCCGCATGCTCCAGGGCCCAGAGCCTCCTCTCTCCAAGGAGCTGAGTCACAAAAGGGCAGGAAGGTGGAGGGAGATCCGGACAGGACTGATTTGCCTATTTTTGATTTTTCATGTTGTTAGAATAATACTGGGTGGCTCGGTCGGTTAAACATCCGACTCTTGATTTCGGCTCAGGTCACGATCTCACAGTTCGCGAGATCAAGCCTTACGTTGGGCCCTGCGCTGACCGCGGGAGCCTGCTTGGGACTCTCTCTCTCCCTCTCTCTCTGCCCCTCCCCCAGGCTCTCTCTCAAAATAAATAAATGAACTTCAAAAAAATACGAATACAATACGTGGTCCTCTGCTTTGTCTGGCTTCTTTCACCTGTTTTCAAGAGGCATCCGGGTCGTTGTGTGTATCGGTATCTTGTGTATGTTGTGAGGAACAAGATTTCATTAGACGGATACATCGCCTTCAGTTCATCCACCCGTCAACTGATGGGCACTCGTGATATTCGCACCTTCTGACTCTTGTGAGTCCTGCCACTGTGAACGAGTGATTGTCTGAACAACTACTTCAGTTCTTTTGGGTATCGACCCAGGAGCATAATTGCTGGTTCACGCGGTAATTCTCTGCTTAATAACTTATTGAAGGACAGACAGTTTGCCACAGGGGTTGCACTGTTTTACTCTCCCGCTAACAAAGTATGAGGGGTGCAATTTCCCCAAACCCACTAACACCTTTCCCCCCCACTTAAAAAATCATCACCATTCTCGTGGGTGTGTAGTGATAGACAATTCCTAGTAGTTTTGATTTGCATTTCCCTAATAAAAATGACTTTGCGCATCTTTTCATGTGCGTGTCGGGGACATTTGGATATCTTCTTTGGAGAAATATTTATCCAAGCCCTTTGCCAATTTTTAAATTGTCTTGTCTGTCTTTTTGTAAGAGTTCTATATATACTCTGGATAGGATATTCTCGATCACTGTCAGATTATGATTTGCAAATATTTTCTCCCATTCTGTGGGCTGTATTTTCACTCTTCTTGATAGAGAGAGGTCCAGTTTCATTATCCTGCCTGTAGATATCCATTTGACTCGGCACCACATGTTGAAAATTATTCTTTCCACATTGAATAGCCTTGGTGCTCTCATCAAAAATCAACTGGGGGCGCCTGGGTGGCTCAGTCAGTTGAGCATCCAACTCTTGATTTTGGCGGTCATAACCTCCCAGTTGTGGGATCAAGCCCCCAAGTCAGGCTCTGCGCTGAGCATGGAGGCTGCTTGGGATTCTCTCTCCCTCTGTTCCCCTCCCATGCTTGCTTGCTCTCTCAACATAAACAAACAAACAAACATTAAAAAAATCAATTGGCCATAGGGGTACCTAGCTGGCACAGTCAGAGCGTGCAACTCTTGATCTTGGGGTTGTGAGTTAGAGCCCCATGTTGGGTGTGATGATTACTTAAAAATAAAACCTTAAATCAACTGGCCATAGATGTATGGATTTATTTCTAGAACCTCAATTACATTCTGTCGATCTGTATGTCTTCCCTTATGTCAGTACCATACTGTTTTGATTACTGTATCTTTATAGTGAGTTTAAAATCAGGATGTGTGGGGTTGTCTGGGTGGCTCAGTCAGTTAAGCATCTAACTCAGTCGGTTAAGTGTCCGACTTTGGCTCAGGTCATGATCTCTCAGTCCATGAGTTCGAGCCCCACGGAGCCTGGAGCCTGCTTCAGATTTTGTCTCCCTCTCTCTGCCCCTCCCCCACTCACGCTATGTCTCTGTCTCTCTCTCTCTCAAAAATAAACATTAAAAACAATTTTTTTTTTAGGGGCGCCTGGGTGGCGCAGTCGGTTAAGCGTCCGACTTCAGCCAGGTCACGATCTCGCGGTCCGTGAGTTCGAGCCCCGCGTCGGGCTCTGGGCTGACGGCTCGGAGCCTGGAGCCTGTTTCCGATTCTGTGTCTCCCTCTCTCTCTGCCCCTCCCCCGTTCATGCTCTGTCTCTCTCTGTCCCAAAAATAAATAAAAAACGTTGAAAAAAAAAATTTAAAAAAAAAATTTTTTTAAATAAGTAAAATCAGGATGTTTGAATCTTCCAACTTTGTTCTTCTTTTTCAAGATTCTTTTAGCTATTCAGGGCCCCTTGAAATTCCATATGAATTTGAGAATGAGCTTTTACATTTCTGGAAAAAGAAGAAGGAGGAGGAGAGGGAGAGGAAGAGAAAGAGGAAGAGGGAGAAGGAGAAGGAGAAGGAGGAGGAAAAGGAAGGAGGAGGAGGAGGAGAAGGAGGGGAAAAGGCCATTGGGATGTTGCTAGGGATTGAATAGAATCTATAGATTGCTTTGGGAGGCAATAAGCTTAACAATGTAAATGAAACTGATTTTGGGGTGAGGATGGGACTTTGCTATGGAAGGAGATGAGGGCAGGGAAAGGAAGAGCCTGGGGTAGAAGATGAGGTTCGCTTGGGAGTGGCTGTGACTGGAGATGGGGTTCTGTCCTCTGTCCCCTGGAGGCTGCATTGGGATAGTCACATCTCTGGGGTTGCCATTGGTTCAGTCGATGGTCAAGCAGCAGATTCCGCAGGTCCCTTTATCTCTAGAGAACGAATGGTGATGGCAGATCTCCAGTCCTCTTCCCTGGCCCCCCCAGGGGCATTGCTCGGCTCTGGAGCTGGGGCAGATGTCAGACGGGATAGCTATCACTTTGGAACTTGATGTCAGATTCTTTAAGAGCCAGGAGAGGACAGATGACCCCTTCATTCCCCTAAATGCCTCCAGTAATAAGGCCACTTGAGCAAAAAGGAAGGTGTGGCATATACTTCAGAGCCATCCCCATTCTCCCAAGTTGAAATAGTGAATAATGCCTTATCGATGTGACCCTGCAAATCTTTTTCCAGGTTCTTCTGTATGTGACTACCTGCCCTGCCCGTCCACTCCCTGACCTCACACTCCCAGCCCAAGGACCAGAGTGTAGTAACCGCAGCTGATATTATTCAGGTGCAAGAGACTGTGACAGGCAGTGACATTTTCTTTCCGGATTTGGAAATTCTTATTTGAACGAGTCGGCAAAACGGGAAATTTGCCGGGTTTCTGGGGGTCACTCGTGAAGCCAAGACAGGGACTCAAATGCCACAGGGATACCATGTCAACTTCCATATCAGCTTTTTAGTCATTTATTCGAGGACACACAACTTGTACCTCGCAGGCACTGATCTTAGGTTCAGGATGTGAGAGTCAGTGTGGAGGCTGACCCCGCAAAACTCACTGTTCTCATTAGGCTCCGAGGGGAGAGGGACTGGGAGAGATGGAAGGGCCCAGGAGAGGAGAGAGAATGTAAATGAGAGAACGGGAAGAAGTCGTGCTGGGCACTAGGTGAGGGAGCAATGGCTTTGGAGTTGATTGATGTGACATCAGTGTCGTTATCCTACTTGTTTCATTGATGTGCTGGATGAAAAAGCCCACAACTATCGCTAGACCCTCAGGTAGACCATGGCCTCATTAGAATGAAGACAACAGGACGGACAAATGTTTTCACTCATCTCCTTCATGGAAATGAATCAGCTTTGTGCCTGACTATGCTTGATCTGAGAGACAGGGGAGTAGCTCTTCCCCAGTGAGAAGCCACTTGGGACCAGAACGTGGAGTCACTTCCCTTAGGGAGGCTGACAGGGCATTTTATTGCCTATTTTTCTTTTCATTTTCTTTTGAGACTGAGTGTAAGCTGCACAGTGATGTACGATCTATTTTCCCCAGCGGACACAGGCCAGTGGTTAGTAAAACCAGGAACAGAGAAGGCTCTGAGCCCCAGATCAACTCCCTCGGTCCTGGCAGGGCCCCCATGCTGTTGGTGGCCTGAATTTCCGGCCCCCAGCACAGGGCTGGGTCTGATGTGTAGGGGGTGGAGGAGCTGGGGAGTGGGGAGTTGTGGGGGAGGCTACCCAGGAGAGAGGTCCTGAGACCGCCCCCGGGGCATGAAATCCCACAGGACCCACATGAGCAACAGCATTACAGGCAGGGCGGAGAGGCTGCCTGGGGTGGGAGAGGCTCGAGCTTCAGGCTGATTTCTGACCAATTCACAGAAAGCCATTATGTCAAGACAGACATGTGGAGTTAGATACACCCTGAACACAGGGCTTTCACCATGCATGCATCCATTCATCCACTCATCCACCCATCCATACATCCGTCCGTCCATCCGTCCGTCCATCCATCCATCCATCTATCCATCCATTCCACATTCCTCAGGCACCTGCTCTGTCACCAGCCCTATGGTAATCAGTGCTAAAGACACAGTGGTGACTTAGTCCCAGGACCTATCCTTCTGGTACTTATGTCCAATGGGGAACATAAATCATCCCAAACAATAGTGACTCACAGTGAGTAGGGCTGGAACAGAGGGTCAAGGGGATCACGATGGCTTCCTGGAGGAAGGGACATCAGAGCTATGACTCTAAGAATGAGCGAGAACTGACTGTTTCAAGGAGGCTCAGCCCTGGGAGGGCAGAGGGTGGGGCCAGTCACCCCGTGGGCCGCTGAGAGGATTCTGGACTTAACCTCATGGGGTCCTATGCAGAAATGGAAGTGGTGAGATTTGAGTCTGTGGAAGATCCCAGCATTTGTCTCCTGTGAGGGGGGTGGTCAGAGGGTTGAGACCGGAGGCAGGAGGCCAAGGAGGAGGCTTCTGAAGCAGACACTGTGGAGTAACCAGAGTCCTAAATGTCTGCTCCCTCCAAGGGGTGGGGGATGGCAGTACATTCTCCCCCGCTCTTCAGGCCTCTCCTCTCCTCAGCGAGCCGCAAGGTAGAGAAGTGTCCTCCAAACTGTGGATCATGACACTTGCCCAGGATGTAAGACCGACGAGTTTGTCACAATGGGTGCTTTAAACATTAAATTCTTGACTTGGATTCAGGTCATGATCTTGTAGTTCCTGGGTTCGAGCCCCGGCACCAGGCTCTGCTCTGGCAGCAAGGAGCCTGCTTGGGAGTCAGTCTCTCTCTCTTCCTCCTCCTCCTCCTCCTCCTCCTCCTCCTCCTCCTCCTCCTCCTCTGTTTCTGTCCCTCCCCCGCTTGTTCTCTCTCTCCCTCTGTCTTTCTCTCTGCCTCTGAATAAATAAATAAACTTTTAAAAAATTGAAAAATAAAAAATGGATTCAGCTCCGCCATCGTTCGTCCCAGGTGTTTCCTGGGGAGGCTGAAGGGAGGTTCCACTCACCTGAGGTCTTCATGCCCCTCCCCTTTTAGCAGCACTGCAGCTACACTCCTGTGTTGCAACGTGAGATGAGTAGGTTCCCCAGGTGTGGGTAAGGGTGTCTATCGAAGTCTCTGTATAAGGCCCCAGACCCAGCTCTTCTGCTGCCCTGCCATCGACTGCCCTGGAGCTGCATCGAGAACCATGGTGCCCAGGACCTTTGGTAAGGGCACTCCAGCCCCAAGCTTCTGTGACATCACACCCCTAATGCACCTCTGAACCTCAGACCTAATGCTCTCCTGCCCACCCATCCTTGGCTTCCTACTTGGTAATCGCCCCCAGGTTATTTCTGACTTCATGGGTCCTAACCTGCAAAAATATTAGACTCCGCTCTTCCCCTGGCCCTCCGTGCCACCCTGAGTCAACATCCACCCTGAGCTGTTCCCAACGGTGAAAGGAGGTCAGTGACGTCACGTTGTGCACCCCGGTGGCGACCAGAAGGCTCCTCTCTCGCATTATTCGCGTTCCCCTTCTGCTTCTCAGCTGCTGTCTGGATTTCTGAACTCCTGAGCTCAGGCTCAGAGGGAATCGCAGGTGAGAGCAGACGTAGCGAGAAGGGAAGAAGGGACCGTACTATGGATGGAGGTAGGGGCTCCAGAGGTCCCAGACTAATCCTTGGAATCCAATCCAGCTCTGAGTCCCCCAGATCCTGGACTGTGGATGTCACAGCTGGTGCTCCGGTGTAGAGACCCCTGTTACCCCGTGGAGCAGTGCTGTGGTGAGGGGGCCTGACTCGGGGGTTCCAGGTGAACCTGCTGACTTGGCTTCCAGCACTGTTTTCCCAAGTCCTTGAGCTCTCAGAACGGGCTGCTGGGAGGTTGAAGGTCCCAGGCATGAGGCTCGATTGCACCAGGATCTGTGCCCACGTGAGGGGTCTATTCACATTCAGGCTCAGGGAGGAAGGAGAAGTGGATGGAGTTTTGTCATCTATGGTCCATTCAGATGAGCAATGCCTGCTGTGTTCGTAACACTTCCTTTTGGGTAACTACGAGTCTCTAGCATCTCCTTCCGTGTATTTCCTGCCCCTCCCCCCTTCTCCTTCCCCTCTCTTCTCCTCTCGCTCAAGTTGAATGAAGAGTAGCCCAACCACCTTCCAGAATTGCTTTTTATCCAAGCCACCCTACGAATCAAGCGAGAGCCCGCCCCATACCCATTTCGCTGCTCATTCGCTCTCATCCCCACCCCTGACAACCACCAATGTGCATTCTGTCTCCATGGATTTTCCTACTAGTTTCGTTTAAATGGAATCAATCAGGGGCGCCTGGGTGGTTCAGTCGGTTGAGCATCCGACTCTTGGTTTCAGCTCAGGTCATGATCTCATGGTTTGTGTGTCCGAACCCCACATCGGGCTCTGCCTAGACAGTGCAGAGCCTGCTTGGGGTTTCTCTCTCCCCCCCCTCTCTGCCCCTCCCCAGCTTGATCTGTGTCTCAAAAAATAAATAAAAATTAAATAAATAAAAAATAAATTTAAATAAATTTAAATAAAATTTAATATAATTTAAAATTTAAATTATAATAATTTAAATATTATATATAATATATATTATAAATATTATATAATAAATATATATATATATAAATATTTAAAATAATTTAAGTTATAATAATTTAAATAATAATTTAAAATAAAATAAAATTAAATTAAATTAAATTAAAATTAAATTAAAATTAAAGGGAATCAATCATACCATACATGACTTTTTATGTTACTTTCATGTTCCCCTTTGCATAATATTTTTGAGGCTTATTGACACTGTAGAATTTACCAGTACTAATTCCTTTTTAAAAAAGTGTATTTATGTTGGGGGGGGGGGTTGGGGAGGGGCAGAGAGTGAGGGAGAGAGACAGAATCCCAAGCAGGCTCTTTGCACTTAGCACTCGGAGCCTGACGCGGGGCTTGAACTCACGAACCATGAGATCATGACCTGGGCAGAGATCAAGAATCAGATGTTTAACCAACTGAGCCATCCAGGTGCCCCTACTTCATTCCTTTTTATAGCTCAATAATATTCCACCCTGTCTATATACCACAATTTGTTTATCCATGCATCTTTTAATGGGCATTTGGGCTGTTCCCATCTTTTGGCCACTGGAAATAGTACTGTTATGAACGTGTGTATATGTGTATTTGAGTACCTGTTCTCACATCTTCAGGGTATATACCTAGGAGTAGAATTTCTGGGTCAAATGGTAATTCTATGTTTAGCTCTTTGAGGAGCTGTCAAACTGTTTTCCACGGTTGCTAAACCATTTTATATTCCTATCAGCAATGTAGAGGGTTCAGATTTCTCCACCTCCTTCCCCATCCTTGTGATTTTCCACTTTTCTTTTTATGACAGCCGCCCTCGTGGATGTGAAGAGATAGCTTATAGTTTTAATTTGCATTCCCTTAATGAACAGTGATGAGCATCTCTTCATGTGCTGACTGGCTGTCTGTATGTCCTTTTGGAAAAGTGGACACTTTTTCCACTTTTAAACTGGGGTGTCTTTTCTTATTGAGCTGTAGGAGTTTTTCAACAAATTCTGGATACTTACCTCTTATCATATATGTGATTTACAAATACTTCCTCTCATTACGTGATTGTCTTTTCACTTCCTTGATATTTTTGTGTGCAGCACACAGGTTTTCATTTTGATAAATTCTATTTTTTTTCTTGGTCTCTGGTGCTTTTGATGTCATAGCCAAGAAAACATGGCCTAAACCCAAGGTCATTAAGATTTACTCCACTGTTTTCTGCTAATGATTTTATGGTGTTAGCTCTTATATTTAGGTCTATGATCAATGTGAAGTTAATCTTTGTGTATGGTATGGGAGAGATCCTTCTTTCTCTCCTTCTCCACATCCTTCTTATTCTCTTTTACACACAGACACCCAGTTTTCCCAGCACCATTTGTTGAAAAGATTATTCTTTTCCCTAGTTCATTGTCATAGCACTTTTGTTGAAATTTAATTGACCGTAATTACACTGGTTTATTTCTCGACTGTCGATTCGGCCCATTGATCTACATGTGAGTCCCTTAGGTCAATACCACACGGAATTAACTAGTATAGCTTTGGAGTAAGCTTTGAAATGATGGCGCATCAGTTCAACAACTTTGTTCTTTGCTTTGGCTACTCTGGGTCCCTTCCATTTCAGTATGAATCTTAGGATCAGCTTGCTCATTTCTGCAAAGAAACCAGCTAGCATTTTGACAGGAATGGCGTTGAACTTATAGGTCAATTTGGGAGCACTGGCATCTTACCAGTATTACATTTTTCAACTCATGTACATTTATGGAGCTCGATTTATTTACACGTTCTTGAAATTCTTTCAACAGCTGTATTGTTTTCAGTGTGCCCGTTCTGCACTCCCCTTGTTAAATTTATTAACAAGCATTTTATTATTTTTTTTAATTTTTTTTTCAACGTTTTTTATTTATTTTTGGGACAGAGAGAGACAGAGCATGAACGGGGGAGGGGCAGAGAGAGAGGGAGACACAGAATGGAAACAGGCTCTAGGCTCCGAGCCATCAGCCCAGAGCCCGACGCGGGGCTCGAACTCACGGACCGCGAGATCGTGACCTGGCTGAAGTCGGACGCTTAACCGACTGCGCCACCCAGGCGCCCCAACAAGCATTTTATTATTGTTGGTACTATGGTAAGTAGAATTTTTTTTAATTTTTAATGTTTATTTATTTTTGAGAGAGAGACAGAGTGTGAGCAGGGGAGGGGCAGAGAGAGAGAGGAGGGGGGGTAGACAGAATCTGAAGCAGGCTCCAGGCTCCGAGTTGTCAGCACAGAGCCTGACACTGGGCTCAAACTCATGGACCATGAGATCATGATCTGGGCTGAAGTCGGATGCTTAACCGATTGAGCCACGCAGGCGCCCCCGTAAGTAGAATTATTTTCTTAATTTCAATTTCAGATGGCTCTTTGCTAGTGTGTACAATGGGCTTTTATTTATTTATTTTTTTTTTAAAAATTTTTTTTCAACGTTTTTAATTTATTTTTGGCACAGAGAGAGACAGAGCATGAACGGGGGAGGGGCAGAGAGAGAGGGAGACACAGAATCGGAAACAGGCTCCAGGCTCTGAGCCATCAGCCCAGAGCCTGACGCGGGGCTCGAACTCACGGACCGCGAGATCGTGACCTGGCTGAAGTCGGACGCTTAGCCGACTGCGCCACCCAGGCGCCCCTACAATGGGCTTTTATATGTGGGCCTTGCATCTTGCAACCTTGCTTAATTCATCTGTTAGTTCTGTAGTGGCCTTAGTAGCTTCCTTGAGCATTGTTAATGTACTAGATGATCATGGTACTTGAAAACAGAAATCGTTTTACATCTTCTTTTCCAGTTTGAATGTTTTTTTTTCTCTTTCTTGCCGAATTTCTCTGGCTTGAACTTCTAGTGCAATGTTAAATCGAGTGGTGAGGGTGAATGTACTTGCCCTGTTCCAGACGTTGGGGAGAAGTGCATGCAGTCTTTTGCCATTAGGTACAGTGAGCTGTGGGTTTTCTTGTGGATCAGGTTGAGGAAGATCTCTGGATTCCCAATTTGTTCTTTGTTGTTGTTACTATTTTAATCACAAAAGAGTATAAATTTTGTCAAATGCCTTTTCTGTATCATTTGAGATAATCATGTTTCCCTCTGCCCATATTCTCCTAATAAGGTTTATTACATTGAATGATTGTCATATGTTGAACCAACCTTGCATTCCTGGGATAAATCCCACTCGGTCATGGTGTAGAATCCTTTATATAAGCTGTTGGATTTTGTTTGTTAGTATTTTTTCTTGAGAATTTCTTAATTTATATTCATAAGAGATGTTGGTCTATAGGTTTCTTTTCTTGTGATGTCTTTGGTTTTGATAGTAGGGTAATATTAGCCTCATAAACCGAGTTGGGAAGTTCTGCTGTTTTATTTTTTGAAATTTATGGGGCACCTGAATGGCTCAGTCAGTTAAGTGTCTGACTTCAGCTCAGGTCGTGATCTCATGGCTCGTGAGTTTGAGCCCCATGTCAGGCTCGGTACTGACAGCTCAGAGCCTGGAGCCTGCTTCGAACTCTGTGTCCCCCTCTCTCTCTGCCCCTCCCCTGCTCATGCTCTCTCTGTCTCAAAAAAGCAAAAAAACAAAAAAACAACCCAACATTATTTTTCGAAGTTTATGAATGATTGGCATCAATTTAAGGATGGCTTTTTTCTTGGTCATTTTAGCTACAGTTTTGTCGACTCTGTTAGTCTTTTCAAAGAACACACTTTTAATTTTATTGATTTTCTGTGTTGTTTTTTCTATTCTTCATTTCATTTACTTTCCTTGGTATCATCACTGTTTCCTTGGTTCTGCTCCCCTGGGTTTGTTTGCTCTTATTTTTTCAGTCAGAAGACTGAATTATTGCTTTGAGATCTTTCTTCTCTTATCAAATAGGCATTACGTCTATAAGTTCTCTGCCATCACTGCTGTAAGCTGTACGCCATATGTTTTGATACATGGTGTTTTCATTTTCATTTGTCTCAAACCATTTTTGAATTTCCTTTGTGACTTTAGATTTCCTTGACCCACTGGTTATTTTACTTAGGAACTGGCTCTTATATTGCTGCATATTTGTGAGCCTCCCAAATTTCCTTCTGTTGTTTACTGCTCCTTGAATTCCACCGTGGTCAGAGAACGTATTTGGTATGGTTTCAATCCTTTTACATTATTGAGGCCTTTTCTATGGCTTAGAATATGGTAGAGCTTATAGAATGTTACACGTGTACTTGAAAGAATGTGTATTTTGCTATTTTGAAGTGTTCTACAGATGTTTGCTAGGTTTAATTGGCTTCTAGTGCTTTTACAAGTATCCTATATTCTTTTTTTTTTTAAGGGAAAGAGAGCAGGAGTTGGGGAGAGGGGAAGAGGGAGAAAGAGAGAGAGAGAGAGGGAGAGAGAGCACGACAGAATCTCAAGCAGGCTCCACATTCAGCTCAGAGGCCCATGCAGGGCTCGATCCCATGACCCTGGGATCATGACCTGAGCTGAAATCAAGAGTCGGACACTCAACAGACTGAACCACCCAGGTACCCCCAAGTATTCTATACGCTTGATGACCATCTATCTGCTGTTTTGTTCTATTCTTGAAAAGGGGGTGTTGAAGTCTCCAGCTATTGCTGGATTATCTATCTTTTTTTGTTTGTTTAGAACTCAAAACCTTTATTTGCACTGTAAAAGGGAAGAAAAGTGATTGGTAACCGCGTGTGTGATGCAACAGAATTAGTTCTTACCATAGAGAGCAACACATCAGCACTCTAACCACCTACTCTCATAACTCGGATTTCACAAGAGCATACATACCCAAACATATTTCCCCACACGTGCATGACTAATACTCGCTAAGTTCCAGTGACAATAACTGTATTACACCTAGGTCACTGGTAAAGAACTGAACTATCAGGCCAATATATTTTTTTAATTTTTTTTAAGTTTATTTATTTTTGAGACAGAGACAGAGCATGAACGGGGGAGGGTCAGAGAGAGAGGGAGACAGAATCGGAAGCAGGCTCCAGGCTCTGAGCCATCAGCCCAGAGCCCGACGCGGGGCTCGAACCCACAGACTGCGAGATCATGACCTGAGCCGAAGTCGGACGCTTAACCGACTGAGCCACCCAGGCGCCCCGAATATTTTTAAACATTAAAAAAAAAAAAAAAAAGGCCCAGAAGGCAGAAAAATCCCAAGGGAAAAAAGTATTGGGGATTTTAAAATTTTTAAGTGAAATTTGTTTAAAAAATTTTTTAATGTTTATTTACTCTCTCAATAGAGACAAAGAAAGCGTGAATGGGGGAGGAGCAGAGAGAAAGGGAGACACAGAAGCTGAAGCAGGCTCCAGGTTCTGAGCCGTCATCACAGAGCCCGATGTGGGGCTCGAACTCACAAACCGCGAGATCGTGACCTGAGCTGAAGTCAGACTCCCAACCGACTGAGTCACCCAGGTGTCCCAGGCGCCCCAGTTTTTAAAATGAAATTTAAAGGGATGAAGGACATGACAAAAAGCCACTGGTATTACTTTACCAATTCAATAAATGCATCTCAGAAATAACTGTTATCATAAAGGGGTTTCAGATCTTTCCCTGAATTTTTATAAGCAGACCACATCTAGTAAAGGTCCCTCCTCCCCAGTTTTGCTTTACTCCCTAAACTGATTTTGGCCAGTAGTTTCCCCTCTAGTACTGGGTCATCTCGGAAGTACCTTAGGGGCACCTCGGTGGCTCAGATGGTTAAGTGTCCGACCCCTGGCTTAGGCTCAGGTCATGATCTCACAGTTCATGAGTTCGAGCCCTGCATGGGACTCTGCACTGACAGCACAGAGACTACCTGGGATTCTCTCTCTCCCTCTCTCTCTGCCCCTCTGCCCCCTCTGAAAATAAATAAGTAAACATTTTTTTAAAAAGCACATTAGACAAACAAGCTGACAGGTGGGGCCCATTGGGAGTGTCCAGATCCAAAGACCTCAGTTTACCCTAAGCTTCCCTCTACCTGGGCTGCACACTCAAGGTCACCTCACATACCATCCCTTACTTACCGTTAACATTATTATGATCTGCCCTTGAGCCATATGCTCTTTGGATCCTCACCACGATCCATGGGGGGAGAAATCCGCAAACTGTCACTCTCCTCTGGTTCCCTTCCTCGAGTTCATGGAGCCTGCGCCCTTCTGCTAGATCACGTGATAACCGTGAGCATGGTCCCAAATAGCTCTCCAGGGAGTAAATAAAGGGGTTTGGGACAGAGTTGCTTGAAAGTTCTAAGGATAAGGTACCTGGGAGATACAGAAATGGCAGGTGTCTTGTAGGGGAGGAAACTTAAAACAAATGGAGAAGCCATCCTCTCTGCATTCTCACTAATGCTGGGGCCACCACACGGAGGAAACCGCACTCACTATCTGATATGCGGTAGCCCAGGAGGTGGGGGCTCAGGAGTAACAGGACACTTTCCACCTGCAAGTCGTAGAAGATGAACCCAGACCTTTCCCTCCTGTTTTATCCATATGATCTCATGGTTACCTGCCTCTGTGTGCTTTCAAAGCAAGGACAGCTGCGGAATGCGTGAACTTGGTAAAGCACTAACCCGGTCACGTGATTGCATTTAAATTTTTTTTTTTTCAACGTTTTTTATTTATTTTTGGGACAGAGAGAGACAGAGCACGAACGGGGGAGGGGCAGAGAGAGAGGGAGACACAGAATCGGAAACAGGCTCCAGGCTCCGAGCCGTCAGCCCAGAGCCCGACGCGGGGCTCCAACTCACGGACCGCGAGATCGTGACCTGAGCCGAAGTCGGACGCTTAACCGCTTAACCGACTGCGCCACCCAGGCGCCCCATGTGATTGCATTTATAAACACCCTTCGGGTCGCCTCCGTTCTTTCCCATTTCCTGCATCTCTCCAACTCCATTCCTAGTCGGGGGGGGGGGGGGGGGGGGAGGGGGGCAGAAGTCGCAATACAGGTAAGGGGAGCTCCAAGTCCAAGAACCTTTCAAGCCCAGCCGTATCCCCAAAGCAGCCCTGCACCCAAATTCTCTCCTTGTCAATCTTACCCCAGCTTCCTTCCTCTTCCTTTCCATCCTCTGGATATCTTTAACACCTGCCCCACCCCCCCACCCCCCACCTGGGAAACTCCACTGCATTCTTAGAATCCTAAGCTATGGCATCCCAAGTTTTTCCTGCATTCACTCCCCTTTAAAGGGTCCAGGCTGCTCGGACCCAGCTGTCTAGACTCTTACGTGCATCAGGAACTAGCCCTTAGGCAGAGGTGGCCCCAAACCCAAGCCTGTAGAGCAAATCTGGAGCCAAGCCTTCCCCATACTGGCCTGCCCTCCCTGAGGCCAGTCAACCCAGTGGCCGCACTCCAGCCCCATCCTCAACCTCCTTTCCCTCTCCTCCAGCTCCTGTGTGTGTATTAGTCTTTCTTCTCCTCCAGCACTCAAAGACTGTCACAGGTGAGTACCAGGATGGGGAAGAATGAAGAGGGACGAAGCTCCCCTTGGGAAGTGGGGTCACGGTTCACAGAGGGCTTCTGACTGGGGGAGTTACTGCCGGGACCTCCTTGGGCTCACACCAGCAATCTCTGCCCAGATGCCCCCATGGGCCCAGGGCTGTGGCTATGTCAGCAGGCGCCCAGGTGTGGGGACAAGATCTACAACCCTTTGGAGCAGTGCTGTAATGATGACACCATCCTGCCCCTGAATCGGACCAACCTCTGTGGCCCTAATTGCACCTTCTGGCCCTGCTTTGAGCTCTGCTGTCCTGAGTCCTTTGACCCCAAGAAGTATGTTGTGAAGTTGAAGGTTCTGGGTGTGAAGTCTCGATGCTATTCCTCCCCCATCTCCGGGGACTGTGCCAGGTGAGGACCTTGCCCCTGGCTGAGGAAAAGAGGGTAGGGATGAGGAGAAAGGAGGAAGGGAGTGTGGGTGTCTAGGCCATTCCTTTTGAGGACACCCTGCTCACTTAATCTCCAGCAGTGACTCAAATCTTATCATTCATCCCCTTGTCTGTGCTTCATAATTTATTGGTTCCTCCTTCTTTGCAGCAGAAAGATGTTTTCTCATTTGGAAAGATATTGAAGAAAATAAATTTCCACTAAGGCAGCTTGGAAAGGAAGGCTGGGGCAGGCATCAGCGTCTGTGCGAGGAAGAGCCTGGGATTTCCACCTTGGAGAGACCTTAGCTGACTGCCACTTGGTTTTCCCAGTGTGCTCCATTTTGACGTCCGCCCATCATCTCTGTCACTGCTCCCTTGTCCTTCGGTCCCTCTGTCCTGATTCACCACCCTTGCTGATACGTGTTAGTCAATCAGCTCACGGAGGTGCCGTGTACCATAGGCACCCGTGGTTCTTTGGTTGCTCTATGAAACCCCTTTTGCTATTAAATATCCATGGGATTCTGTTGTAAAAATAATGTGCTCTTCAGACTCGTAACTTCTCTGGAGAAGATTTTCCAGCACGTATCAGACTTGCTTGTGCTTCTGTATGGCCTCCTAACTTAAGAGATATGACAGATGCCAGCAGGCCTATTGGGCAACTCCTAGCTGCTGAGCTCATTATGCTTCAAGTTGCTTCAAGTTGCATGTGGGAAAGAGCCTTCATTCTTGCGAGAGCAGAGTAGAAGGATCTAGTAAGGCTCATAGGCTTCACCCTTAGAGATAACGCCCAAGAGAGAGTACTACATTGTTCTGTGTCCAGCCCTTGGGAAAGAGGATTTCTGATTGCCTTAAGTTACCTGAAGGAGTAGCAGAAGTGTCATCAAAATGGTGAAATGGAAGTTTTCTACCGTCTTCCCCTCAAAGAGCATTGATTTTGACCATCACCCACCATTCAAGAGTTTAGCGCAGCCACTCCACGGTGTTGGTGCCTCAGAATCCTTTTTATTTGGCCAAGCAGCCTGCAGGGAACCTTAAACTGGCACCCTCCCCCATTCCCCCGTGCAAGTGCATACCCCACATAAAAGCCCGCTGAGTCAGAAGCAAATCTAAGTTCCTGATTTCCCTAACAGCCCTTAAGGTCAACAGTCTCCCTTACCCCCAGGGCCTTCCCCTGGGTGCCCCTCAGATAAGATCCCTGTGGACCTTACCGAAACACTGCCCTTTATGGTTTAAACTGACCAATCTGGCCTTAGCCCAGGGACCCCAAAACATTCCACTCATAGACCTAAATAAAGGCATGTGCCCAGAGTCCTGCCTCTCTCTCTCTCTCTCTCTCTCTCTCTCTCTCTCTCTCTCTGCCTGCACCCTGCCTTGACCACCTCATGTGGCGCCTTGCGTCTTGCCATGTACTTCTTCTAGAACCTGTAACAAATTATTTATTTCAATTTCTCTTGTGATCTTTAATTGAACCTTGGCTTACCAGCTAGTTGGCCCTCCATGCTCCGCTTAACAACTGTTAATTTAACAAAGTCGTAACACCCACAAACAAGAGTGCCTTTGTGGAAATCTGGGGTCCAACACAGAAGTTCCAGCACATCACTGGAGGGGAAAGAAAGAAAGAAAGAAAGAATGAATGAATGAATGAATGAAAGGGAAGGAGGGAGGGAGGACACAAACTTGGGCATTCAGCACTGCCCAGGGAAAACAAATGGGAGGCTGTCAGCACCTGGCCTGCCTTTGCAGTATGGAGAGAAAGCACCCAATTTTAAGAATTCCACCCAGGGGCGCCTGGGTGGCTCAGTCAGTTAAGCGTCCGGCTTTGGCTCAGGTCATGATCTCACGGCTCGTGGGTTCAAGCCCCGCGTCCGGCTCTGTGCCGACAGCTCGGAGCCTGGAGCCTGCTTCGGATTCTGTGTCTCCCCTTCTCTCTCTGCCCCTCCTCCACTTGCGCTCTGTCTCTCTCTCAAAAATAAATGAACTTAAAATAACATTTTAAAAACATAAAAAAGAAAAGGTCTAAGAAAGCCTCAGAATCCCTAACAGGATCGATGGAAGGTATTTCCCAAAGCCAGTCAGTAAGACTGGAAGAGGTGACTGCTTCTTCCAATGCAAAGACAGCAATTCCAGGATTCAAGAGACATGGAAAGTTAAGGAAACAGGACACTGCAAGTGGAACACAATGACTTTCTAGTAACTAGTAACTGACCACAAAGAAATGGAAACCTGCTATTTACCTCACAAAGAATTCGAAATGGTTGGGCTTTTTTTTTTTTTTTAATTTTTTTAACATTTATTCATCTTTCAGAGACAGAGACAGAGCATGAGCGGGGAAGGGGCAGAGACAGGGAGGCACAGAATCCAAAGCAGGCTCCTGGCTCTGAGCTGTCAGCACAGAGCCTGACACGGGGCTTGAACTCACAGACTGTGAGATCATGACCTGAGCTGAAGTCAGACACCCAACTGACTGAGCCAACCAGGTGCCCCGAAATGGTTGTTTTAAAGAAGCTCCATGAGCTACAAGAAAACACAGAAAGACAATTCAATGAACTCAGGGAAACAACACACTATCAAAGTGAAAAGTTTGACAGAGAAATAGGAATCATAAGAGCCAAACATAAATTCCAGAGCTGAAGAAGTGAATGAATGAAGTGAAAAAAATGGAATAGAGAGCATCAGTGGCAGACATGATCAAGCAGAGGAAAGACTCTGTAAAGTGGTAGACAAGTCAGTCAAAATTATCTAATCAGAGGAGAAAGAAGAAAAAAGAAAGGAAAAGAGTTAAAAAGGTTTTTTTTAGGTTTATTTACTTGAGAGAGAGAAAGCACACGTGGGTGTTGGGCAGAGAGAGGGGAGAGAGAGAATCCCAAGCAGGCTCCACACTGTCAGCACAGAGCCCGATGGGGGCTCAAACCCATGAACTGTGAGATCATGACCTGAGCTGAAACCAAGAGTCAGACACTTAACTGACTGAGCCACCCAGACGCCCCCCAAAAAGAGTTTTAAAAACTAAACTGTGAGGGGCACCTGGCTGGCTTAGTTTGAGGAGCATGCAACTCTTCATCTTGGGGTCATGAGTTCAAGCCCCACATTGGGAGTAGAGATTGATTTAAAATAAAATTAAAAATTAGAAAAAAAAAAAAAAAAACGTTAAAAGCCTAACCTGTGAACAACGGGATGCCATCAAAACAAAACAAAAAAATGCATCATTGGAGTAACAGAGGGGGAGAAAAGACCAAAAAGCTTATTTAACAAAATAATGGCTGAGAATTTCCCAAATCTGGGGAGAGATTCAAGCATCCAAGTTCATGAAGCTCCTAACCAACCCCCCAAAATTTCAACCCAAAGAAATGTTCTCCAAGATACATTATAATAAAACTGCCTAAAATCAAAGATCAAGAGAATTTTAAAAGCAGCAAGGGGAAAAAAACTCCTCACAAATAAGGGAAATTGCCTAAGTCTATGGTGGATTTTTCAGTTTAAACTTTGCAAGCCACAAGAGAATGAGACGACATATTCTACGTTCTGGGGGGAAAACAATCTGCCAAGCAAGAGTACTTTACCCAGCACAGGTGTCCCTCAGAAAAGAGTGAGATAAAGACTTTTTCCTAGACAAACAAAAGCTGAGGGAGTTGATCACCAGTAGATCTGCCTTCAAGAAATGCTGAAAAGAGTATTTCTTTTTTGTTGTTGTTAAGTTTTATTTATTTATTTTTAGAGACAGAGTACAAGTGGGCGAGGGGCAGAGACAGAGGGAGAGAGAGAATCCCAAGCAGGCTCTGTGCTGTCAGCACAGAGTCCGACTCCAGGCTCGAAATCAGCAACCGTGAGATCCTGACCTGAGCTGAAATCAAGAGTCAGATCCTTAACCGACTGAGCCACCCAAGTGCCCCGCTTTCACTCATGTTAACTAAACTCAGTGCAGTAGCTGTTTGACAATTTATGTAAGTCAAATCATTATGCTGTACACCTTAAGCTTCTACAGTGATGTACGTCAATTATATCTTAGGAAAAGTAGGGGGGGGGAATGTAACTATCTTGAGACAGACAGAAATGGAGACACAATATACTAACACCTATGGGATGGCAGCAAAAGCCGTTCTAAGAGGGAATGTGATAAAAGCCAACATTAAGAAAGTAGGATCTCAAGTAAACAAACTAACTTTACACCATAAGGAACAAGAAAAAGATGAACAAACTAAGCTCGAAGTTGGCAGAAGGAAGAAAATAACAAAGATCAGTACAGAAATGAGTGAAATGGAGACTAGAAGGACAATACAAAAAAAAAATCAATGAAACTAAGAGTTGGTTTTTCGGAAAACAGACACAACGGACAAACCTTTAGCTGAACTAATCAAGAAAAAAAAAAAGAGGACTCAAATAAGCAGAAGTATAAATGAATGAAAAGGCATTGCAACTGACACCAGGAGAACACTGTGGTTCTTAAAAGACTACTATGAACAAGTATATGCCAACAATTTGAGTAACCTAAAAGAAATTAATAAATTCCTAGAAACATACAACCTACCAAGACTTAATCGTGAAGAAAGAGAAATGATGAGGAGACCAATAATGACCTGATGGTTTCACTGGTGAATCCTAGCAAACATTGAAAGAAGGATTAACACCCATCCCTCTCAAATTCTTCCAAAAATCTGAAGGAGAGGGAATTATTTCCGAACTCATTTTACAAGGCCAGTGTTACCCTGATACCAAAACCAGGCAAGGACACTAACAGAAAATTACAGATCAATATCCCTGATGAAACAGATGCAAAAATCCTCAACAAAACATCAGCAAGTTGAATTCAACAACACATAAAAAGCGGGCACCCGGGTGGTTCAGTCAATTCAGCCTCTGACTCTTGATCTTGGGTCATGTCACAGTCTCACGGATCGTGAGTACGAGCCATACATCTGGCTCTGTGCTGACAGCACAGGACCTGTTTGGGATTCTCTCTCTCTCTGCCCCTCCCCACTCACACACTCTCTCTAAATAAATAAATAAACTTAAAAAAAAAAACACATAAAAAGGACCACACACTATGACCAAATAGGATTTTTTTTTTTAGGTTTTATTTAAGTAATCTCTACACCCCACGCAGGACTCGAACCCATGACCCCAAGATCAAGAGTTGCGTGGTCTTTCAGCTGAGCCAGCAAGGCGCCCCAGATGGGATTTATTTTTGCACTGCAAAGGTGGTTCAACATACACGAGTAAAAGATGTGATACACCACATTAACAAAATGAAGGACAAAAAAGGGTAGATATACATACTTACACACACACACACACACACACACACAGATTTCTAAGAGAACCTCTGGTAGGAATGGTGGTTCAACAGGGACACAGGTATCAAGACAATGTGGAGGTCCTCTCGCGGAGGACTTAAACGGATGATTCTGAAAAGAGCCATTTCCGTCTTGCAAGATGCCATGCAGTGTGGTTTCCGGAGCCAAGAGACTGAGACGGAGACTGAGACACCCTTAGAACACATTTGTGAAATGTGGTCTTAATTTTCTGTGGCTCTTTCCTCTTATTTTTTTTTTCAACGTTTTTTTTTTTAATTTATTTTTGGGACAGAGAGAGACAGAGCATGAACGGGGGAGGGTCAGAGAGAGAGGGAGACACAGAATCGGAAACAGGCTCTAGGCTCCGAGCCATCAGCCCAGAGCCTGACGCGGGGCTCGAACTCACGGACCGCGAGATCGTGACCTGGCTGAAGTCGGACGCTTAACCGACTGCGCCACCCAGGCGCCCCTCTTTCCTCTTATTTTCATGGGAAATGTATTTGTGGTAGAATTCTGTGTAGGGAAGATACAGGCAGTTCCTTTACTCGACACATTTGTTGATCTGTCAACAGTGTGTAATGCCAAGTAAACCAGACCAAGCAGATTCACAGCGTGGTGGAAAGACAGAAGACGCTGACAGGCCATCTGCGAAATTACATACAATGAAGACAGTGGAGGCAGTGACAATGGGGGGGAGGGGCTCTCAAGGTAGGGCAGGAGAGGGAATCTGGAGGACCAAGGGCTTTTTCGTTCTGAGGAACAGGTGAGAGAACATTCTGGGCAGAGGAAGCAGCAAGTGAGGAGGCCCTCAGATGAAAAAGGAAGACTGGACATCGGGAGAACTAAGAGGAGGCCAAAGACACTGCTGAGGCACATGATTAGGCAGGGCCTTCTAGGATGATGAAGGGTTTGCCTGACTTCCAAAAGGCAATGGGACACCAGTAAAGGCGTTCAGGTGGAGTGAAGCGGCCATTCTGGCTGCCGTGCGGGGGTAAGATGTGAGGAGTAGAGTATTGTCAGTGTGAATGGGTTCAAGGAGCCTTTGCAATTATTGAGGCAGTTGTGCATGGCTTGTTTGAATCCAGTGGTAGAGGTAACAAGGAGGAAGTGCTAGCGGACTCAGAAAGAATTAGCACTGAAGAAAAAAGGGGGCACCTGGGTGGCTCAGTCGGTTGAGCGTCCGACTTCGGCTCGGGTCATGATCTCACCGCTCGTGAGTTCAAGCCCCGCGTCGGGCTCTGTGCTGACAGCTCGGAGCCTGGAGCCTGCTTCCGATTCTGTGTCTCCCTCTCTCTCTGTCGCTTCCCTGCTCTCGAGCTCTCGCTCAAAAAGAAATAAACATTAAAAAAGACAAGGACTCATGTCGCAGCTTAACTTAATAGAGAAATTTGTAGTATTTGCAGGTTATCACAAACTTTGTTTGTTTGCTATAATAGCAGCAAACATTTACCAAACCACTAGGTTCTTGGCTGCAGGAGTCCTCATTATCAGGGTTCATTATCTGAGTCTTGCAATTACCAGATTGCATGGGGAAATAAAAGCTGTTGTCACAAAAATATTAAACTGACCCTTAATGCAGTAGTCCCCACCAGCACATATGTCCCTGTTTACCACTAGTGTGAATCCTCTCTCATCACAGAAACTTCCTTATAGGCCAGCCTCTCTGTGACCCTCTGATGCAAGGTGAAATTGCAGATCTTACAAAACACGCTTGGTTACAAAAAGTCTTTGAAAGCGAAGTGGGGGGGAGGGGTGGGGAAAGTGATGGAATCCCACCCAAATCTCTTGACCAACTGGGATCTGATAGAGACAGACCAGTTAACTTTTTTTTTAAGTTTATTTATTTATTTTGAGAGAGAGAGAGACAGTATGAGTGGGAAGGGGCAAAGAGAGAGAGAAAGGAGAGAGAGAGAATTCCAAGCAGGCTCCTTGCTGTCAGCATGGAGCCCAATGTGGGGCTCGAACTCATGAATCTTGAGATCATGACCGGAGCCAAAGTCAGAGACTCAACTGAATGAGCTGCCCAGGCACCCTGACTAGTTAACTTTTGAATAAACTATCATCCACAAGGATAATGGCATGACGAGCCTTCAAAAAAGTATGATACAGAGATCAAAGGAGTAAGAGAGGTCTCTGGGGACCTCGTCAGCACCCTAGAATAATTTTCCAAAAATTAACTTTACGACTTAGGTTATAAAAGCTAGACGTGAAATAGTTTTGTAGGAAAAATTCTAATCTATCACCCTCCTCCCCCGCCAAAAAAACCATCATTTGATTCACTGTTTATTTGAAGAATGAATCTCATACTGCTGTTATAGTCTGAATTTTGTTCAGTTAAAGATAGGCCTATTTTTAAAATAAAGGTTTTTTCCCCCAATTTTTTTATGGTGGTAAAATACAAATAACATAAAATTTGCCACCTTATCTGTTTAAAAGTGTACAGTTCAGTGACATTAAGTACATGTATGCTGCTGTGTGACCATCACCAAACAAAAAAAGAGAGGGGGGATAAAATTATATGATCATCTCAACAGATAACAGAAAAAGCATTTGACAAAATTCAACACTCTTTCATGGTTTAAAAAAAAAAACAACTCTCTGGGCACCTGGGTGGCTCGGCTCATTAAATGTCTTTTTTTTTTTCAACGTTTTATTCATTTTTTGAGAGAGAGAGACAGACAGATTGCAAGTGGGGGAGGGCCAGAGAGAGAGGGAGACACAGAATCCAAAGCAGGCTCCAGGCTCGGAGCTGTCAGCACAGAGCCCGATGTGGGGCTTGAACTCATGAACCACGAGATCATGACCTGAGCCGAAGTCTGACGCTTAACCGACTGAGCCACCCAACGCACCCCAAGTGTCCAACTCTTGATTTTGGCGCAGGTCATGATCTCACAGTTCATGGGTTCGAGCCCTGCATAGGGCTCTGCACTGACAGTGCAGAGCCTGCTTGGGATTCTCTCCTTTCCTCTTTCTTTGCCCCTTCCCCACCCCCTTTCTCTGAAAATGAATAAATAAACTTAAAACTCTCAACACATTAGGAATAGAGGGAATATACCTCAACATAATGAAGGCTGTAAATTACAATCCCAGGGATAACATCCCATTCAACAGTGAAAGGTTGAAAGCTTCTAAGATCGGGATCATGAGAAGGATGCTCACTCTTACCAGTTCATTTCAACATAGTACCAGAAGTCCTAGCCAGAGCAATTAGGCAAGAAAAAGAAATAACGGGCATCCAAACCAGAAAGGAACAAGTAAAATGGTCTCTGTGGATGCCATGACCTCATATAGAGAAAACCCTTTTCTTCATTTCTACCAATACAACTAATCACTACATGTCTATTTTGTGTACTTAAAGCTATCTGCAGTAGACCCTTCAACAACACGGATTTGAACTGCATGGGCCTACCTACGTGTGGATTTTTTTTATAGTACTATAAAATTTATACAGTACTATAAATTTTTTTTACAGACATTATAAATGTCTTTTCTGTTCTTCATGATTTTCTTTTTTTCTACTTTAAAAAAATTGTTTTAATGTTTATTTATTTTTGAGAGAGAGAGAGCACAAGCAGAGGAGGGGTAGAGAGAGAGGGAGACGCAGAATCTGAAGCAGGCTCCAGGCTCTGAGCTGTCAGCCCAGAGCCCAATGTGGGGTTCGAACTCACAAACCACGAGATCATGACCTGAGCTGGGGTCGGACGCTTACCCATTGAGCCACCCAGGCGCCTTCTTCTTCATGATTTTTTTTAATGACATTTTCCTGTCTCTAGCTTATTTTATTGTAAGAATACAGTGTATAATACAATGAACATACAACATATGTGTTAACTGTTTATGTTATAAGGTTTCTCAGTCAACCACAGGCTATTAGTAGTCAAGGTTTGGGGACATAAAAGTTATACATGATTGCACAGGGGGTTGGCATCTCACCCCTGCATTGTTCAAGGGGCAAGTGTAGTTACATTCTGGAACTGAGTCTTTTTTTCTTTTCTAAGTTTATTTACTTATTTTGAGAGAGGGAGAGCGCACAAGCAGGGGAGGGGCAGAGAGAGACGGGGAGAGAATCCCAAGCAGGCTTACCAACTGCGAGATCACGACCTCAGCTGAAACCAAGAGTCAGACGCTTAACTGACTGAGCCACGAGCCAGCCCAGGAACTGAGTACTAAAAAGCCAGTCTTCAGAATTTTTAAAGGAGGAAGCCATAAAGGAAGTAGAGCCACAGGGGGAAAGATTGCATTCTGCACTAGAAATCGGTTAAAAATCTCTTTCAATAGGGGCCCCTGGGTGGCTCAGTCAGTTAAGTGTCCCACTTCCACTCAGATCATGATCTCACAGTTCACGAGTTCAAGCCCCGTGTTGGGCTCTGTCCTGACAGCTCAGAGCCTGGAGCCTGCCTGGGATTCTGTGTCTCCCCTCTCTCTGCCCTTCCCCCACTCACACTCGGTCTCTCTCTCTCTCTCTCTCACAAGTAAACGCAAAAAATATATATTTTTTAAATCCCTTTTGGTAAGGTGGTTCTCTTTTGGTCAATTTATTCTATCCTTGCGGTGTTATTTCAACAAAGTGGTCCTGGACATATTCCAAGAATTCATAAACGGTTGCTACGTCCTGTTTCAGCAAGAAACTTATAATTGTGCATAGCTTTCTTACATTAATATCTTACTGCTTTGGCAGTAATGGCAAAAATAGAATTTCTGTATTCTTAAGTACCATAAATGTTTGTTTTTGTTTTTTTAAGGAAACATTTTCCATCTGATGAAATACAAAGCCCAAGTTTCTGCTAGTATTCATACTTGAACCAATATATTGAGGCTTGCTTCACTTAAATAAATATACGAATGAGGCCGCCAGTCGGTTGACTACACTGATCTGGAGGCTGAGGACCCAAGTCTGTGGTCCCAGGGACACCTGATGGACAGAAGTGCAGTGTGACCCCCTACCCGCCTGCAGGCCCCGGCAGAGGTCTGTCCCTGCCACCTCCTCCAGTCAGCTGCAAGTAACACTGACCCAGGAGGCATTTTGTTGAGCAAATCTGAGAAACCGTGAAAGACCGTATCACGGGTACTTTCCTATTGTTTTCACAGCCCACGAATCAGAATCTATGTTCTATAAAGGTTGACACAGATTCACGTGGATTCTTGATCAGTTACCACCACCAGCATTTGGGAGAAACAGAAACTCTCTTCTCCAGAAATAGGGACCCGCTGGGCTCATGTTTTAAATAGAGTGTTTTTTCCTTCATGAAAATGAGGCCCAGATGCTCACAGGGCGTCTCCCACACTGCTGGTAAATCGGGGAAGAGCCAGAAGAGGCTGCAGGGATGTTGCTTCTCCCCAGGGACTCAGCGCCTCCTTCTGGTGAGAGATTTAAAGAACACCAGGCAGGACCAGGGAGAGGCCTGCTGGCCGGTCTGGGAGCAGCCCCACCTGGGTTCTGAGTGTCTGGTTCTTCCTTTCCTTTATAAGAAATAGAGAAATCTGGGGCATCCGGGTGGCTCAACTGGTTGAGCACCCGACTTGGGCTCAGGTCATGATTTCGCAGTTTATGAGCTCGAGTCCCACACTGAGCTCTCTGCTGTCAGTATGGAGCCTCCTTCCGATCCTCTCTCCCTCTCTCTCTCTGCACCTCCCCTGCTCATGTTCTCTCTCTCAATTAAAAATAAATAAGCATTAAAAAAAAAAAGAAATAGAGAAATCCTACAGAAATACACAAGTAAATCACAATGTGAGGAAAGCTTCCAGGAAGGTTTGAGTGCTGAGACCTACCTTTCCCAAATTTTTATAAGCTTACGCGTTACAAAAATGAGTACACAACAGAATAGAAACATGGGGAGAAATATCCTTAGAATAGGAATGCCTCTCCTGGGAGCTGACTAGCTTTTAAAAGCTAGATCCGGACGACAATCCAAACCAGAGACTATGACTCAGGGGAAGGGAAATAGGTCCCAGAGAAAGGGATTCCTTAAGTCACTGACTTGCCTCTGAATGTGGTTTAGATCCTTCCATTGTTTGATTAGATTTTTCTCTCCGTTTTCCCAAGTGTTTAGAACTTGAGTGGATTGAGAAAGGGGGGAGGCAGGGAGTAAGATTCCAAAACCCCTTAACCCAAGCTTGCGGGGACAGTGCAGAGCGGGCTTGGGATTCTCTTTCTCTCCCTCTCTCTCTGCCCCTCCCCTGCTCACACTATGTCTGTCTCTCTCAAAATAAATAAATAAACTTTAAAAAAAAATCTTTTAAGTGTTAAAAGAGAAAATTATAGCTTTGAGTTATACTTCATTAAATATTAATGTGATCTTCCTTGCTTTGCTTTATATTACATTTACCCCATGTATCTGTATTTATAGCTATGTATTCAGCTTTCTTTGTCTTTTTTTAAACAACCAGAGATATTTCACAGAATTTGTTTTATTCACATATTGTGATAACCAATGTGTCTGGTCTTATTTAAGGCATTTAACTTTTTTTCTACATAGTATGATTTTTCTTGTTTTTTTTTTTTTTTTAATGTACTTACTTTTCTTGAATAGACCGTATCTGTGGGTCTGTGTGTGCACGCGTGTGCTCACACAAATGCACACGTCTTTTACCTTTTTTCTCCACTACGATTATTTGGAAACATACTATCTGTTCTTTTATTCCGTGGGTTTGCTATATACAAATGCCTCACAAAGGTAATAAAATACAGTTCTCCCTTTCTTTATCAATAGAAAATGGAACAGTAGCTATACCTCTTTCCTGACCTGCACCCATAATCTCAAACCCCAATATCAAGCTTTAAAATTGGAAAACTTTGGGGGCGACTGGGTGGCTCAGTCGGTGAAGCGTCCGACTTCAGCTCAGGTCACGATCTCACGGTCCGTGAGTTCGAGCCCCGCGTCGGGCCCTGGGCTGATGGCTCAGAGCCTGGAGCCTGCTTCCGATTCTGTGTCTCCCTCTCTCTCTGCCCCTCCCCCGTTCATGCTCTGTCTCTCTCTGTCTCAAAAATAAATAAACATTAAAGAAAAATTTAAAAAAAATTGGAAAACTTTGCAGTTATATTTACTATTTTAATTTATCCCAATATTTCAGTATTCTGTTTTTGAACATCTAATGATCAACACACTGATGTTCTGTAACCCATCAGTATCAGGCACCGTGATAAATTGGGGTCAATTCTCAGCTTCAAGGACTGCCCACCACTAGACAATCTGCCTGTGTTTCTTTTTTTTTTTAAGATTTTATTTTATTAAAAAAATTTTTTTTAATGTTTATTTTTCAGAGAGAGAGAGAGAGAGAGAGAGTCAGAGCACGAGCAGGGGAGGAGGAAAGACAGAGAGACACAGAATCCAAAGCAGGCTCCAGGCTCTGAGCTGTCAGCGCAGAGCCTGATGTGGGGCTCAAACCCACAGACCGCAAGATCATGACCTGAGCTGAAGTCCAATGCTCAACCCACTGAGCCACCCAGGAGCCCCTTAAGATTTTATTTTTAAGTAATCTTTACACCCCATGTGGGGCTCGAACCCACAACCCCCAGATCAAGAGTCGCACGCCCCACCAACCGAGCCGACCGACTGAGCCAGCCCCTGACTGTAAGTTTCCTAATTCACACAACTGAAGAGTGGTTTTGCATGGAGTCCAAAAGCAAGATGTGTAAGGACCCGTCCTCCCATCCTAACTTCCGGAAGGCTTACAGCAACTTGTGGAGTCCAAAACAATTCTGTGACACAGCAGGAATGTGTGAGATTAGCATAATAACAAGATGAACCAAATTGTAAGAAATTCAATTAAGCATCCAACCACCCACCTCCAGCATCCGCTCAGGGTGTGGCCTCCCCCCACCCCCCCAAGTCCAACATCAACTTTTTCTCGTTTTAAGCCTTGCAAGTGACATACCTCTGTTTCTTGGTTTGTCTGTAAGGCTCCCTTCTTCCTTCTCATTTTTATGAGCTATTTGTAATTTTTTTTTAGGAGTAATGACATTTATGGCCATTTCCCCCCTACCTTTGTTTTTTCTCTATTTTTTTTCACCCAGGCAAAGCAATACAATGTCCCACACCTTCAGTTAGTTTAGCTCATTAAAGTCCGTTTGGGATGCCTGGGTGGCTCAGTTGTTAAGCATCTGACTTCAGCTCAGGTCATGATCTCAGTTGGTGAGTCCGAGTCCCCCGTCGTCGTTTGAGCATGAGCCCTGCATCGGGTGAGCTCCAGGCCTGCATCGGGTAAAAACACGGGCCCCGGGTGAGCCCCCCTACCCTCTCTCCCTCCTTCTCTCTCTCTCTGCCCCTCGTTCACTTGCGCCCTCTCTCTCTCAAACCAATCAATCGATCAATAAATAAAGTCAGTTTGGGAAAACAATTTTTATTCAGCAAGATCTTTCTTTTTTTACGCCGTCTATAAATGTTACTGGACTAGTTACATCTTTGGGGCAGAGACTCATTAGGCTACTTGCTGGTGCTGAGCTGGCCTGTTTTACTTGCCACTTGCTCCCGCATTTAGATAAAAATAAGCTCTGATGAATTTTTCCCCGTGGCATGACATTTCTCTCTCAAGAGTTTTTGCAGAACACTTGTCCTGGTCATAATCCAGCATCAGCTACCTTCTATTTGCGCGCGGTCTCGAATTTCTGGCTCATCACGGGCTTTTTTCGGTCTCGGATTTTGAAACATCTGTTCTGGTTTATTTATGCTCATGGACCAATGCACCATTCCAAACCAGCAGAGAGCTTCTCTGAGCACAGGGAGGGATTGTGCTTCCCAAGCTTCCCGACCACGTGAGGCAGATGAGGGGGATGAAGATCGCAGACGGCATCTCCCCCTCGGGTTTCTGCCCCTCCCGAACCCTAGATTCACACCTGAGCTCCCTCCATCCTGAATGATGCTCCTGGCCAATCTCGTTCTAGGGCCAGATCTGAAAGCTCCGGGTTATTTTAGGTTTTGTTTTTCTCCGTCCTTTCTTTTTCCCTTTCCTTGTTGGAACTTAATATTCTCTTAATGAAATTCATCTCACATTTGTTGTTGTTCTTCCCCTGTAAATTTCCAGCTTCCAGACACGGGATGGATAGTAGTAATTCCAGTCATGTCCTAGGAAATGCTGAATGAGGACCCGTAGCAGGGCAATAAGATGAGTTCAAGGCCAGCCATGATAAATGAGAGTAACTTATTATTTTTTTATTGAAATGTTTATGTATTTATTTTTGAGAGAGAGAGAGAGAGGACAGAGGATCGGAAGAGTTCTCTGCGCTGACGGCAGTGAGCTGATGTGGGCGGGGCTTGAACTCAGGAAATATGAGATCATAACCTGGGCTGAAGTCTGACGCCCAATCAACTAAGCCAGCCAGGTGCCCTATAGCTCTTGTTTTTAGGAATGGGCCTAACATTTACTATCAGGACGCAGACACCTGTCAGTTTCTCTGACCGGAGCTGCTCCTCCCTGGTCCCTGCTCAAAGCAGCCCCTGCGCCTCACCCAATGCCCACCAGGGGCACTCTGGTCCCATTCGTCCAGTCGAGACCCACTACCTGTGACTTGGGCTCACCCCTTGCCAGAGCCTCTCACCGTAAGGGATGTGTCCCTCTCCCACATCATCTGTGAAGTCAACATAGGCACCTGGAACCTCGAGACTGGGATGGGAATTTTACTCAGTTGGATCCAAGGGATTCAGGGTGCCCATGCTGAAAACGTGCGGGTGAACACACACACACACACACACACACACACACACACACACACACACTCGCCCCTGTCTCACAGATTCTGGATTCTAGAATATGGGAGCCAGATCTCCCTTTATATACCTTCTCAGCACACCCATGATAGTATTAACCTCTAGCCCATACCTAGCAGAGAAATGAATCTGAGGAGGAGGAGGAGGAGGTGAAGACCACCCACTCCCTTTTAAGAGGGAGGTATGGGCAGATCAGCTAGAGATTGTGGCCTCCATGACACTGGTCATGGGGAAGCAAGAGGGATTTGGTGGCCTTGTCCTCCCCCAATACCTACACAGCATCCCACCAAGGCTGCCCCCCCCACCCGGGGCAAATCTAGACTGAGGAGGGGGTCTCCACTTAAAAGAGACACAGGTCCTGACCTCCCAAGAATCCTTCTCCATTTCTGCCCTAAACAGACGTCAAGCAGGGATGCTCATCTGTGACAAACCCCACCCCTGGAGGAGGGGACAGCGAGTGACCTTCATCTTAACCATGAAGTAATTCTGGGAGCCTAAGGCTGGGGCAGCATCGCTTGGAGCAGACTGTGGATGAAGTTTACACAGTGCTGCATGGAGTCAGAACTCGTCCCCGCATCTCATGTGTGGCTGGCACAACACTAGGTGAGTGCCCATCGGGGACACTGGAGGAGACAGAGCTGGTGTGGCCCAAGCAGCAGGGCAGGTGGGTCCCAGCCTGGGCCCTCTGGGAGCCACACCCCACCCCGAGTTTCCTGGTCCCTTCTGGACTCACCTAGGGCTCCAAGTGGGCAGACGAGGGTGAGGGTCTAGACAACAAACGAGAGCCAGTGGGAGAGGAGAGGGATGGGGGGGGGTCGATGGGGCAGCCGCAGGTCCACCTGGGAGCCCAGCCTGAGGCAGGGGAAGGCTGTGGGGGTCTCTGTCCTCACTGAGGCTCTGGGAAAGGTTAAGAGCAGATCCAGGATGAAATCAAGTCCCCTGTGTTCAGGTGCCTTGGGATATAGGTCTCTGGCTGGAGAGGGGATGCATCTCTTGGGAGAGATGGGTTTAGTGTTCTCAGGAATGTGGGTATTTCCTGGGTAGGAGGAACGGGAAGAGGGTTCTTTAGATCAGGCGGCTCAGATGCAGTCAGGCTATAAAGGGGGCTGAGCTCACACGTGTTGCATTATGTATATGACCAACAGTAGTATTTAGGGAATTAGGGGGCTCCCAGCTGGCTCAGTTGGAAGGGTGGAGGAGTGTGAGACTCGTGATCTCAGGGTCGTGGGTTCGAGACCCGTGTTGGGTATAGAGATTACTACATAAGAAATAAATAAACTTAAAAAAAATTTCAGAGGGTTAGGTTTGGAGTGGGAACCAAGAGAGGTATGGCACCGGGCACGAGTTTGGAAACTGAAGCAGGGATGTGGATGGGGCTGGGCCTGGGGGCGTGGAACGGGTGTCACTATGATGGAGCGAGTCTTCACTCCCCTCGTAGCCCAGGATGGAAATGGTTGAGAAGCTCAACCTAGGGTAGGGCCATGCTGCAGTCCGCCGAAGTCTGGAGCGGCCCAGGAAGCGAGCAATGAGTCAGTCTTGAGTAGCTCACACCTAAGGGCAGACCAGCCAATCAATCCCCTCCTAAGGAAACTATGTGCTTGCCGGTGATTCTCAAACAGTCTGCTGGGGAGCTTAGGAGTGGCCTGATCTGAACTGCCCAATCAGGTGAGTAAAGGCTGGGCCGGCTGGCTGCAAAACATTCCAGTCCCGATCATTCTCTTTCATTGGCCTACAGCCTCTTCAGAAGCGATGATACCACGAAGGTGTATCTTAGGTAAGGAGGACCCCAAATCTCACCCCATCCCCCACGCAGTCCCCACACCCCAACGTCATCCCAGTCTCCTCCCCACCCCTGGCCACCTCAGAAGCACCTCTGACAAACAGCTCCATTCTTTTTTTTTTTTTTTTTTAATGTTTATTTATTTTTGAGACAGAGAGAGACAGAGCATGAATGGGGGAGGGTCAGAGACAGAGGGAGACACAGAATCAGAAGCAGGCTCCAGGCTCTGAGCAGTCAGCACAGAGCCCGATGCGGGGCTCAAACTCACGGACCGTGAGATCGTGACCTGAGCCGAAGTCGGACGCTTAACCGACCGAGCCACCCAGGCGCCCCAAACAGCTCCATTCTTTTTTTTTTTTTTTAATTTTTTTTTTTTTAACGTTTATTTTATTTTTGGGACAGAGAAAGAGCATGAACGGGGGAGGGTCAGAGAGAGGGGGAGACACAGAATCAGAAGCAGGCTCCAGGCTCTGAGCAGTCAGCACAGAGCCCGACGTGGGGCTCAAACTCACGGACCGTGAGATCGTGACCTGAGCCGAAGTCGGACGCTTAACCGACCGAGCCACCAAGGCGCCCCAAACAGCTCCATTCTTTAACAAACCATAAACCTTCTGTCTGTCTGGGAGCCCAGTCTCCCCTTAACACTCGTCCCCCAGAAAGCCTCAGCAGCTCACAACCTGTTTGAGCTAGATGCCTTGCGGGGATAGCCCCAAACCAAATTCTGCACCTTTATTATTATTTTTAATGTTTATTTCTTTATCTTGAGGGGGGAGGGGCAGAGAGAGAGAGAGAAAGAGGGAGAGAGAGGATCCGCGCTGTCAGCACAGAGCCGAGGTGGGGCTCGAACCCACGAACCATGAGATCATGACCTGAGTTGAAATCAAGGGTTGATCGCTTAACTAAGCCACCCAGGTGCCACCCCCCAAAATCCGTACCTTTAAACCATCCTAACCTGGCCTTCTTCCCTACTCATCTGCCTTCCCTGAGGATCCCACGGCCATTTTCCCCACCCCACTTTCCTCCTTGAGATATAATGATTTATAAGAAATCCGTATTTGATCATTCAGATAACCGAAACGTATTTCTCATGTACATTTGGTCTTCACAAATTCCTGAAAATGACTCAGAGCCATAAAGGTGAAAGGAAGGCGACTTTTGAACCCCACTGAAGCATGGGAGCTGGTAGCCAGGAGGACCAAGCAGGCAGACGAAGGAGGGGAACATTCATTCCCACCTTCCCCACCTCCTGGGAGGGGAGAAGGGCCAGAGACCGAATCGGCCAATGGCCAATGATTAATCGGTCATAATTATGCAATGAAGCCCCATAAAAACCCAAAAGGACTGGGTTTGGAGGGCTTCCAGGTCGGTAAGCAGGTGGAGACTGGGGAGCATGGGATGCCTGGAGAGGCTCAGGAACCTTCCCCAGACCTTGCCAAGTGCATCTCTTCATCTGGCTGCTGATTCATATCCTTTATCAGAGCCTTTAATAAACCGGTAACATAAGCGGGGGTTCCCCCAAGTTCTGTGAGCTGCTCCAGCAAGCCGGACGAACCTCAGGAGGTCACTGGAACCTCCAATCTGCAGCCGGTGAGTCAGAGGCACAGGTGACAGCCCAGGTGGGATTGTGACTAGTGTCTGCGGTGAGGGGTGGGGGACAGTCTTGCGGGACTGAGCCCTTAGCCTGTTAGCTGATGCTATCTCTGGGGAGACAGTGTCAGGACTGAGTTGAATTCTCAGACACCCGCTGGTATCTGAGAATGGCCTGGTGTTGTGTGGGCGTGAGTTGGGAATTCCGACTGGAAAAGAGCCCACTTTATTTTTCCCGTAGGAGTTCCTGTCTGCGTAACAATTTTCTTCCTCCAGGGTTCAAAGGCAGTGGCAGGTAAGACCAAGGAGAGAGAATGGGGAGGGAGGAAGCTGCCCTGGGCATCTGTCCCTCCTTGGACGCCCACCATCGGTGTCTCCACCAGACGCCCCCATGGGCTCAGGTCTGTGGCTGTGCCAGCCCGCCCCTCGGTGTGGGGACCAGGTCTACGACCCCTTGCAGCACTGCTGTAGCGATGACACCATCCTGCCCCTGAACCGGACTCGCCAGTGTGGCCCCAACTGCACCTTCTGGCCCTGCCTGGAGCTCTGCTGTCCCGAGTCCTTTGGCCCCAAGAGGTTTGTTGTGAAGCTGAAGGTCCTGGGTACCCAGTCCCAGTGCCCTTCGTCACCCATCTCCAGGATCTGCCCCAGGTAAAGGCGCCAACTGCTCGCGGCTGAGGGAAGGAAGCAGGGATGAGGGACACAGAGGGTTCTAGGGGGATCCCCTTCCTGTTATTTTTATCTCCGGCCATTTCTGGAAACTTCCCACTCTTTTCCTTGTCTCTGTCTCATAATTTCCTAATTTTTCTCTCTCTGCAGCTGAAGGAGCTAGGCGAGCTCCTTACAAAAATGGAATGTTTTGCATTTGCCAGCACAGACCCGCACGTATCACCAGCTTCCCGCCCTCCCCCCGCCCCAGCCCCCTGCAGGGTTGGCAGGAAAACAGAGAAGCCAACTGACCTGACCTGCAACCTGCCTGCTGGTCCCTGTGCTGCCCATCTTTGAACGCTCAGAGACTCCCCCACGACCTTCAACTCCTTGTGCCTCAGTCCCTCACCTGTAAAATAAGCATGTTACCCACCTCCTTGATGGACGTTTTGAGGAAGACGCGCAGGATTTGAGTATTAGGGTGAGCAGGATGAGATGGAAACTCTTGAAAAATCTGCATGTGTATTTTGAAATGGAGACAAATAAAAAATATAAATTAGCCAAAGGCCTGTGTAATTTAGAAAGCTCCTTCTAGAATATCAGATGGCTTAACATTGCATACGTGTATATATAACTGAAACTTCTCATTTTCTTATTTTTTAATCTCTTCTGAATCTGAATAAAGGAAGCCTCATTTAAAATGGAGTCTGGGGTGGCCGGGGTGCCTCAGTCGGTTAAGCGCCCGACTTTGACTCAGGTCATGATCTCACAGTTTGTGAGTTCGAGCCCTGCATCGGGTTCTCTGCTGACAGCATGGAGTCTGCTTGGGGCTCTCTCTGTCCCTCTCTCTCTCTCTCTGCCCCTCCCCAACTTGCACGAGGACGCGCGCTCTCTCTCTCTCTCTCAAAATAAATAATTACACATAAAATAAAATATAAAATAAAATAAAATAAAATGTCAGAAGCCCAGAAGGGGAGGGGAGGAGAGGGGTAAACTTTCAAGCTATACCTCACAGAGTCCTTCGAAGAACCAACTGGAAGAAGCCCACCTCACTACCTCAGCAAGAGGAAAATTCTGTCCTGGCAACAGCCCAGCCAATGAGATGATCGCACCCCAGCCAAGCAGAAGATCGCAGCCCAGCCAACGAGAAGCCACTACACTCAGAACTCCCACTTTACTCCAATGGGCTTTTCCTTACAACAGTCCCTCCCACCTCCCGGCTTTCGTCTCTAAACAGTGATTCTCCCCTTTGTTTTCTAGACTTGCCTGTGGTTTTGCCATGGCTTGTGTGTGTCGAATTCCAATTCTCTGCTACTCCTGAAAAAAAAAAAAAATGGGGGGGGGGCTGGTAAAATAACTGATAAGTTTTATTTCTAACGTCAACATTACATATCCAAATGAGATGAGGTCACTATCTCAGAACAGACACACCCATGTTCGCTGTGGCATTATTCGCAATAGCCAAGATATCCATATCCAACAACCGAAATGCCCAACAGAGAAACGGATAAGGAAAATGTGGTATACATTATAGATACAATGGAATATCGTTCGGCCATAAAGAAGAGGAAATCTTGCCATTTGTGACAATATCGATGAACCAGGAGGGTGTTATGCTAAGTGAAAGAATCCAAACAGACAAAGGCAAATACTGTACAATATCACTTATATGTAGAACATACAACAACAAAAAGGTGATTTCGCAGAAAAAGAGCATAGACAGAATGGTGGCTGCCACAGGGTGGGAAGGGGGAGAAATGAAGTGCTCTGTTTTAAGAATAAGTTCTGTGGAGATGCCTGGATGGCTCAGTCTGTTAAGCATCCGACTCTAGGTTTCGGCTCAGGTCATGATCTCACGCTTTTGTGAGTTGAAGCCCCATGTAAGGCTCTCTGCTGGCAGCATGGAGCCTGCTTGGGATTCTCTGTCTCCTCTCTCTCTAACCCTCCTCCACTCGTGCTGTCTCTGTCTCTCTTAAAATAAATACATTAAAAAAAAAAGAGAGAGTAAGTTCTGTGGACCTCAGGAACAGTATGGTGATGATAGTTAATAATATGTATGGCAACATGTACTTGAGAGTTGCTAGGGACAGATCTTAAACAGTCTCAAAACACACACACAAAGGTTTGCTATATGAGGTGACAAGTGTGTTAATTATCTTTACCTATCATTCCAAAACATAAATGTATATTGTGAAAATCAGTAATGACAAACCTCATTAAAATGGAGTTGGGAGGGGGCGCCTGGGTGGCTCAGTCGGTTAAGCGTCAGACTTCAGCTCAGGTCACGATCTCGCGGTCCGCGAGTTCGAGCCCCGCGTCGGGCTCTGGGCTGATGGCTCAGAGCCTGGAGCTTGCTTCCGATTCTGTGTCTCCCTCTCTCTCTGCCCCTCCCCCATTCATGCTGTGTCTCTGTCTCAAAAATAAATAAACGTTAGGGGCGCCTGGGTGGCGCAGTCGGTTAAGCGTCCGACTTCAGCCAGGTCACGGTCTCGCGGTCTGTGAGTTCGAGCCCCGTGTCAGGCTCTGGGCTGATGGCTCGGAGCCTGGAGCCTGTTTCTGATTCTGTGCCTCCCTCTCTCTCTGCCCCTCCCCCGTTCATGCTCTGTCTCTCTCTGTCCCAAAAAATAAAAATAAAAAAAACGTTGAAAAAAAAAAAAATTAAAAAAAAAAAAATAAATAAACGTTAAAAAAAATTAAAAAAAAGAAAAAAAAGAAAAGAAAAAAGAAAATGGAGTTGGGAGATGTGGGTAGGGGGAGCTCTCATGTCCTAGCACTCATCGTCAATTGCACACCCAACAGGAAGAAATGAACTTGACCTTGTATGGTCTTGACCTTGCATGTGGCTATTACTCTTCCACTCTGGCCCAAGGAAGTTGCTTTCCTCGGCACCCCCAGGCACCAGCTCCACTAATGAGAAGCCACCATACTTAGAACTCCCAGTTTCCTCCAAAGAAATTTTAATTCAGAAAGCTTTCTCGAGTTACCCCTTCTCTCCTTAAAAAAAGTGTGCCTTGGGGCACCTGGGTGGCTCAGTTGGATAAGTGACCGCCTCTTGGTTTCAGCTCAGGTCATGACCTCACAGTCTGTGAGTTCGAGCCCGGCGTCAAGCCCTGCACTGACAGTGTGCAGCCTGCTTGGGGTTCTCTCTCTCCCTCGCCCTCTGCCTCTCTCTCTCTCAAAATACATTAAATAAACTTTTTTTAAAAGTGCGCCTCTCCTTTTCTCCCTGGACTTGCCTGTGGCTTTCCCACAGCTTGTTTGTCTGGGATTGCAATTCTCTTTTATTCCCCCCAATAAACCCATCTTTTGCTGGTAAAGTAACTGACAGCATCTACTTTTGAGGCTAACGACACCAAAAATGTTAACTTTGTGTGAGGTGATGAATGTGTTAATTATCTTGATCTTGGTAATAATTCCGCACTACATTGTATATCAAATCATTGCGTTGTATACTTTAAACACATACATACGTTTGTCAATTATCCCTCAATAAAGCTGAAAAAAACCCACTTAAACGGGACCGTTTCAATGAACAAAGCATGACATGAAACATAATTACAAAGCAGCTTTTGTTTTCACACCTCTTTCCTTTTCGATTTTTTTCTGATTCTTCCCCCGCCCCTGGATAAAAAGGTGAAATGCCATGAAATTTTCTGGCCTCTTTTATTTTTTTTTTAATTTTTCTTTAATGTTTATTTATTTTTGAGGCAATGCGAGAGACAGAGTGCAAGCAGCAGAGGGGCAGACAGAGCGAGACACAGAATCCCAAGCAGGCTCCAGGCTCTGAGCTGTCAGCACAGAGCCCCACGCGGGGCTCGAACTCACGAACCGTGAGATCATGCCCCGAGCCGAGGTCAGAGGGTCAGCTGACTGAGCCACTCAGGCGCCCCGAATGGCCTCTTTTATTTAATAAATATCCTCTTCTGACCAATTGAAAATGTCCAGAAGTATGTAAAAGTGAGAGCAACCATCTTGACTTAAGCTTACATGTCACGCTCCCTCCTAGCTCTGGCCCTCCGCAAAAGTGGAAGCCTGCGTACAAGGGACGTGGGCGCCTTTTATTTTCCCTAGCACGCGCTTTTATGCACCTCCTCCCAGTTTTCTGACTTGGTTTCCGAACCCACCAACGTAGGAGCTCGGAACCCTCTGAGCTTCACTGCTATCGCTCCCCAGGCTCCTACAGCGGTGGGTCCTCCTCCATCGGGACCATCATGGTGACCCAGCACTGACACTCCCTGAGCTTTGCAAATATTTAAAGCTGCTTCCTCCCCTTCTGGGTGCCTTCTGGCTTCTACCCACACACACATCTCTCACCTGAACTTCCTTCGATGGGGGGCAAGCGCCTCAATCCCGCTTGCGTGTTTACATTCCTTCTCAACCTTGCAAGGTCAGCAACCAAAATCCAGCGGCAGCTAGGCTGGCGGGCGTCATGCAGATGTCCAGGCAGCTACAGCAGAGGGGCCGCTGCCAGCCACGGAGGTGTGGGCTTATGCAAAGCCAGGGCTACTGCCTGGGGACCCCAGTGCCTGGATGGGGCAGACGCAGGTATGAGGGCCCGAACCTCACGTGTGTAACTTGGGATCTGTCTGGGTAAAGGGGTGCAGGCTGGCTCCATCCCCATGGGAGATGCACCTGTGCAACCCCCCCCCCCCCCCAGGAGGCAAAATCAGGTGCACTGCGCGGCACGACTCTCCCCGGACTCCAAGGGGCGGCGGAGCCCTGACCGGGCCCCGGGGCCGCCAACGGAAACCATTAAGGAGGATCACAGCCCCATGCGAGGGCAGTCGCAGCCACTAACTCAGCACAGTCCCAGAGTCCAGGAAGCCCCAGGAGCAGCAAAAGCGACCGCGCTGCGAGCCTAACGGCGCGACCTCGACGGAAACATGGCGGCCCCCTCCGCCGCAGCAGTGCGCATGAGCGAGCTCTGCTGGAGGCGCCTGCGCACTGCGGCGCCGCGCCGCACCGCACGCTCGGCGTCCTCCCGCCAGAAGGAGGGACTGCTGGGGATGCTGGGCTGCGAAATCCCAGGAAAGGGTGCCCCGCAGGCCTTTTGAGTGACAGGGTAAATGCTATATGCTGCTGTGTTTGGTGCATTTTAAACCCGCCCTTGATCCCACCATTGGATGCTGTTGTAACCCCTATAAAAACGAAATGACCCAAAACACAGACCAATCCAAGGCGTGACGAGTCCGTTGATGCCTCTTTGGATAGTAAGGTCCTGGTGATCTGTGTTACATTTGCTCATCCAAGTTCACGGTTGGGGCGGGGGTGAGTGCAAATAGGTTCAGGATAAGTTTTACCCCCTTCTCCTTGGGAAGTTGACCTCAGGCATGTTCTCTGGATACTGTTTCTTTGGAACCACCGTGGTTTAAGATAAAGGCGTAGTGTCAGCTGTGTTATCAGGCAACATTGTTTATCATTTAAGAGCTCGCCTGATCCGCACTGGAAGAACTGCGACTATGTGACCGGAGTTAGAGATCCCTGGAAAAGGAATGACAGACATAGCTTTCTGGACACAAGGAAAGTCATTTTAGGCCCCCGGGGCCATCTTATGAAACAATGTAAGAATAAACAGCCAGGAGGTTGACTAATCCTATCAGGGCAATAAATCAGAGTTAAAACTCCCAGTGCTCATTCATATGTGAAGACAGCCTTGTGCACACTAAGGAGTAATCTTTGTGGGATCTAAGCCCTTTTGAGCACTCAGATACTAGACCACAAGGAGCCAGAGAATTGATAATGCTGACCCTTGCCAAACCTAGTGGCTTTGACCTGGACTCAGTCATGTTAAGATGATTTTTCCGCCACGGGGCACCTGGGTGGCTCAGTTGGTTAAGCGTTCCCCCAGTTTTGTTCAGGGAGACACTACTTTGGAAAAGATCCACCACATTTTCCTCGTTGAAAATAAAACCCTTTCTTTCCCTATTCTTTGGCTTCATTGTGTCTTGTGGTTCAACACTACCAAGAGGCCAAGATGTGAACCCAGTTTCTGGGAGCAAATGGACCCATAGGTCCAGAGGGCCTGCATAACCTGTGGACTACTTAAGAGAGAAGTCTCAGTTTTCCTGGGTGGATTTTCTTGTTTCTGAGCACAACGCTTGCCTGTCTTGGAAGCTACACTGAGTTTCTCTCCTCTAGTCTGTTTTCCATTCACAACAACTATGTGTCACAGCAGCCGATTTCTTCAGTTCACATACACAAGTCACAATAGGCTTCAGCTCAGCAGAGCAGAGTTAAGAGGACATAAGAGGGAAACCCAACATGCTACCATGACAGCGTTAGACACATCTTTATGGGGATGCCTTGCAACTATCTAGGTGGTCCTTTCTGGCCTCCCGAACAGGCAGCCCAGTTGAAAGGGGTAGGCCACGTGGTTGGAGATGCAAACTATCTCACATGTAGATCCTCATACGGGACAGGAACCATCAGCTTGTATCAGCCCATGAGCGTGGCTTCCAAAGTATACAAGTGTCATATTCAGAAAAAAGAAACTTCACCCAGGAAAACAAAAACTTATTCCTTAAACCTTTTTTTAAAAATTTATTTATTTTTGAGAGAGAGAGAGAGAGCCATCAGGGGAGGGGCAGTGAGAGAGGGAGAGAGAGAATCCCAAGCAGGCTCCACACGTCAGCGCGGAGCCCATGCAGGGCTTGAACTCACGAACTGTGAGATCATGACCTGAGCTGAAATCAGGAGTTGGATGCTTAACCTACAGAGCCACCCAGGTGCCCCCTTAAACCATTTTTTTTTTAAACAGTCCAGGCTACGTCGGCTATGGGCCCAATGACGATCCACTTAGTCTGGTCAGGGGTCTTTTCAATGATAAACAATGTTGTCTGATGACACAGGTGATGAGGGAGCATAAGGCAGGCTGACACCCCACAAACCACCCCCACAAGGTGGGATGTGTGTGATACATCAGTCACTCCTGGCTGCCCAAGGACAAAGGAAAGGGAGAGAAAACCAATGGTTAACTGATAGAGGTCACAGTCATGCAGGATTTGAATCTCCATCAGTTTACAAATATCTTAGTAAATTACAAGAAAAAGGCAACCTTATCAATAGTCGAATCTCCAGGAACCCCCTACTGTCTTAATGCTAATGCTTTGCTAGAAGGAAAAACAACCTTAGCTTGACAATAGCTAGGCCTCCAGTAATCTGTGTCTCCTTCAGCATATGGAAATCCCTTTAAGAAACTTCCTCTTGACTTCACCTCCCCCCAACTCCACACTATATAAGCAGTCACTCCTCACAATCCCAGCACAGCTCTTTCTGCCCATGGGTCCTGTCCCCGTGCTTTAATAAAATCACCCTTTTGCACCAAAGATGCTTCAAGAATTCTTTCTTGGCCATCAGCTCTGAACCCCCATCACTCCAAAACCCCATCACAGGTGACACCCCACATTTATCTTAACCCCGGATGGTTCCAAAGAAACAATACTAAGAGAAGGTCATTAAAAAAGCCCTGTGGCGGGGCGCCTGGGTGGCTCAGTCGGTTGAGTCCGACTTTGGCTCAGGTCGTGATCTCACCATCTGTGAGTTTGAGCCCCGCGTCGGGCTCTGTGCTGACAGCTCAGAGCCTGGAGCCTGCTTTGGATTCTGTGTCTCCCTCTCTCTCTGCCCCTCCCCTGCTGATGCTCTGTCTCTGTCTCAAAAATAAACAAAACATTAAAAAAAAAATTTTTTTAAAGCCCTGTGGCTATTGTCCAAGATTCTTGGGATACTTGCTCAAGGAGCTCAGCTGCCAGGCTGTGAGGAAGCATCAGTAGCCACGTGGGCAGGAACTAAGGTCCCTACCCACATGCCTAGACTGAACTCCTAGGTAGCACCCGGAAACAGCTTCCCAGGCACACAAATGAGATGTTCTGGAAGCAAATCCTCCAGGCCCAATCAAGCCACCCTAGCTAATACTGTGGGAAGGAGAAATGAGCCTACCCACATTGTATACTTGTGAAGAAAAGAAATGATTGTTGTTTTTTTTTTAAGCCATGAATAAAAAGAAAGGAGACACTTTGTGTTAGAAATAAGCCCACCGACCCAATCAAAGGAGGGACACGGAGACTTGGAGTACAGTGAAGCAAGTCTTTAATCAACGTTCTTGCAAAAGCAGGTGTCTGAGGGACAGGTGCACTTGGGGCAGTTACAGCAGACGATTTATTTCCTAGCATATAAGCCCCTCCCCTAGTTCCTCATTGGCTGAATACTACAGAGGTTAAAGCCTTACCCAGATGTTGCCAATGTCTATGTAAGGCACGTTTGGAGGGCTTGGAATTCGTGCAAACTGCACATTGGAGGCCATCCAGAATGTGTTTAAACACTTGGAACTAAAACCCTGGGCCCATCCTACCTCATATTTCTTGATAATGTAGGACATAATCAATTGGTGTATTGTTTCAATGTTCCCTTTACATATGACTCAGTGTATCGCACACAATTTGCTTCAGAGTTTCCCCTTTTAATGTTGTTACTGGCGAAGCACTCTAATATGTACACAAAGACTTAAGTGTAAGAATATTTATCATCTCAGGGCGCCTGGGTGGCTCAGTCAGTTAAGCATCCGACATTGGCCCAGGTCATGATCTCACAGTTCGTGGGTTCAAGCCCCACATTGGGCTGTCTGCTGTCAGCACAGAACCTGTTTTGGATCCTCTGTCCCCTTCTCTCCCTCTGCCCCTCTCTCTCTATCTCTCTCTTTCAAAAAAAAAAAAAAATATATATATATATATATATATATATACATTTTTAAAAAGTCTATTGTCTTGTTTTTAGGGTAAGACTGGGAAAGCTTAGGTGGCCTTCAAAAGGAGACAAATGAAATAAGTTACAATTTATTTGTAAAATGGAAATGTAGGCAGCTGTAAAAAAATACCTGTGTGCTTTGGGATTTTGAGGGGATATGTTTCATACTATCTTAGTTTAGAAATGGAAGGGCACCTGGGTGGCTCAGTCAGTTAAATGTCCAACTTCGGCTCAGGTCATGATCTCACAGTTTGTGGGTTCACTTCCCGCGTCTGACTTCAGCTCAGGTCATGGTCTCATGGTTCGTAACTTCAAACCCCGCATTGGGCTCTGTGCTGACGGCTCGGAGCCCGGAGCCTGCTTCGGATTCTGTGTCTCCCTCCCTCTCTGCCCCTCCCCCACTCACACTCTGTCTCTCTCAAAAATAACTATTAAATTTCTTTTAAAATAAATAAATAAACAAACAAAACTCCGACTCCCTTCCTTTTAAAAGACCTCCACCCCCATTGGCACTCCTGAGTCCAATCCTGTTACCAGTTTCCAGCATCAGCCGCTTCGTAGTTTTATATAATATGCTTATAATTCTCTCTCATGGGTTTAGGGGCCCAACTCTACCATTTACAAGCTGTGGGATTTTTTTGCCAAGTGACTTGAGTGTCTCAGAACTTCAGCGCGCTCCACCCACGAGGAGGTAACAACACTTCCCCCGGCCGATGCTTGTAAGCGTACAATAAAGTAAATGCATTTGTAAATACCGTGGGAACTGGGGGCTCCAGCGTATTTCTTATCCAAGTCGAGTCCATCCCTGGAAACATTTTGTTTTTAACTGTTTAGTTAGTTTTGAGAGAGAGAGAGAGAGAGAACACGAGTGTGGGAGGGACAGAGAGAGGGAGACAGAGGATCCGAAGCAAGCTCTGTGCAGACAGCAGAGAGCCCCATATGGGGCTCAAACTCACGGACCGTGAGATCATGACCTGGGCTGAAGTCAGACACTTAAGCAACTGAGCCCCCCCTGGGTCCCCCTGGAAACAGTTTGGATAAAAACGTTTGAGGACATAAGAACTTGGATTCTATTTTTTTTTTTAAGATATTTTTTAAGTTGTGGTGTTTTTTTTGTTTTTTTTGTTTTTTTTTTTTTAAGTAATCTCTACACCCAATGCGGGTTCAAACTCATGACCCTCAGATCAAGAGTCACACGCTCTTCTGACTGAGCCAGCCAGGCGCCCCCGCTTATGGTTTTTTCGTTTTTGTTTTTGTTTTTGTTCTTACTGGCTGACTCAATCAGCCTTGCCTCTTGCTTGACCCTAGGTTTCATGGGATTTCTATGAAGATAATTTAATGATACAGAGACTCGTTCTCCTGCTAACAACGTTTATGATTTGGCTTTCCAGTCAGTTGTACGGTTTATCCAGAACATTCTCTTCCATGTGGCCAGGAACTCCTTGCTGGTAGGTTCAGAATTATGAATGAAGCACCCAACTAATTCATTGAGAAGACAGGAATGGAGTTCTTCTGTGTCTGTGTTCCCATCAGCTGTTCTGTGTGAGCGGTGTGTCCCCATAGATGAGTCTTCTGGTAGGGTGCCATGGGCACGGGCAGGCATTGCAGAAACCTGTGTGTGCAAATACCAACCCACACAGTGCTTGCCTGGGCAGCACATATACTAAAATTGGAATGATACAGAGAAGATAAGCAGAGCCCTGCATGAGGAACACACACACTTCCATGAAGCGTTCCTTGTTAAAAAAAGAAAAAAAATTGGGGTGCCTGGGTGGCTCAGTCGGTTAAGCGTCTGACTTTGGCCCAGGTCATGATCTCGTGGTTCGTGGGTTCAAGCCCCGCATGGGACTCTGTGCTGACAGCTTGGAGCCAGGGCCTGCTTCAGATTCTGTGTCTCCCTCGCTCTCTGCCCCTCCCCCCTCTCAAAAATAAGTAGACATTTAAAAAACACTAAAAAAAAAGAAAAAGAAAAAAACAGGGACACTTGGGTGGCTCAGTCAGTTAAGCATCTGACTTCAGCTCAGGTAATGATCTCACGGTCCGTGGGTTCGAACCCTGCATCGGGGTCTGTGCTGATAGCTCAGAGCCTGGAGCCTGCTTCCGATTCTGTGTCTCCCTCTCTCTCTGCCCCTCCTCCACTCACTCTCTGTCTGTCTCTCTCTCTCTCAAAAATGAACAAACATTGAAAAAAATGTTTAAACAGAAAACAGAAAAAGCAAATACCGACCCACACAGACTCCTGCCAAATTAGGGGAGAAGGGCTCATTTATATGCATGCATCAGGCTGTATGTAACAGGCCTCCAGCCTGGCCAGTCTCAAGGATTAACTTGCTTCCAGGTATCACACTCCTTGCCTGTTGACTCAAGGCCCTTGATTTGTTAACAGAACTCATTTGCTTTCTTTGAGACCGCTGGCCTTGGGCAATAAGGGACCAGGACTTTCTCAGGCCACAGAGGCCAGCAAGTCTTTTTGAAGCCCCCCTTAAACTTCCTGATTAGCTCAGCAACCTTTTCGCGAAATGTTTCTTTTTAAGGTCACACAGATGACTTCACTGATCTCCCTTTCCGCATCTGTCGACCTGACCCTCCTTTGCAGAAAGAACAGAGTACGGTCCTCTTGCACAAGCCCTGGAGACTAAGGAATGACCTTTTTGTACAACCTGCCCAAACCCCAGGCACCAAGGAACTAGAACTTCTTGTACAACGTCTGGGCACTGAGCTGACTCAGTAGCTGGCATCACGGACTCTGTGCCTAAGCCAGAAATGTCACAGATCACTGTGCTCCCTTAACTGATTAAACCCCTTTAAAAATCTCCAGGCCAGGCAGAGACCTGGGAGTTGGACTTTGGGCAAGAAACCGCCTTCACCGCCAAGTGGCCCTTCATGTGATTTTCTCAGAAACCCAAATCGTCGACTTCCTTAGTGTTGTATCAAACACCAACAATATCAGTTCAAATTAGAGGAAATCTATGCCAACACCGGCTTCTTTTTTTTTTTTTTTTTCACTTTTGCATAATACAGATTTTTTTTTTTTTTTAAATTCTCACGATAACATACAGTGTAGTCTTGGCCTCAGGAGTAGAACTAGTGGTTCATCCCTTACGTACCACACCCAGTGCTCATCCCGAAAAGTGCCCTCCTTACTGCCCACCACCCATTTTCCCCATGGATCCCCCCCCCCCCAGGATCACTCTCCTTAATAATGACTTTCTGAAGTTTTCCTCATAAGTTGGCGTCTCGTCCTTAAAATACTCGGGTCCCGGCTGCTCCAAGGCCTTTTGTGGTGGGGCCACACCCCGGGTGGAAATCACGACCTGCCCTATCCTGCCAAGCCGCCCCGAGCTGTTCCATACACAAGACACAAACACTCATGTTCCATACACAAGACACAAACACTCATGCTTCACCGATTGGGTTTTGGAAGTTAAGCACACCCTGGGCTGCCGGGTTAAACCTCATCTCGTGACGCACTTTGGGTCCCGGTTTGTTCGTACTTTGCTCCGGGTTTTTGCATCTGGGCGCACGTGGGTGGCACGTGAGCGTCCAAAGTCGGACGCTCAACCCGACTGAACCACCCAGGCGCCCCCAGGACGTGGACATCTTTGAGGAGGACCATTTCTGCACCCTCCATAGCCATTAGATCACGCAACCTTTCAGAGATACAATAAATCCAACAGTCCTAGTCAGTTGAGAGGCTGAAAGAAGAAATTAGTAAAAATCTATCTAACTTACCGAGTGTCAAAGGGCAGAAGAATCTCCTAAGAGGGCTGATACTAGGAGAGGCTAGATCCGGAGGCCCGGCAATATTGTCACAGACTCGCTGCATCTTTTCTGCCTTTTCAAGAGTTGACCACACTAATTGTGGCTTCCCTCATGGTGGAAAACTGGCTTCCGGAAGTTTCCATGGGTGTAGGTATAGGCCTCCAGGAGTGTCTGCTATTGGGGCACTTGGGTGGCTCAGCGAATTCAGTGTCTGACTTGGGCTCAGGAAATGGTCTCATGGTTCGTGAGTTCGAGCCTCACATTGGGCTCTGTGCTGTCAGTGGGGAGGCCGTCTGGGATTCTCTCTCTCCCCCTGGTCCCCAATCTCACGCTGGTCCCTCTGACCCAACAGCCTCCTCTCTGCATCCTAGCTGATTGTGCCTATAGGCATTGTGGGATCAACATAATTTCAGTAACTCTTGGCTCTTAGTTCTTCATGGTTTGGGTTGCTATTGCTGCTATTAGCAGCAAACCACTCCCTGGGACAGGCAGGCCCCCAGGAAAACCACAGAACAGGTCCCACGCGAGGCGAAGAGGCTGCCCCGCTGCAATTAAGATTAGGGAAAGGCGTGCGGCACAGAGTGAGGACAGGCGGGGGCGGCGCGCCCTCTGGCGGTGGGAGGAGGGAACCGCCGAGAAGAGTGCCGCGTCTTTTTCCCAGCGCCAAAACCAAGCCCAAGGTCAGAGCTGATGATGATGTTCCATTGGGCGCGCGCTACCTGCCAGGCCTAACGCTAGTCGCGCCACCTACGTGAAATACAGTATATGTGAAACTGCTTTAAATAATTATTAGTTTCTTTATTTACTGTGTGACTTCCCCACTGGAAAGTGCGCGCAAGAACTTCCGTTTTACTTACGGCTGAATCCCCCTCCCCACCCCCCCCCCACCCCCTCCCAGCAGATGCTTCTGGACATTTTATGGAACCCTGAGACCCCAGAATTCCCTGAATGGGCAGCCCCCAGCCCAGAATTCCCTGAATGGGCAGCCCCCAGTCTCCTGCCAAAACCTGCCTGGGGCTCTTCCCTGGGTCAGTGTTGCAAGGGGATCGGGTGTGCACCTCTAGACCCCAGGGGCACCCTGTCTCCGAAGCTGTGGACAGCGCTGGGGCCAGCAATGCCAGGCGCGGGAGGCCTGCATGGTAGGAAGGGGAAGAGGAGTTTAAAAAGAGGAGGGATGGGCTACAACTTGGGAGCCAGGGCCCTGCTCTCTGGTAGCCTCCGTGTTCCTGGCAGAATTCCAAGAGGTGTGAAAATTCGAAATTCCAAGGGAGTTACTTAAAAGGGTCTCGGTGGGGGGCGCCTGGGTGGCGCAGTCGGTTAAGCGGCCGACTTCAGCTCAGGTCACGATCTCGCGGTCCGTGAGTTCGAGCCCCGCGTCAGGCTCTGGGCTGATGGCTCGGAGCCTGGAGCCTGTTTCCGATTCTGTGTCTCCCTCTCTCTCTGCCCCTCCCCCGTTCATGCTCTGTCTCTCTCTGTCCCAAAAATAAATAAAAAACGTTGAAAAAAAAAAAATTTTTAAAAAAAGGGTCTCGGTGGCAGGTCAGGGGGCTGTGATCACCTGTGAGCAGAGGTGGCCTGAATGAGCCCACGTAAGGGAGGGGACACCTGTAGGAAGTCCTGGATGGGGATGGGGGCAGACTGAAAGCAGTCCCCGTCCCCAGAAAAGAGGAACAACAACGGGGGCGCCTGGGGGGCTCAGTCGGTTAAGCCTCTGACTCTTGATTTCAGCTCAGGTCATGATCTCACGTTTCGTAAGTTCGAGCCCCGCTGTGAGTTCTTTGCTGACAGCATGGAGCATGCTTGGGATTCTCTCTCTCTCTCTCTCTCTCTCTCTCTCTCTCTCAAAATAAATAAATAAGTAAACAAACAAACTAACTAACTAAAAAAGAAAACGAATAACATGAGGCGCCTGGGTGGCTCAGTCAGTTAAGCGCACGACTTTGGCTCAGGTCATGATCTCACAGTTCGTGGGTTCGAGCCCCGCATCCGGCCCTGTGCTGACAGCTCGGAGCCTGGAGCCTGCTTCCTATTCTGTGTCTCCCTCTCTCTCTGCCCCTCCCCTGTTCATGCTCTGTCTCTCTCTGTCTCAAAAATAAATAAAACATTTAAAAAACTTTTTTTAAACCGCATTTCACAGATGAAGAAACCAAGGATGGCTTAGTATGTGATCTTATCACCAACTGTGTGCAAGGAATCAGGGACATAATGGTATGTGACAGAGAGAAAAAACCTCCTTCCTTATCTTTAAATGGGGTGGTTATACATCCTGGATTGTTTGGGACAGCTCACGTGGGCCTGTTGACCCAGCAGAATTATCAATAGCTCCCTCTTTCTCTCTCGAGTGTCATGGTTTGAACAATACTTATAGACTTCACTGTATAGCAGGAGAGACAGAAACTAATCCGAGAATTGTACAGATAACTTAATAAGTACCCTTGTGATAAATATGGAGAAGTTGATGTGGGGAAAGCAAAGAGGGGGACTTGTCACCTCTGAGGAGGCAACACAGAAGGACAGTCAGGATGGGGTGTGTGAGGGGGAGGTGAGCATTCCAGGCCTGGGAATGTCAAGGAAAAAAAAAATGGGGATTCTGCATTGTCTTTGTCTTTGCTCTAATCAGCATTTAAAAAAAATTTTTTTTTAATGTTTGTTTATTTTTGAGACAGAGAGAGACAGAGCATGAACGGGGGAGGGTCAGAGAGAGAGAGGGAGACTCAGAATCGGAAGCAGGCTCCAGGCTCTGAGCTGTCAGCACAGAGCCCGACGCGGGGCTCAAACTCACGGACCGTGAGATCATGACCTGAGCCAAAGTCAGACGCTTAACCAACTGAGCCACCCAGGCGCCCCTCTAATCAGCATTTAATTAGTCTTCTTTCACTATTGATACAACGAAGACGAATGCTTTTTTGCTAACCGCCAGAGACTCTGAGGAGTTTTTATAATGGCTGAATTAATTACAAGATCAAATAAAGGCAGTTGGTGAATTAAATAGTTAAAAAATCAACGTCCTAAAAGGTACAGAGGGTAGATTTAATTTCCTATTTAAAAAATACCCTAGTAATACAGTTCTCAGGATTAGGGGTAATATAACAATTACCCATTGAGGCTCTTGTAAATGCTCACAAGGGCATGTCCCACTCTGAGGCTGACAAGATATAGAATAAATAAAATTCTAACACAGGAATACTTCACCCTACCTGGCTAAAGGCTATATTCTTAGTAAGCAGTCCGATGTGTACATATTCCTGCTTTTTTACAAAAGGCGCCCTCATGTTTTGTAATCTTAAAGGTAAGGTACAAAGTTCCTGAATTTCTTAAGGTTCCCCATTTATTTAGGACTTGTACAGGGGCTCCCGGGTGACTCAGTTGGTTGAGTGTCCGCCTCTTGATTTTGGCTCAGGTCACAATCCCAGGGTCGCGGGATCGAGCCCCACGTCAGGCTCCATGCTGAGTGTGAAGCCTGCTTAAGATTCTCTCTCTCCCCCTCTCCCCTGCTCTCAGACTCTCTCTCTAAAAATGTAAATAAATAAATAAATAAATAAATAAATAAATAAACAAACAAACCTTGCACACAGTGCGGACAAAGTCCCCTGGGGACAGGGTAGTCAAAGCATCCTCAAGGGCGGCAAGAAGGGCAGGGAAGCTAGGGGAAGAGGGCCTCAGGAGTGAGTCGGGTGAGACTAGGTTGAAGGCAGGCCGTGGCGAAGTGCTTGGGATCCATCCTAAGAGTCGTGAGAAGCCACAGAAAACGGTGACTCACGTTTGAGGGTCGCTTGATCAGACCTGAGCTTCGGCCTCATGGGGGCCAAGGTGCATGCTGGAAAGTCACCGAGGGGGTGGGAGAAAATCCAGGTGCAAGGAGACGGTGACTGGACCCAGGTGGGGAGAGTGGAAATAAACCAGGGTGGTCTGATTCATAAGATATTTGGGCGATAACAGCAACACGACCAGGGAGTGAGCTGGATACTTACCATTCAGTATATATTCAGCGCCTGCTATGGGCTGGGGTACTCAACACAACAGGGGACACACTAGAATTTGGTCAAGGATGATGCTCTGATGCATGGCTTTTGTACCTGGAAGACAATCATGTCATTCCCTTAGACAGGAACTCCTGGAAGAGGGCTGATTTTGGAGGAGAAAAATCATAAACCATTTTAGGAATATTCATGGGAGGTCCCTGTGGGGCATCGAAGTACAGGTGTGAACCAGGCAGGAAGATACACAGTTCCAGAATTCATCTGAAAACTCCAGGCTGGACATAAACACCTAGAAGTCACTTGCATTTTAGTGGTGGCTGAAGCCATTACCCGGATGAAAAATCACCCAGCAGAAAAAAGAATAGTCTAATGGTCAAGGAAGGAAGAATGAGTCAAAGAGGGAGAGGAAAAGACCAGCTGAGAAGCAGAAAGAAAATCAAGACAGTCTTACGACACAGAAGCTGAGGAAAGTGAACATTTCAAGAAGGATGTGGTCAGCGATGTCAAATCCTGCCTAATTGCCCAAGGCCACCCAGCTAATAAGGGGCAGGGCTGAAATTTAAAACCAGGTCTATTTAATAAATAGCACCAGAACAAATGGCTAGCCATTTAGACACCAAATTAAACCCCTACCTCACACCATATGCAATTATAAATCCTAGCTGAGGTGGGGGCGCCTGGGTGGCTCAGTTAGTTGGTCAAGCGGCCGACTTTGGCTCAGGTCATGATCTCACGGTTCATGAGTTCGAGCCCTGCATCGGCTCTGTGCTGACAGCTCAAAGCCTGGAGCCTGCTTCCCATTCTGTGTCTCCCTCTCTCTCCGCCCCTCCCCCGCTTGCACTCGATCTCTCTCTGCCTCTCAAAAATAAATAAACGTTAAAAAAAATTTTTTTAATAAAATAAAAATTTTGATGTAGTTCTATTTCCTGATCTGGGTGCTGGATACATCCTGTATTCACGGTGCGAAAAGGAACACAGTTCTTCACGCTATTAATTCTATTAACCATATTTTAAAAGTACCTTTGTACATTTTGCTACATGTATGCTATTCCCTAATGCTTTTAAAAGAGACACAAAATGTACATACCCAACGACTCAACAATACTAGTTATGGGATTCTTTTCTTCACTTTGCAAAGTGGTAACAAAAAGATAAACAACTCGAGTTATTTTTTTTTTTTTTTTTTAGAATTTTTTTAAGGGATCTCTACACCCAACGTGGGGGCTTGAACTCATGACTCTGAGATCAAGAGTTGTGTGCTCCACCAACTGAGCAAGCCGGGCACCCCAGCCCAATTTATTTTTCAAATGGACAAGGGAGATAACAGGCAATTGATAGAAGACAAATCCAAACGGGCAGAAAACATAGAAAAATAATCTCCTGAGTGGTTATAAAAATGCCATTTAAAGTTACAGAGATATTGCCCTCTTCTGGGGTGAATGGGGACTCCAATACATCGCTGGTAGAAATAAGGATTTTTAACAGCCTTTGGGGGAAACAATCTAGTAACAACTAAATACATACAGTCTTTGACTTAGAAAGTCTATATTTATCATTTATAGATGCTTCAGCAGGTAGGGCTGGATGTCTGATAACATTTTGTGCAGCATGGGGGAGGGAAAAAGAATTGCAAAGCTCCAAAAAAGCAAAGATTGGGTCAAAATGGTAAACCCACAGCATGAAATGCTATGCAACTCTTACGACGATTGAATTAGAATTAGCTGCGTTGACCTGGCGAGATGCACAAGAGATAGTAGGTGACAAAAGGCAAAGTGATGCGCATGATTTCATTCCGTTATTTAAAAATATATATAGGGGTGCCTGGGTGGCTCAGTTGGTTAAGCGTTCCCATTTCGGCTCAGGTCATGATCTCATGGTTTGTGAGTTCGAGCCCTGCACTGGGCTCTGTGCTGACAGCTCAGAGCCTGGAGCCTGCTTCGGTTTCTGTGTCTCCCTCTCTCTCTGACCCTCCCTTGCTCATGCTCTGTCTCTCTCTGGGTCTCAAAAATAAATAAACATTTAAAAAAGTGTACGTGTGTGTGTGTGTGTGTGTGTGTGTGTGTGTGTGTGTATGACGGGAGCTTTTGGGGGACGCCTGGGTGGCTCGGTCGGCTGAGCGTCTGACTTGGGCTCAGGTCATGACCTCACGGCTCGTGAGTTTGAGCCCTGCATCAGGCTCCGCGCTGACAACTCAGAGCCCGGAGTCTGCTTCGGATTCTGTGTCTCCCTCTCTCTCTCTCTGCCCCTCCCAGGCTCATGCGCTCGCTTTCTCTCTAAATACATAAATAAGCTTAAAAAAATAATAAGTCAGAGTGCAATAGCATTGCGTCCCCCCAGGGTGGCTACACCTATCGTGGCGAGCACTAAGTAAGGCACAGAATTGTGGACTCACGACCTTGTGCGCCTGAAACTAACATAACACTGTGTGCTCCTTATACAAAGTTATACAGTTACAAACAGTGGGGGGGGGGGGGGGGCGTCTGTTACCTCAGTCCCTCAGGGAGGAAGAGAGATGAGACCCGGGCCCCCACCGCATCCTGTTGCAGCCCTGCCAGAGAAGGAAGCAGAATCTGGGGTCCGGTGTGACCCGCCCGTCCCGCCCGGGGGTGAAGCAAGGCCTTCCCTACCTCCTGGCCCCAGCAGATAAAGGCGGCCCCGCCCGCCAGCCGCGAGCTCCTAGGCATCCCTCCGCGCCCCGCCCGCCATGTCCCGCCGCGGCGCGCTGCTCACCTGGGCCCTCCTCGGCCTCGGCCTCGGCCTTGGGGCGCCTGGAGAAGAAGCCCCAGGCTCCTGCTGCCCCATAGTGCCCCGGAGGGAATGGAAGGCCCCGGCGTCCAAGTGCGGGGAGAAACTACAACACCCCGTGCGCTACGTGGTGGTGTCGCACACCGGGGGCAGCCACTGCGACAGCCCGGCCTCGTGCCTGAAGCAGGTGCAGAACCTGCATAGCTACCATTCGAGGACGCTGAACTGGTGTGACGTGGGCTACAAGTGAGTGCGGAGCCGGGACGGGTGTAGGGAAAGGTGTGCGGGCCCGAGCGGCCACGGGCCGATCTAGGGCCGCCTGGCTGACACCCTGGGCCGCTTACTCCGCCCCTCGGTGGCCTTGGCTTCTCCCCAGGGTCGGCACACAGCACTGCGCATGTGCGGGCGGCCTCAGGGGCCTGGGGGGGGGGCGGTGGGGAGAGGAACAGGGGGCGGGGCTGGAAGGCCAGGCTCTGCCCCCCCCCCCCCCCCCCCCAGGAAGGGACAGACTTCGCCAACGCAAAAGAAGGCGTCCTCTACACCGGAGTCCCTTCACAAAGCCTGCCACCTTTGTTGGGAGGCGGACAAGCAGGCTGGGGAAGCGTGGGGCCAACTCCAGTCTCCGCTGGTTGCCGGCCGAGATCCGGGCACTGATGCGCGCTCTCTGCTGGTTGGCTTCCTGTCCCTGCTCTGCAGTCAGCTCCTTTGTGGCCCACCTGGTCACTAAATCAGCCAACACACACACACGCAAAGCACTTAGGACGCCACCGGGCATGCGGTGGGAGCCCCCCCCCCCCCCCGAGTTCATGGACGCTCGCCCTTAGGCACTGTGCCAGGCTCTGTGCCGGTGTGGGGACCGGGACGCGTCAACAGCGCGACTCTGGCCCGGTGGGATTTCAAGACCCACAAGGAGGAACAGGTGGGAAACAAGCGAAGGCAACCAGATGAATTCAGAGGGTGATGGAAGCAATGGAGAAAGAAAACAGGGGGGCTCGAGGGGTCTCTGGCTCGGGTGGGGGGGGGGGGCGTGCGGGAAGAGGGGTAAGCAGGGGACCGAGCAGGAGTAATTAATGGCTGTGAGGGCCAAGTGAGAGGGTCATGCCTGAAGAGCAGAGGTCAGGATGGCTGGGGGGAGCAGGGAGGAGTGACATGAAATGAGGAAGACCGGGTCGGGCTGGGACACACGGCACAGGGCCTCGTGGGCCCCGGTATACGGGAGCCACGGGAGGGCTGTGAGTCCGCGAGAGGCAAGAAGCTCCCTCTGGCGGCCGTGGGGAGAACAAACTGCAGGTGGGTAAGAGCAGAAACCCCAGCTCCCTTTCCGGGGTGACAGGCGGGGGGTCCCACACAAAGGCTTCCGCAGCCTTTGAACTTTGAACCCGACGGGTTCTCAGACCTCGGTAAGCACCAGTCACCTTACTGGAAATCCAGGTTGCCAGGCTCCACCCTTCGAGACTGCTTCAAATAGGGCTGGGGTGAGGCTGGGGACTCTGGGCACCTCACTGGAAGTCTAGAGGCCACCGAGGGAATCCTCAGCTCTTCTGGCTCAAGATTTCACAGTTCAGAGGCTCCAACTCCCGGGTTTTGTCTCCTCCAAGACCGAGGGGTTCCGATTCTGAGCGTTTCCACGAAGTAGTGAAGACAACGCTTCAGCCGCTGGCCTTGAACTGCCTTATAGAAAAGCAGACTGAAGTCTCTTTCTCAGATTTTAGGATTCAGAGTCTGATCCAACTGTCCTGGAACTCCCTCGTCACATCACATTCTCTCTCTGAGCCTCAGTTTCTTGACCTATAAGAAGGGTTCCTCGCTGTCCCCACCTGGTGGCGGTGCTGATGGTTTAAATTAGAGGCAACCATCTCACGCAAACCTAGCCAGTGCCAATTGCCTGTACCAGGGGCTGGGGCAGGGCCTTAACCAGCCCAGTCCTGGGGGCCAGCATCACTGTGGAATTTCTAGTCTCTTCCGGGACAGATTCCGAGTCTGGCTTCCTGTGCGTGAGATTCAGGACCCAAGATTCTGAAGTTCCAACGTTCTGTACGTCACAAGAAACCCTTTGAGCAGGAGGGCTGAGGCAGCGGATATTTGCAACATCAAAATGCCGACCTTCTAGTTAATTCCAACGGGCCAAGTCAGACTCGCCCAATCAAGACCTGTCAAATGAGTCTTAAGGATCTGCCGCCAGGCCTGGAAACCTCCCAGAGGTAGATGCTGGGACTCCAGGGTCTGTATCTGGTGGTGACAACAATGCTTGAGTCCCAGATCCTGTCACTCGGTGTACCCCAGCAGGGAACAGGAAGCAGGAAGCAGGCTGGGCCAAGGGCAGAAGAGCTTCTCAGTGGAGAGTTCTGGGAGGCAGGGGTCTCCGGGGCGTGACCTTGGCAAATCCCCTCCCTTTCTAAGTCTCTGCTTCCTTAGCTTAAAATGGGGAGGACAGCAGCACCCGCCTCAACAAGTCAAGAGCTCAACAAATCCTCCCGGGAGGCGGGAGGAAGCAAAGAAGAGGATCACGTGGGTGGGAGTCCCAGGGACCCGGGAGGGAAAATCTGGGCTCCGGCCCCTATCTGGCTGTGCGACTGCAGGCAGATGTCCCCACCTCTCTGATTCTCTGCCGAGTGGGGGCAGTACGGACTCAAGGGTTGCCCGGAGGGTGACAAATGGTGCTTGTAGAGAGCTGTGCTTGGCAGGTGGCAGGGGCCAGAGGCATTGCTGTTATTTCAGAAGATGATGGAGGGGAGGGGAGGGAGGGAGGGAGGGGGTTGGGCGGAATTGTGCCTGAGTAGTAGGGGGCAGGGTGAGTGGAGGAGGAGGGGGGAGTCCTCCCCCAGGATGCCCTCCCTCACTCAGCAAACCCACCCTCCCACCCACCCGCGCAGCTTCCTGATTGGAGAAGATGGGCTCGTGTACGAGGGCCGGGGCTGGGACATCAAGGGCGACCACACGGGTGTCACCTGGAACCCCATGTCCATTGGCATCTCCTTCATGGGTAACTACATGGGTAAGTGTCCAGCTGTAGGGATGGAGGGCAGACATGGGGTCTGGGGGATGGCGCCTCCGTGACCTTGGCCAAGCGGCTGCTTTTCCAAGCCTCCTCTCCTCCTTTGCATAATGGCCATTTCTTTTCAACCCCCGTTTGGGCTAGGATTGGTTCATCTCCATAAAAGTTCTTAGGCCAGGTCCCTGGCACCTAAGAACTGCTTGATTGCTGCCCTCATGGGTAGGACCCCGAGGTCTGGGGGCAGAGGAGGCAGAATGAACTCCGATCTTGACACTTGCTGAGGGCTTCAGCTGTGCCAGGCACTGTTCTGCAGGGGGGGGGGGGGGGGGTTGGCCTAAAAGAACTCATTTTATTGTCCCACAGCCCTGTGGGCGGGTGCCACCACTCCCTCCTTTCACAGAGGAGGACACTGAGGCACAGTAAGGTTGAGTCCCTGCGACCCGGTTCTGGGCCCTAGTGGGCCAGAGTGGAACAAATGGAACCCCTGCCCCACACTACCTCTGCCCTTCCACGAAGCGGCAGCCTAACTCCTGCCTCTGCCTCCCCCAGAGCGGTCACCCCCACCCCGGGCCCTCAGGGCCGCCCAGAGTCTGCTGGCTTGCGGTGTGGCTCAGGGAGCCCTGAGCCCCACATACGAGGTGAAAGGACACCGGGATGTGCAGCGGACGCTCTCTCCAGGGGACCAACTCTATGAAATCATCCGGACTTGGCCGCACTACCACGAGTGAGGCCCCGTCTCCCACTACACCCAGAAACCCCACCGCTTCTCCCCTCCAATAAAGATGCAGCTCAAACTGTGTTCCTGTGTCCCACCCTGTGCCCCCCCCTCCCTCTCTACCTCCCACCAGACCCCCGCCCTTCCCACCCAGCCCTCTGTCCTCGCTGGTGCTTAGAACCCAGAGGCCCCGACCCTGAACCAAGACCCGAGATCCCAGCTTAGAAGCAACATCATAGCTCAGAACCCAGAGGTCTCAGGTCAGAGCGCAGGAATCAGCACCAAGGTGGCCCACGGGTCACCGCCAGCAGTTCGGGGGGGGGGTTCTGTGGGGGCAGTGGACCATGCTCCAGGACACCCCTTCTCTACCACTCGGCCAAAGGGATCCTGCGCAGTTATCTCCGCTTGTACCCCTTTGGGGATGAGCTGCTCACTACCATACCTAAGGTCCCCTCTTTTGTTGCTTTAGGGAGCATGGAAGTTTTTCCTGCCCCTGAACTTCCCAGTCATAGGCGCGCCCAGAAATACACCCAGGTCCCAATGACACCCCTCGCCCAATCCTCATTTCTCCCCACTCCAGCCCCACACTTCGGTCACACGCTGAAGGATCCCAAGGACAAATATGTTTATTTACAAAATGCACACCCCCTCCCTCCGCCCCCCAGCCTACAATGCATGGGAGAGAGGGGTCAGGGCCTCACACACGGGAGACCCCAGGAGCACCAGCAGGGGAGGAGCCTGAGCCGGGCCGGAAGGACCCGCCAGCCCCGCCCCTCCACACCGAATGCAGCAGTGGGTGGGGGGGTGGAGGGGCAGTACTCCCTGCCCAAGGTCACGACCTTGTGTCCAGACGGTTCATGTACTCCTGCAAGGCCTTCAGGCGGGCGTCTATTTCCGCCATGTCCGCTGCCTGGTGGTCCGAGCTGTACTCTGTGAGAGCAGGTGAGAGGGGGTGGGTGTAGGGGCTGTGAGGGCCCAATATGCTGTCCTCAGACTGTGGGGCAGGGGAAGGGGGGACACGTGGAGCCCCAGGCTCACCTTTGCTAGGGACCCAGCCCCCCGAATTAGCCGGGCGTCTCTGACGGCGGCCGCGATCCAGAGGGGTGGACTTTTGCTGCAGGAGGAGGCACGAGAGGGGGTTAGGGACCCTCCCTCTAGTCCTGCCCCCCAAGTCCACTGGAAATTCTGAACCCGAGGATCTCAAAAACTAAGGGCTGACACCCACTGGCCACTTACTGGATGCAAAATCACCTCCCGGGAGCTTCACCAGAAAGAACCCTCTGAGGTGAAGACGATTACCATCCCCATTTAATTGATCAAAGACACTGAGGCTGAGGGACACACAGGTGATAGGAAGGGGGCGGGGCCGGTTTTAAGACCTTTCATTGGAGGCCAGCGCTGGTGCCCTTGGCCACCATCATCTGCCCCCACCCCACGCCCACCCTCCCCTCTGACCTAAGGCTCAAAACATTCGCCACCAGAAGCATTTCGGAGCCACCCCTGCCCACCTGATTCCCCCACAATGGAATCACGGAGGAAAGGGGCTTCTGGGAGGTTCATGCCGCCCCCTCCCCCTCCAGGGTCTGGGGAAAGACACTCACCGTATTGGACCCACTCCAGGTTGTGGGGCTGGGAGGCTTCCCGCGGCGAACGCTGACGGGAGACGGTAGTCAAGGACCGACCCGAGAAGCCTCCGGCACCTCCCACCCCGCCCTCCCAACGTGGTTTCAAGGCTCCAGCCTCCATCACCCAATTTCCCTGCAAAAGCCTCTTCCCAGCCTCCCCGGACACCCGTTTGGAGGCGGTCTCTTCCCCCAGCCCAAGTTTTACCCTCTAGGGAGGGATTCAGAGAAATCCTCAAACTCGCTGCAGGAGCTGGCGGACGAGCAGCGGCTGCGGAGACTGTCCACTAGAGGGAGAAAGAGAGCGTAAGTCTCCGGCGCTCGCCCGGGGCGCCCAGCCCGCCTGCGGGCCCCGCGCTCTGCAGCCCAGTTACCCGAGGAGCTGCGGTGTCGCGAGCGGTTGGCCGCGTCCCCTCGGCCGGTCACGGCGGCGGGCGGCCGAGTCTGGCGCGACCAGGAGACGGAAGGCCCGTCGCCGCTTCCTCCGCTGCCCCGTCGGTTCCGCTGCTGCTGCTGCCTGCGGAACCGCAAAGGAGACGCTCACCCGGCCGCCCCGCTAGTGCCAGGAAAGGCGTCGCTGCGCCCCTACGGGTCGCAGCCCGGGGCCAGTGACTCCGTTGAGGTCACGCGGCCTACGTAAGGAAGAGGCACGCGGACACGCAGACCAGGTGGTGGTGGGAGACAAGGAAGCAGGGCGGGTGGGGGGAAGGGTCAGGAGCGGAGGTGGAGTTCAGGTGCAAAGCAGGAGCAGGAAGGGGAGAGACGGAGCAGGTGACAGGTGATGGGAGACCGCGATGGATGAGGGCACAGGTCAGCGGGCCAGTAAAGGGCCAGGGACTAACTTCATCTTGATCTCTCTCTGCTTCTTCTCCTTGGCTTTCACAAAGGCCGTGGGGTCGAAACGGGGCACGCGACCACCTAGGATGGGGTGGGAGAGTGTGCAGAGAAGAGGCTGGGGTCACAGGATCACGCCTCCACAGCTCTAGTCCATTCCCCCTCCTCCCACGGGCAGGGCAGGGCAGGGCCCGGCCGGCACAGACCTGTGGGTGAAGGCGAGGGGCGGACGGGGCGGCCTCGACCCCGGCTCCCCCGACCGCTCTCCCGGGAAGAAGAGCGGGCGGCACCGCGACCACGAGATGTGGAGCGCTCCCGCGACGACGAAGCCCGATCCTCCCGCACCCGGGGCGGCACCACCGGCGGAGTCTGTCTCCTGGGAGCGCAGGACCCACTGTCAGTTTCCCGCCGGCCAGCTCCTATCTCAACTCCTATCTCAAGCCTCTTCTCGGATCACACCAACTCCGAACTTTCTGGTCCATCCCACCATCAACTCCCAGACATTCACGCCCTTGCACACGACCCTCACAGACACCTTCCCTTGTCCCAGGCTCCCGCCCCTCTCGGAGCCCCAGAGAGCGCCCCAGAAGAACCCGTCTGTCACTTCCCTGCATCCTAACAAACCCCCTTCACCGGGACCCTTCTTCCTGAGCTCTCCCACCGCTCCCTAGAAATCCCTTCCAAAATTCCGTCACCCACCGCAATAAGTAACAGCAGACATCAACCAGATCCCCACCGGCGGGGCCACAACCTTTCACCGTGTGGCCACGCCCTTTCGCTCTACGGGATAGCCTCAGGGCCCACCCCTTCCCAATCTCCAGGCCCAGCCTCCTGACACACGCTCCAAGCCCTGCCCATCTCCCCACAGACTCCGCCCACCACGTCTAACTCAGCCCCACGCGGTCCATTAGATTCCTCCCACCGCTCCGTCCCCGCCCACTCTCAGCCTCCCCACTCAAGCCCCGCCCACACGCCCTGGGCCCCGCCCTCCCCCCTCGACCCCACACCTCCTCCCCAGGCTCCGCCCGTCCAGGCCTGAGCACCCCTGCAGCCCGGTCCCGGCTCCAAGACCCCCCCCACCCCAGACCGCGCCCCTCACCCCCTCTTGTACACCGCCAGCTCGCTGTTCACGGTCCTCAGCCGCGCGCGCAGGCTACGCTCCGACGCCTTCACCTCCTCCAGCTGCCGGGGGAGAACAGGGGCGCGAGGGCCCAGACTGAGGCCGAGGTCCACGGCCCAGCGGCCACCCCCGGCCCGCCGGCCGCCCCGCCCCCTCACCTCCTTGGCCAGGCGCCGGCAATCCTGGCTGCGGCGGCCCACCCCGCGGTGTCCGAGGCCCCGCTCTTGCCGAAGCTCCAGCTCCAGGCCGCGGACGAGCCCACGCAGCGCCTCAGCCTCCTGGCGCGCCGCCCTCCCGGCCAGAGCCTCCTCTCGGGATCGGCCCAGCTGGGCCTCCAGCTCGCGCTTCTCCGATGCCAGGCGTGAAACCCTGGGGGAAGAGGGTAGAGGGAGGACGACAGAGTCGGGAGGGAGGGCGTGCACGATCCTATCATCCTCACTTCTCCATGGGTGCGGGCACGAACCATTTCACCTGCTCCAGGAACCGGGAATGCAGCCCCACCACTCCAGCCGCCCCCACGGCCCCGTAGTCTCTCTTCCCACGGGAGGAGGAACATGGCCATCCATCCCGCGGCGAGGACACAGCCCTGTGAGATCTAATTCCAAAATAAGTCATCAATCTGCCCTTCTCTGTACCCTGAGAGCCTAGCCCTGAGTTCCTGGCCTTACATTGTCTCCCACGCCCCCACCCCTGGCCTCCCAGCCATCACCGCCTCCTATTCACCAGAAGATTCTTTGTAAAATGCAAATCCGATCAGGTCACTACGGTGCTCAAAACCTTCCTTGAGAAAAAGATGTACACACAAGGCTATTCATTGAAGCACTATTTCTTTTTTAAGTTTATTTATTTTTGAGAGAGAGACAGCGGGAGCAGGGGAGGGCCAGAGAGAGACAGGGAGAGAGAGAGAGAGAGAGAGAGAGAGAGAATCCTAAACGGACTCCTCGCTGTCAGTGCAGAGCCAGGGGTGGGGCTCGAACCCACGGTTGGAACCCAGGAAACCTCGAGCTCCTGACCTGAGCCAAAATGGAAAGTCCAACACTTAACTGACTGAGCCACCAGGGGCCCCAGCACTATTTTGTAATGTTTATTTATTATTTATTTACTTTGACGGGGGGGGGGGGGGGGAGGAGGCAGAGACTGAGAGGTACAGAGAGAATCCCAAGCAACTTCCATGCTGTCAGTGTAGAGCCGGAAGGGGAACTCTATCTCACCAACCTTGAGATCATTACCTGAGCAGAAATTAAGAGTCGGAGGCTTAGCCGACAGAGCCACCCAGGCGCCCCGCAGCCCTATTTATAATAGCAAAAGAGTAGAAATAACCAAAATGTATACCAACAGAAAGGAAGCTGAATTTCTATGATACAGCCACTGAACTGAGTACCACACAACTAGAAAAAGGAAGGAGAAAGAGCTCTATATCCTGTCGCCAAGTGATGGCCAGGATAGAAGTTTAAAAACAGGGCTGAGGGGCGCCTGGGTGGCTCAGTCGGTTAAGCGTCCGGCTTCGGCTCAGGTCATGATCTCGCGGTCTGTGGGTTTGAGCCCCGCGTCGGGCTCTGTGCCGACAGCTCAGAGCCTGGAGCCTGTTTCAGATTCTATGTCTCCCTCTTCCTCTGACCCTCCCCTGTTCATGCTCTCTCTCTCTCTGTCTCAAAAATAAATAAATATTTAAAAAAAAAAATTTTTAATAAAATAAAATAAAAAAATAAAAACAGGGCTGAACAATGTTTAAATACGTCTCTTTATGCAAAAGAAAAGAGGGGAATTATAAATCATATTATGTTCATATTTTCAAAAATATGTAAGGATAAATCAAAACTTAAAAAAAAAAATAGCTTACCTATCAGGGAGAAACCAGTGGCAACAGGGACACAAGTTGGACCCCACTAAATGTACCTTCTTAGTTGTTTTTTTTTTTTTAATTTTTATTTTTATTAAGTAACCCCCATGCCCAATATGGGGCTTGAAATCAAGACCCTGAGACCAAGAGTCGCATGCCCTACTGACTGAGCCAGCCAGGTACCCCCGTACCTTCTTTTTCAGTTTTGACTTTGGAACTCTGAAAATATTGTATTTAAATAAATTTTAAGAAATCAACCCCTAAAACTTTTATTTTTTTTTTAATGTTTATTTATTTTTGCCAGAGAGATGGAGACAGAGCATGAGTGGGGGAGGGGCAGAGAGAGAGAGAGGGAGACACAGAATCCGAAGCAGGCTCCAGGCTCATGACCCATCAGCACAGAGCCGACGCGGGGCTCGAACTCACAGACTGCGAGATCATGACCTGAGCCGAAGTCGGCCGCCCAACCGACTGAGCCACCCAGGTGCCCCAACCCCTACAACTTTTAAAAGAAACTCGCTCAAATAGATCTAACTGGGTATAAAGTTGGTGGCATATTGGAGAATTATGTCAAGTGGCAAAAACAAAACAAAAATAACGTGGGGTGCCCTGGTGGCTGTCAGTTAAGTGTCCGACTTCGGCTCAGGTCACGATCTCGCGGTCCGTGAGTTCGAGCCCCGCGTCGGGCTCTGGGCTGATGGCTCAGAGCCTGGAGCCTGCTTCGGATTCTGTGTCTCCCTCTCTCTCTGCTCCTCCCCCATTCATACTCTATCTCTCTTTGTCTCTCAAAAAATAAGTAAACGTTAAAAAAAGAAAACATTAAAAAGAATAAACTTAAAAAACTTTTTTTAACCTTAAAAAAAAACTATATATTGACAGTTGTTGTCACTTTCCAAGTTTAAATCAATTAGGGATCTGAAAAACACATAGATGCCTACATTTTTGGCAAAACACTGAATTTATCCTTTACAATCCAGAACAAGGCAAGGATGCCACATATCACTGCTTCTTCTCAACACTGTACTGGTGATCCTTACCAATGCAATAAGGCAAGAAAAAGAAATGAAAGATAAGGATTAAGAAAGAATTAACAAAACAGTCATTTGCAGATGAAATGATTATAAACATTAAACATCAAAGGAAATCTACAAATTATTAGAAATAATAAGAAAGCTGGTGGAAGTTACTAGACACAAAATCAACATCTACAGTTAGGGAGGCCTAGGAGGCTCAGTCTCAGTCGCGCTGATGGTGCAGAGGCTGCTTGGGATTCTCCCTCTCTCTCTCTCTCTCTCTCTCTCTCTCTCCCTGCTCCTCCCGTGCATGTTCTGTCTCTCTCTCAAAATAAATAAAAATAAACTTTAAAAATTTTTTTGAAAAATACAATTATATAAACATCTATATCGTTTATATTTAAATAAACCATTAAAAAAAATCACCCAAAGATAGGAAAAGAATCTAACAAAAGTATGATAGAATAACATCATTCAGACATTAAATAAGACCTAAATAAATACCAAGGTATATTGTTTATATATTGGAGTACTCACTATTTTTTTAAGTAGGTTCCATGCCCAGTGTGAAACCAAATGCGAGACTTGAACTCACGACTCTCAGATCAAGACCTGAGCTGAGATCAAAAGTCAGAAGCTCAACCAAGTGAGCCACCCAGGCATCCTGTGGAATACTCACTATTTATACAGATTTCAGCTTTCCTTAAATTGTTCTATAGATTCAATGCAATACCAATAAAAATTCTAACAAGTTATGGGGCACCTGGCTGGCTCAGTCACTGGAGCAACCAACTCTTGGTCTCAGGGTTGTGAGTTTGAGAGCCATGTTGGGTGTAGAGATTAGTTTATAAAAAAATAAAATCTCAAGCCTATTATTCTAAAAAAAAAAATCCAACAGGTTTTATGTTTTTGTATTGAAAAACCTATTGATTCTGAAATTTATAAAGAAATGCAAATTTCCAAAAATAACCAAAAAATTCTTAAACTGGAAAAACACAAGTCAGAAGACTTGCTCTACCCAGTATGTCTAATTAGAAAGCTACAATACCTCTAACCTACATATATTATACACACACACACATACACACACATTATTTGTGATAAAGGCGACAATGACGACACAGTAGGGAAAGGATACTCTTTTCAATAAATGTCATTGGACTGATTGACTGGCCATGTGAAAAAAATATGAAAGAGCCTCTACCTCCCCCCAAAATCGATTTCAGGTGGATCGTAGACATAAATGTGAGAGGCAAAAGACAAAAAATTATAGAAGACGATATAGGACAAGATCTTCATGATACTGGGAGAGAAGGATTCTAAGGCAAGACATAACAATTACTAACTTCAGAGAAAAAAACGTATAAATTAGGCTACATCCACAATTAAGAACATCTATTTATCAAAAGACACTATTAAGAGAGTGAAAAGGCCAGCTGTAGAGGGCAAGGAGGTGTCTGAAATACATAACATCAACAAGGGGCTCATATCCAGACTATATAAAGAGCTCCTGGAAATCAGTAAGAAGTAGATGACAAAAGGAAAATAGATACGACAGGTGAACAGGCAACTGACAAAAGAGGAAATCCAAATGGCTACTTAAATATATGAAACACTGCTCAACCTCTTGGTAATTAAGTGGATGCAAATGAAAACTACCAAGAGGTACTGACTGGGCTGACGGGAACTTCATAAGAAGGACTCAGATCTCAACCTCAGAACTCATCAGCCCCAACGCCACCTGACAGTAGGCAAGTACATGGCACCCCCAAGGAAGGTGTCTTGCCAGAGACCTAAATATGATTAGCCTCTAGCTTTAACAGTGACTTCACAGGAAATACAGGGGCCAGAGGAATACACTGACCATGGAGATAAAACGAAGTATTTACAGAGGAAATCTGATGTCTGGGATTTGCTTCTCGGGGAGAGGGGAGGGTGTGGATCAAACAAGAAGGGCAAAATGTAGAACACCGTTGAATCTGGGGCACAAATGCTTGTGCATCCTGCTTCTGTCTACTGTGTGTGCTTGGAATTTTTCCTAATAAAAAACCTCTTAAAATCTGTAGCTCCCCCACCTTCTCCCAGGAGCTCCCCATTTGATTCCCCCTCCTCGCCTCTCCTCCCACCTTCCTCTCCCGTGCTGCGTCAGCCAAGCTTCTCTTTACAGATCCAAGTCCCTCCTCTTGCAACACTTTCTCTCATCCTTTAAATGTCACATCCGCTGTCCCCAGCCAGGCTAGGTCACGTCCCTCTGTTCTCTGCTCTCATGCTCTCCGTACATTTCCTTCCTATAGCACCAGTCATTGTAGAGTTGGCATTTATCAGTGTGATTATCTGTCTTCTGTCTGGATCCTTACTCCAGCTGTCTGGTCACCGGGAGGGAACCTGAATTCTGTGGTCGGGCTGTGTCCAACTCTACTCCACTTATTACGAGCTGGGTGACCTTGGGCAGTAGCACCTCACATCTCTGGGAAGTGGAACAATAACAATACCTACGTATAAAGTTGTATAAGAATCTACAGAGTGCTTGGACCATATCTGGCACTGAGTAAGGGCTCTAGAAACATTAACTCAGGCTGGGCAGTGTGCCTGGCACACAGTATGAACTGGATAAACACTGATGGATGGATGGATGGATGAATGAATCTTGGAGTCTTCCCAAACTCCCTCACTACAGTTAGGAAGAGGAAGCTGGGAAGAGGAAGAAGCCACCAACCAGCTGTAGGATCTCAAGCCATCCTCTCTGGTTCTGGTTGGCTCTGAGCGACAGAGGGCGCCACGCTGTGGCCAGTCCGGGAAATGCATACATCCACACACACCAGAGAGGCCAGAGGGTAGATCCTGAGGACGAAGTGAGGAAAACACTTATCCTGCTTCCCAGCAATGTACAGCCAGGCTCTTCCAGGAAGACCCACAGGGCTCTCCAGCCCCAGGGGCCCCCACCTCCTCCCTGTCAGCCCTGAGCACTTAGCCCTGGCCTAGCGGCCTAGCAGCCACCAACGTAACACAACAGCTACAGAAACAAAGGGGGCTTGGTGCTGGCTGCACGGATTCAAAATCTAGCCTGGCTATATATTATCTACTGTGTGACCTGGGGCAAGTTCTCTAACTTCTCTGGGCCTCAGTTGCCTCCTCTGTAATATGGGGGCAAGAGCAATGTCTACCTTGCAAGGATTAAAAAACTTAAGTCACGAAGGGGCACCTGGGTGGCTCAGTCGGTTGGGCGTCCGACTCTTGATTTCGGCTCAGGTCATGATCTCACGGTTCATGGGATCAAGCCCTGAGCTGGGCTCAGCACTGATAACGTGGAGCCTGTTTGGGATCCATTTTCCCTCTCACTCAGTCCTCCCCTGGCACGCTCTCTCTCTCAAAATAAACAAACATTTGAAAATAAATAAAAATTTAAAATTGAAATGAAAAAATTTTTAAAAAATAAAGAATAATAAAAATAATTAAAAATTAAGTAACAAAGCACTGAGCAGAATCCTTGGCACACAGTTAAATGCTCTATAAATGTCAGCTACGGTTATAATTATCATTGTTCTTACAAAAATTTTATTTGCCCTTCCCAATGGGCGGGACTTCCTCCAGGTGGCAACGGCGTCCTGGATTCAGCACGCCACAGGGCACAGCATGCAGCAGGCACTCGGTAAATATGCCAAAAAGCCTTTGCTCTCTTCACTTTACTCTGCCAGCCCCCGTGTTTTCACCACATCCAACCAAACACAAAGCCTTTGCACACGCCGTTCCCTCTGCCTAGAACACTCTTCCCCACTCGCTTCACCTGACTCACCCCAAGACCCCAGCAGGTTCCTATTCAGCCTCCTAGAGCACAGACTCCCTTTTCTGCCTAATCCCATCTCTGCTAGCAATGCTATTCCCAGGTGGTTATGTGATCAACGTCCATCTGCCCCCTGGGCTGGCCACAACGTGAAGGGCAGGGAGGGGGCCAGCACAAAAGAGGCGCTGAATATAGCCCCACCTCCACCGTCTTTGCACATGCTGTTCCCTTTGCCTGGAACGCCTCTCCCTTACCAGGCAGGCTCCAGTCTCCCCTCTGGGCTTCCCAAACTCCATCCACTGGGTATCTTCACTGTCTACAGACAGAGCTATCTCCCCCACTGGACCTGGAGTCCCAGGAGGGCAGGGCCAGGATTGGCTGAATCATTGCTGTGTCCCCAGCACCACCCAGCACAAGGCAGGCACAGAAGAGGGGCTCGGAATAAATGTTTGGTGAACAAGGGACCACCACCCTTCCAATAGTGCTGAGCATAGGGCCAGGCAGTGACTGATGGGATGCCTCCTCCCTCCAGCCCCAACCGCATTCGCCTCCCGGACTCACTGTTCCCTCAGGTGCCAGATCTCAGTCTCCCGGGTGTCCCGAGCATCCTGGCCGTCCAGCCCTCGAAGGCGGCCCAGCTCCTCCTTCAGTGAGCGGATGATGCCCTGCAGGACCACAGGGTCCGGCTTGCCCTGGTACGGGAGGGGCAGCGGGTAGTGAATCCTGAGGAAGATTAGAACCGTGGCATCTCAGAGGCCAAGAATCCACCCGAGGGTAACTACCAGACCCTGAGAGCCTTCGAGCAGGAAAATGCACAATTCCAAAAACCTCACATGCCTAGAGGCTTAAGTTCTAAATGCAACTTCCAGCCCCCTCCCTGCGCCCAGATCCCTTGCACCAGCTGGCCGTCCCTGAGACTCCCTTCTAGAGCAATGTTGGAACCCCTGGCATTGATGGGCCGGGTGCAGTCCGAATTAACTTGCTCATCACACGCTGCTGGTGGAGTGAAAACTGGTATCACGTTATTTACCACCAAGCAGTCCTAATTCGATTCCACAGGGGTAGATTCTAAATGGCCTGATCTGCGTCACCGCTTAGCAGAGGAAAGGTAGGGCACCTTGATTAACGGCCGTCCCACCAGACGCTATGCTCATAGGACTGACAACTTCCCATTAGAAAATCCGGGAGCGATTATCAAATGGGGCAGATGCTATCCCCTGGCTACCCAACGGCCATTGCCAGCTCCCTCCTCCCTTGCTGCCTCCCACTGTACAGGCTAAAGAGCCAGGCATTGATTTTAGCAGCATCCCCTGCCCATGACCACTTGTGGCCAAATATTAGGGAAAGGCCACAAGACCATTTCTGGCCAGATATGATAGGAAACCTATTGGGCATCTTGTAGGAACACTTCTATTTTCCTGATTAAAAACAAAAACAAAAGCAGTAGATGCAATTAGCAAGTACAGCCCAGTTCTCTTCCTCTTGCTTTGATACAGAAGCCACGCCTGGAGGGCCAGCAGCCATTTTGTGACCTTGAGGAGATAAGGATGAGGTCCAAAAGCCAACACTTCAAGGATGACATAAAAGGAATAACACAATACCAAACCATACAAACCCCAACAGTGAAGATTCCAAAGGCACCACCCCCACCCCGCCCTCAGGGTTTTCTGAGTTCTAACTACACCCTCTCCTACCCACCCACCAGCCTGAGCCTGGAGCCAAGTCATTTATCCCCACCTGTCAAACTCCACAGAGTAGATGAGGATCAGATAGCGCTTGGAGTTGAGCTGGGCTGATCTTGAGGCCAAAGGGCCTGGGCGGCCCCCCATCTTGCGATTCCGCAGGGACTCCAGGTCTGTGTAGGTCAGCAGGTCAAGGGTGACCGACTCACTGCTCTGTTGGAAGAGGACGGGAGGAACGGCCAGGCCCGGGGCACACAACCCCCAAAGCCAGGCCACGCTCCATCCATTCGTTGGGCTAGTGGGGCCTTTCCAACACTGAGACAGATGACCAGGATGGCCCTGCCCCAGGGGCTGGCAAAGGACACCAGAGGGAGAAACTGGTAAGAACCTAAATGCTCAACCATGGGGGACAGCTTAGTGCTGTGGCTCTCCAAGTGTTGTCCAAAGGCCCCTGGGGGTCCCCGAGACCCTTTCAGGGAATCCACGAGGCCAAGACAATTTTCCTAATAATACTGTCATGGGCCCTTTTTTTGCTGTGTTGACATTCTTGATGTTCAAAGACTTTCCTTGGGGAGATCGGTGAGGATATTAACAAATGTGACTTCCTGATACTGGATAATGAAATGTGTCCACACTCAGAAGGTCCACATAACGCAGCGAACCGTATTTTCCAAATGACCGGTGCATGATATGATAAAATGGGCAAAAGATCCAAGCAAAGTTCAAGGTACATCAATAGAGTTTAACGTAACGTAAAACAAAAAGTTCATTGATATGCTCTCGGACTCCACACTGCGACAGACCTTTGAGAAATGACCACCTGTGCCGATTTAATACGTTAGCAAAGAAGGATGTGCACCATGATCTGATAAAAGCAATTAAAGGGGGCGCCTGGGTGGCTCGGTCGGTTAAGCGTCCGACTTCGGCTCAGGTCACGATCTCGCGGTCCGTGGGTTCGAGCCCCGCGTCGGGCTCTGTGCTGACAGCTCAGAGCCTGGAGCCTGTTTCAGATTCTGTATCTCCCTCTCTCTGACCCTCCCCCATTCATGCTTTGTCTCTCTCTGTCTCAAAAATAAATAAACGTTAAAAAAAATTTTTTTTAAATAAATAAATAAATAAACATTAAAAAAAAAAAAAACACATCGCAACAGACTGAATGCAGAAGCACATATAAGAATCTAGCAGTTTTCAGGGCGCCTGGGAGGCTCAGTTGGTTAAGCATCTGACTCCTGAGTTCCGCTCAGGTTATGATCTCATGGTCTGGGAGTCTGAGCCTCTCATCAGGTTCTGTGCTGACAGTGTGGAGCCTGCTTGGGATTTTGTCTCCCTCTCTCTCTGCCCTTCCCCTGCTTGCATGCGTGTGCTCCCTCTCTCTCTCTCTCTCAAAATAAATAAAAATTTTAAAACTAAAAAAAAAAAAATCTAGCAGTTTTCTATTAAGCAAGGCATTAAACAGATTTGCAAAAATGTAAAACCATGCTGTATTTCCTACTAATTTATTGTGTCTTAGAAAATGTATTTTTTCATTAAAATGTTATTTAACACATAACAGGCTTATTATGGCTATTTTAAGTGAACTCATAAATATCTTGAAGTTATTCTCAGTTTTAATTTATAAAACAACTTAATTTACAATACGGCAAACAGGGGCGCCTGGGTGGCTCAGTCGGTTAAGCGTCTGACTTCAGCTCAGGTCACGATCTCACCGTCTGTGAGTTCGAGCCCTGCGTCGGGCTCTGGGCTGATGGTTCAGAGCCTGGAGCCTGTTTCAGATTCTGTGTCTCCCTCTCTCTCTGCCCCTCCCCTGTTCATGCTCTGTCTCTCTCTGTCTCAAAAATAAATAAACATTAAAAAAAATTAAAAAAAAAAAACCAATACGGCAAACAAATATTGATAGAAAAAGCCTGCATAAACAAAAGCTCTTTGATGGCCTCAATAATTTTTAAGACCACAAAGGGGCCATGATACAAAAAACGGGGTTACATAAATCATGCTCAATGAGCGTAACAGAATACTAAGCAACCACTAACAAGGATGACAAACTCACAAGTTGATGACAATAATAAAAATAGACAATATCTATAAAGCACTTATTACGAGCCAGACGCCATTCTAAGGTTTATACACAGAACTTATTTAATCTTCACAACGCTGTGAAACAGGGACTACTTTATCCCCCATGACAGATAGGAAAACTAAGGCATGAAGGGGAAGTAACTGGCCCAGGGCTCCCAGCTAGTAAGTGGCAGTGATGAGTCTGACTTCAGAATTCATGCTCTTGACCATTGTGCTATTCTACCTACACATACACATGAAGTGCTAACAGTCTTGAGTAGGGGAGATAAAGGGGATTATAAGAGACTGTCAGTTTCAGGGCACCTAGGTGGCTCAGTCAGTTAAGCAGCTGACTTCAGCTCAGGTCATGATTACACGGTTCATGAATTCAAGCCCTGTGTGGGCCTCCGTGCTGACAGCTCAGAGCCTGGAGCCCGCTTCGAATTCTGTGTCTCCCTCTCTCTCTGCCTCCCCTGTTCGTGCTAGGTCTCTTTCTCTATCAAAACTAAATAAACATTAAATAAAAAAAATAAGAGGGGTGCCTGGGTGGCTCAGTCAGTTGAGCGTCCAACTTCGGCTCAGGTCATGATCGTTCGGTTCCTGGGTTCAAACCCCACATCAGGGTCTGTGCTGACAGCTCAGAGCCTGGAGTCTGCTTCAGTTTCTGTGTCTCCCTCTCTCGCTGCCCCTACCCCACTCATGCCCTGTCTCTGTGTCTCTCTCTCTCTCTCAAAAATAACTAAAACATTTAAAAAAATAATAAGAAAGAAAGATGGTCAGTTTCTAAGTCGCACACTTTAATATGTGAGTGCAAATATCTATAATCAGAGAAATAATGTAGGTCATAGTTTTAAAATGCCTAAATAGCACCCTTGCCACTCCAACGTCCAACCTGCTCCCCCCCCCCCACTGTCAATACTTCTAACTACTTGACGTTATACATTTTTTCAATTTTCTGTTTCTCCCACTAGAATGTCCATTTCATAAAGGACAGGAATTTTATCTCTTGTGTTTAGTGCTGTATCCCAATGTCTATCACAGTGCCTGGCACACGATAAATGCTCAGTAAATTACGTGAATGAGTAGCTATACTCACTGATGTGACTAAATTTTTATGAAATATCGTTTAATCTTTTACTTTTTTAACTTTTTAAGTTTATTTATTTATTTTGAGAGAGACAGACAGCATGAGTGGGGGAGGGCAGAGAGCGAGAGCGAGAGAAAGAGAGAATCTCAAGCAGGCTCCACGCTGTCAGCACAGAGCCCGACGTGGGGATTGAACTCACAAAACTACAGGATCGTGACCTGAGCCAAAACCAAGAGTCGGAGGCTTAACCGCCTCACGTGGTTTAATCTTTTCAAAGCAGATTACAGAGGGGTGCCTGGGTGGCTCAGTCGGTTAAGCGTCTGACTTCAGCTTGGGTCATGATCTGGCAGTTCATGGGTTCGAGCCCCGCATCAGGCTCTGTGCTGACAGCCCATAGCCTGGAGCCTGCTTTGGATTCTGTGTCTCCCTCTCTCTCTGCCCCTCTCCCACTCGCCCCTGTCTCTCTCCCTCAAAAATAAACATTAAAAAAAAAAACAAACAACTTTAAAAGCAGGTTACAGGGGCGCCTGGGTGGCGCAGTCGGTTAAGCGTCCGACTTCAGCCAGGTCACGATCTCGCAGTCTGTGAGTTCGAGCCCCGCGTCAGGCTCTGGGCTGATGGCTCCGAGCCTGGAGCCTGCTTCCGATTCTGTGTCTCCCTCTCTCTCTGCCCCTCCCCCGTTCATGCTCTGTCTCTCTCTGTCCCAAAAATAAATAAAAAACGTTGAAAAAAAAATTTTTTTTTAAATAAAAAAAAAAAGCAGGTTACAGAATACTTTGGGAAATATATCAACTATATAAAATTATACATCTGCAAATACACACACACACACACACACACACACACACACACACACTTTCACAAGTAAACAGAGAAGTGGTGAAACGGCTGGAGTGATTTTCACCAAAATATTAACAGGAATGAGTGTTAGTAGAGTGATTCTTCCTTTCTTCTGGACATTCCTCTGTGACAGGAATTTCCCACATTAGAGTAACCATCACTAGAATCAGAATAAACCACTTACATTTGGGAAAGAAGAAAAAGACAGGCCTGTCCCTTTAAGGAAAGAGACGGTAGAGGGCCTTGCATCCGTCACATGGCCATCCACCTCCCCAGGGATCCACCCCTAGCTCCCAACCTGCCCCTACCTGGGTGAGAGCCGACTCCAGCATGTTACAGAAGATGTTGAACTGTTTGAAGTTCCCTGTCTTGTGAGTCAGATCTTCGATGACTGGGTAGAGAGAAAAGTCCTTCCTGAAGTCTGACCACCTGCCCAGCCCAAGAGTAATGCATCCAAGCTTCCCAACTTGCCCCCCCTCCAGGGCCTCTGGCCTGAGGGACGAGCCCTCCACCCCCACCCCACCTTAGGGAGTCTGGTCGGGTAGAAGACGCAGATGGGCGGGTTCCTGGTTGACCTCATTTTCCGGGAGAAGGTGATCCCAGGGAAGGACAGGCGAAACCACCCCAGGCAGGCACACTCACAGCTGGCATCGAACTCGCCCCGCCACTGGTCAGCCGTCATCCGGTCCTCCACCTCCAGCTCTAGTACCTGCCCAGACACCACCACCCGCACGGCATGCTCCACACCCCGGAAGACATAGTCCACCTGCAGGCCGGCTGGCTGGTCCATGGCCAGTGTCGCTGGAGAAGGGATGAAACAGAGACCCAGAGGGGCTGAGAGGCCAGGCTCCAAGGCCGGAAGGCCAAGAATTCATATCCTGGCTTCACCATTCGCCAGCTTTGACACCTCAGGAAAGCGATTGCCTCTCTGTGCCTCAATCTCCTCATCCAGAAAACGGGTATAATAATGGAATCTACCGCAGAGTCTTGTCATGATCATTAAATTGCAAAATCCACATAAAAACACTTAGAACTGTGTCCACGCCCCACGCGTGCTGGCTGACAGGATATATGATTTCCAACAAGAGAATCGTGATTAATACACTGATATTAATTTATTAATCCTTATGCTCATTATCTATTAATCAGTCACGCATTCATTCAAACGTTTGTGGAGAAAAATCAAGCTACAAAGGGAGACAGAGAGTACTGAGGTCAGGCAGAGCAGATTTAAAATTTTTATTTTATTATTTTTTTTTTAGAGAGAGAGAGAGCGCATGCGAGCAGGAGAAAGGGACAGGGGGGAGTGGGGGGAGGAGAGAGGGAGGGAGAGAGACAGACTCTTAAGCAGACTCCATACTCAGAGCAGAGCCTGAATCAGGACTCAATCCCATGACCCTTGGATCATGACCTGAGTCAAAATCAAGAGTCAGACGCTCAACCAACTGAGCCACCCAGGCACCTCCAGGCAGGGTAGATTTTTTTTTTTTTTTTTAGTTAAAAAAAATTTTTTTTAAACGTTTTTATTTATTTTTGAGACAGAGAGAGACAGAGCATGAACGGGGGAGGGTCACAGAGAGAGGGAGGCACAGAATCTGAAACAGGCTCCAGGCTCTGAGCCATCAGCCCAGAGCCCGACGCGGGGCTCGAACTCACGGACTGCGAGATCATGACCTGAGCCGAAGTCGGACGCTTAACCGACCGAGCCACCCAGGCGCCCCTTTTTTTTAGTTTTTAAAGTCTATTTATTTATTTTTTGAGAGAGACAGAGACAGCGCAAATGGGGGAGGGGCAGAGAGAGGAGAGAGGATCCCAACAGGCTCTGTGCTGCCACAGAGACTGACGAGGGGCTCGAACTCTGAAACCACTCTTAGCCAATAGGGCTTACTTAGCCCTCTTCTCTTAGCCAATAGGGCTACTACTCGCTGTTAGTTCTATGGAGTGGAGGTCAGGGTCAGATCTGTGCGTTCGGCGTGGATTTTAGGGAGAGCCCCAGGTTGCTTGAGTTCGTATCTAGCTTCAGGTATGTGCACAGACACGGGCAAGTTACTTAATCTCTCTTGGACCCAGATTCCTTCTCTTTAAAGCACATGCTCTCCTGGGTGCTGGGGATACCATGAGAAACCAGATTTCGCCCCTACCCTCAAGAGGGCGGCAGCAGTCAGAGGTATAAAAATGTCACACACACACACACACACACACACACACACACACAAGTTGGGGGTAGGGCTCCTGGGCGGCTCAGTCGGTTAAGTGCAGACTTCCGCTCAGATCACGATCTCATGGTTCGTGAGTTCGAGCCTGGCACCGGGCTCAGTGCTGACAGCTCAGAGCCTGGAGCCTGTTTCAGATTCTGTGTCTCCCTCTCTCTGTCCCTCCCCCACTCGTGCTCTGTCTGTCTGTCTCTCTCTCAAAAATCAAATAAACATCTTTAAAAATGTCCACACAAAAAAAAAGTTGACTAGTGGGAAAAAAGGAGACGCTGGGGGTAGGGGTTGCTTTTGTAGCTAAGGTAGCCAGGGAAGGGCTCTCTGAGCAGACGCCTGGAGAGGGGTAAGGAGAGGCCAGGGGAGGGCTCCACGGTGGGATTGTGCCTCGTTTATTCTAAGAACAGCAAAGTATAAGCGTGAGGGACGGAGAGAGGGGTAAGTGATGAGATGAGAGAAATACCCGGCCAGATGATGTTCATGCAGGCCTCTGTAAGCCCATAGGAGGATAACAGGGCTCATGTCCTCGGATTGGTGTAAGGATTAAACGACTTAATCCCGATAAAATCCTTGGACAAATCAAGCAATGCCTGACACAGGGCAAGCACTGGATACACACCGGCATTATTATTATTATTATTATTATTATTATTATTATTATTATTAGTTGTGTTGTGTCTTGAAAGGCAGTACAGAAACAAGGCAAGTCCATTTTCTCCTCAGTGTACAGATGGGGAAACTGAGGCTCGGCAGAAACACACAGCTGCCCCAGGGACAGAGCTACCCAGGACTGCCCCCAACCCAGATCACGGGGACCCCTCCAATGCCTGGTCTCCTCCTCTCCCCCGCAACCTTTGCTCCGCGTCATACTCTCCCCCAAAAAGTCTTCCTAAAGGCTGATATTGGAAAATATAACATTTATGAGGCCAGAAAATGATGAGCCCTGAAACTCTAGGCCAGAGGTCTTTAACCTTTTTAGGAGTCTTTGTGCCTCTGATAGCCTAATGAGATCTCTGAACTCCCCCCAGACAAATGAATAACCAACCCTTGGCAAGTAATTTCAAGGGCTCCCAGAATACCACCCTGAGGCCCATCCACAGATCCCCTTTCTCAAAGGCCCAAGGACAACCGCCAAAGCCCCAGACATCCTGGCAGGCACCTCTGACTCTAGACCCAAGTTCATAAATTTATTTGGGGGGGGGGGCTCTCTCGAGTTTGGAACTGGCTGATGGAATCGAGAGACCTCTTCCCCCTGAAAATCCATACTCTCACAATTGGGCACTTTCACATTCTCTGGAGGTTCAGAGGTGGGGTTAATAATCCCTGACCTATGGGCAAACAAACAGCTACACATTTCAACGTAATCCTGCCCCCCCCCCCACCCCGCCCCTCGGTCCTCCGCGCGAGTGCCAGGCAGCGCTGGCCCTGCCCCGCCCGGTGCCCTGGGCCCCGCCCTCCGGCCCCGCCCCTCCGGCTCCGCGAACCAATCAGTAGTCGCGCCATTCCGGTTACCAAGGCGTTGGAGGTACCGGCAGAACCCCGTAGGAGCCTTAACAGCTTCACCGCCCCACTCACCACCACCCGGCTCGCTGCACCAAACTCCAGGGAGGAGACAGAGGAGTAAAGGGGCCCGTCCCATCCCATCTCCACCACCAACCCAGCCCTGCTCTCCTCCCCCACTCCCCCACAGAAGCTCCCCATTCTCTTCCCGAGAATAGCAGCCCTTCCCTAAACCACGGAGCCTTTCCTCATCCAACTGCCGTGAAGTCATTAGCCTCCGGCTCAGTCCCCAGATATTAAGCCCCTGAATATTCTCCCCGAATTCCACTGTCCCCTTACACACACCTGCCCCCCGCACCTCCACAAACTTCGCCCGCTCCCCTCTTCTCGGCCTGATGGGAGCACCCCTGCCACCTCCACATTCCTTTCCAGACCCCAACTCCCCATCTGGGGATTCTGAGCCTGGAGATTCCGGACTCCCTTCCCCTCCCCGCTGCAGAACCTCCCTCCCTCCATTTTCCAGCCTCCCCCCTCCTACCACATTCCGGAAACCAGCCCTCTTCACTCCCTTCCCCATGTCCCTTACTGCCATGCGGCTCTCCAAGATGGGGGGCGGGATGGGCCACATTCCCCCTCTCCGTACATCAGCCCCCAAGTTCTCCTGGGGTCCCCCCCCCATATTTTACCTGACTTTTGCTCCCTCCTGTTATTCCGCCTGGATTCTGCCTGCATATTTGCCCAACGTTCTACTCCACAGTGAGGATCTACCCCATTTTCAGCCTGTCTTACTTTCCCCCATATTTCACCTGGATTCTGATCCCTCCCAAATTCTATGTAACCCCCCTCTTCCCCCACACACACACATTTTCCATCTCCCTTCCCTGCAGAGCCTTCCCTGAACACCCTGCCTACGCCCCCCCCCCCCCCCCACCAATTCTGGGATTCTCCAGACCCCGAGCCCCTCCCTCCTTCCCACCCCCCACCTTGTCCTTCTACCTGCATCCTTCATCCTTGCTCTGTGACCAGTGGCCCATCCTGGTTGCTGGTTTCATTCCAGTCCCAAGACTCTTCCCGGCTCCTCTTCTCCGCCTCAGCTTCCCGACCCTGCATTCGAGGCCCCGCCCCCGCCAACCCGTGACGTCAGCCCTTCAACCTTGCGCGCTCCGCGTGGACACCCCAGCACCCCACTCGGGCCCACACAGCTGACCCCACTTCTCGGGCCTCACGACCTCATGGCTTCAGCACACACGCACATGCGCACAAGCCCCCTCAACTTTCCGACCCCAGCCCTCTCGCTCCCGTCTTTCACTAAGATGACTCCCCTCTCCGCTTCCAGGGTCACACCCTGGCTCCTCCCCCTCCCAACAGCGCTCCCCGGATATTCCAGATTTCACAGCCCTCGCCCTACGGTGGGGGTGGGAGCCAAGACAAATCCACATCACCATCTCCCACACAAGACAGGGGTAAATCACCAGCTCTGGCAGCCCCCACCCCGGGTGGTTATTTCCACCCTCTCCGCAGCGCCCTCCTGCCCCCACCACCACACGTTCCAGCCTGACCGTGACCTAGCCGGCCTCTCCTAAGCAGTGTACCCCCCCCCCCACCTCACATACTATACACACCGGCCTGGCCCCGCCCCCATTCTAAGCTCACCTCACCGCCCAGTGGGTGAATTTGAGCTGGCTAGAACTCCCCTCCCTTCGCCCTGCGCTCCCTGCGCTCCCGCAGAATATAGACCAAGAGCCTTCCACACTGTCCCCCTGGAACACATAAACACGAAAGGCTTCTGGGACTCCCCAGGATCCACACCTCCACAGCGCACACCGCAGCCCATCACCACCCCGTGGGGTATCCAAATCCCGCCCCCCGCCCCCCCACTATCCCTCAAAGGCTTGTTGCCTTAGATAAGGACGATGCACACCGATCAACCAGTGACTCATCCTTTAATTCTGCTCTCTGGCAGCTGCTGTAACCATCCCCCATTTTACGGAGGACGAAACTGAGGCTTGCCCAGAATCCTGCAGCGAGGGAAAGGCACACCAGACCCCCTACACATTACCCAGCTACCCTTCCCGGACCACCTTCTGCTTCCTCCCATAACTCCCTGCTCCTTTCCCTCCCAGCACCAATCCTTCTGGGTGGTCTCGTATCTTAAGCATGACACACAGGGACTCCTGGCCTCAGCTCCCATCCCACCACCTGCCCACAGTGTGACCCAGGGCAAGGCACTTAGCCTTTCTGGGCCTTTTCCCATCAGTCAAGTGGGGATAATAAGAGCTCCCATCTCACACAGGGTGACCGTGGGGATTAAATTAATACATGGAAGGAGGTTCGAACAGTGCCTGGCTTTCGGTCAGCTGTTTACCATCTGTGCAACTAGCTGATGATTAGTTGACAGACTAGAAACCCAAGATTTTGATCATTCCTGGGTCTTCAGCACCGTGGGCCTGGCACAGATCAGGGGCTACTTTATGCAAGACGCCAGGAAAACGGGGTTGTAGGTACTGGATACAGCCGAGGTCTGGTCCTCTCAGCTCACCCCTTGTCGCCAGGTCCCAGCTCCAATGTCCACTCCTGCAGGAAGCCCTCCCTGACCCCCAGGCTAGGTGAGGAGCTGTCTCAACCACCAGGCTCCCCAGCACTGCCCAGCAGAGGGCCAGCCACAGAGGGGAGAGTTAACGATGAGACAGCTCCTGTCCAAGCTCTGAACTGGTTTCTCCGAGGGCTGCAGGTGGTTGATGACAATGCGGGATCTTGGGCATGGCCCCAAATCAGCAGAAGCAGAACTTCTGGGGGGAGGGGGCGGGCCCAGGAATCTGCATTTCCCACAAGCTCCCCCAGCACTGAGATCTGAGACCTTACACCCCTGGATGCCACAGTCTTCCCAGTTTATTACCCCATCTTGACCCCACCACCCCACCCAAGACTCTCCCAATACCACAGGGAGCCCCCCCCCCCCAAGAAATGATGGTAGAGTATAAGTAACGCTTTTTAAAGCATCTGTGGGCGGGGCGCCTGGGTGGCTCAGTCGGTTAAGCGTCCGACTTCAGCTCAGGTCACGATCTCACGGTCTGTGAGTCCGTGAGTTCGAGCCCCGCATCGGCCTCTGGGCTGATGGCTCAGAGCCTGGAGCCTGCTTCCGATTCTGTGTCTCCCTCTCTCTCTGCCCCTCCCCGGTTCATGCTCTGTTTCTCTCTGTCTCAAAAATAAATAAACGTTAGAAGAAATTTTAAAAATAAATAAATAAAGCGTCTTCCTCTCTCCCTGCCCCTCCCCGGTTCATGCTCTGTTTCTCTCTGTCTCAAAAATCAATAAACGTTAAAAAAAAAAATTTTTTTTAAAAATAAAGCATCTGTGGACACTTCTAGGTGCTGAGTTCTATACTCTTATGAGGCAAACACTCTATCACTCTAGTGGGGGGTGGGAGTCTAAGAAGCCAGTGGATATAAACAAACACAAATATATGTTGGGTAGGAGTCAGTGTTACCAAGGAAAACAAAACCAGGTGATGACAGGCCGGGGAGTAACAGGGGCCAGTTTCGCTTGGGTGGTCAGCGGAGGCCTGTCTGTGGATTTGACATCTGAACAGAGACCTGAAGGAGGTGAGGGAGAAGCCACGTAGACATCTGGAGACTACGCGATCCTGGCAGGGGAGAGCAAGGACATTCCCCGGGGTGGGAAATTTGGTATGTCTGAGGAACGATGAGGAGGCCAGGGTGGCTGAAGCCGTGTGAACAAGGGAGAATGGCAGGAGTTGAGGGCAAAGTAGAGGGGGAGCTGGAGCCGGTGGGGGCACTACAAGCTTGGCAAGGACTTCTACTGCGTGAGGTGAGAGCTATGGGGTGTCTTGACCAGGGAACACCATGATCTGACTTGTGTTTTAACAGGAACCTCCAACGGGGGGGGGGGGGGGGGGGGGGGGGGGGGGGGGCGGGTCAAGGGCAGAGGCAAGGAGCCCAGCAAGGAGGCCACTGCAACAGACCAGGCAAGAGCAGGTGATGGCCCGGATCAAAGCAGTAGCAAGGGAGGTGGTGAGATATGGATGGATTCTGGAAGTGCTTTGAAGATAGGCCCATGAGATGTGCCGATTGACAGATGGCATGTGGGCACTGGAAAAGGGAGAGTCAAGGACAATTCCAAGGTTTTTGCCCTGAGTACCCGAAAGGATGGAACTGACATCAGCTGGGTTTGAAGACTGAAAGGGGGAAATACAAGCTTGATTGGGGACAAGTTTCGAAAGCATGTATGTCAGTTGGACCTCCAAGTAGAGAAGAGTCGGCCGTTGGACAAATGAGTCTGGAGTTCAGGGGAGAGATCAGACTGCAGACAGGCATTTGGAGACATCATTATATAAAGAGCATGTGAAGCCAAGAGACTGGGTGAGGCCACTAGGTGGGAGATATAGACAAGTAAGAGATGAGGTCACCCTAACGATGATAAATAAAACTGAGGCACAGAAGGTTAAACAATTGGCCCAAAGACACCGTGACAGTCAGTGGCAGGGCCAGTGGCAAAGCCAGCATTTAAACTCAGGCAGCCCCAACTCCGGACCCCACACTCTTAACCACCGGTAGGGTTGTTAAGAACTTTCAGAGTTAATTCATTCAAAACCTGGCACATAGTAAGCCCTCAACAAACGCTACGTGTATCGATCACATGCCTTCACACCTCGTTAACACACACCTTCATCCCCGGAGTCCTCACTCATTTCCTCCCTCGATATAGTTCCTCACCTGCCCTCCACCCGAATCAAAGCTTGTCACTCATCGCAAGGACCTCCGCTCCTCCACACTGCGCTGTAATAACCCCTTGCCTTCAAACCTCCCATTAAATCGCAAGGCTATATCACAAGGGCGTTTCTGTATTTTACCACCTGCTGTCGCCTGCTTTACACACTTTCCCCATTAAAGACCCTCCTGAGAAATACAAAACATCTCCCCCACTCATATGCTGCCCTCTGCCTTACAAACACTCATCAAAGCGCCTATCCGTGTTAAAGGTCACCCCCTCTCGACTCTTACACTGCCCGCCGCAGCCCACCTTCCCCCAGAGCATCCCCTCCCCCCAGGATCGCCACCCCGGCCCGCGCACCCGCTACTCCCGCCGCCTCTCACCTTCTCCACAGACACCCCTCCTCGCGAGGGGTTCAACTGCCGAAGCTCCAGCCCCGCCCCAAGATCCGGCCTTCTCGCTTCTGATTGGCCCTGGTTTACTGCCAGCCGAGTTCTCATTAGTCAAAACAGACGCCCGTCACGCCGTGTCCCGCCTCAGAGAAGAGCCCACCCACCAAAGCTTGCAATTGGCCAACTCGGATGAGAGGTTCCTAAATGGGCCGGGTCGTCGGTCTTCTCTCCAATCTTTACTGGCTAATTACTACTGCCAGTCATACAAGGAGGGGTGTTCCTCGGAGGGGAGGAAATCCTGGAAGTAGCCCCTTGACTCCGCCCGTCGCCCCCTGCAGCGGAATAGGACGCTCCCACGCGGAGCGGCGGACCAGAGGAGAGCCGGGAACGCATGCGCACAGCCGGGTCTTGGCCGCCGCGGGTCCGGAAGCTGCGGAGAAGTTCTTAGCTGGAAGGCGGGTTTGAGATTCGTCGTTGCTCAGTGTGTTCCAAGTCTGCATTAAACACTTACAGGCCTTGGCTTATTTAAACTTAACAACCCTGCAGTGTAGGGGCTGCTGTGATCCCCATTTTGTTATTAAGGAAACAGTCTCAGACAGGAACAGCCGCTGCCCGGGGATCGCACAGCTTGAGAACGTATTCCTATTTTGAGCCAATGAGTCATCAACAGGGCCCATAGAGCTTATAGAATTTGGTGGAGGTGTAGGGGAGGGGAGCATTCCTTAAGAAAAGAAATACAAAGTTACTAACACAAAATTGGGTATGAACATGAAAACGTAGACTATGAAATAATAACGAGTTACTCATTTAAAAGACCTCACAAACACCGCAAACGTTGCACAATCCCCAAAGATAACGTAATGTTTTTATTAATTCACTGCCTGACACACCTCTGTGGTTTGTCGCCTACTTTTTTGGCTGCATGTACTTATTTCATAATATCCTGATCTACAGAGAGAAGAGAACAGTAAATTATCTTTTCCTCTAGTGGAATGAAACTTTTCCTCTAGTGGATGAAACTTTTTCTTAGTCATTATAGCTTAGAAAAAGTTTCAACTTCACAAGTCCATATTGGTGATGTCATCTAAATATTTTGGAAATTTGTGAAACCTTTCACAATGTTTAACTCATGTTAGCTACATTTCGGAACATGTGTTCATGGACTAGCTTCTGGCTCAGTTCTTTTAATCATTAACTCACCTCCATTATACAGGGGCTTGGGGAGTAGCCACTAGAGCGTAAGGTCATGCCCCAGTAGACGGTGGGCCTTGTACCTAGTGAGTTAGCACCTTGGACAATAGGAGCGCTCCTGGAAGCCATTCCTACACCAAGACAACTAGTTAGGCAATTTAAGTATATCTGAAAATGGCTATGAACCGCATCAGCATATCTCATGAAATGCAACCCGAATGTACTGAGCACCTACTATGCTCCAGGCACTTTCCTGGGTGCTGGGGGTAGGTACATCAGTGAACAAAGAGAAAAAGAAGCCTATGCCTAGTGAAAGGAAGACACACAATTAAATGTAAATACATACATACATAAAACAGTGAGTAAATGTATGTATGATGTCAGATTGTGATAAGTACTATGGAGAAAACAAAGCAGAGTAAAGGAGACAGGATGGTCAGAGAAGGTGTCTCAGAGAAGGTGACTTAGAAGGGAGACCTAAAGAAAGTGAACGAACCAGTCTTGTGGATACAGGGGTAGAGCATTCCAGGAGAAGCAAACAATGAGGGCAAAAGCCCAGAGGTGGGAGCCTGCCTGATGCAGTGAGGAGGGGGGCGCCTAACTGGCTTAGTTGGTAGAGTATGTGGCACTCGATCTCGATCTCGGGGTCATGCGTTTGAGCTCCACGTTGGGTTAGAGATCGCCTTAAAAAAAGGCAGGGGGAGGAGGTCCATACTGAGTGGGTCAGAATGCGGAAAAAGATACCTGGAGGGAGCCAGAAGCTAAGTCATGTAGGGCATGGTGAGCCATTGTGAGGTCTTTGGATTTCGCCCTGAGTGAGATGGGACCCATTGAAGATGGAGGGCAGCAGGGACACAATTTGATTCACGTCTTAAGTGGTCGTGCTGGTGGCTGTGTTAAGAATAGGGTGTCATGATCTCAGGTCATGATCTCATGGTTAGTGGGTTTGAGCCCCACATCGGGCTCTGTGCTGACAGTGTGGACAGCCTGCTTGGGATTCTGTCTCCCTCTCTCTCTCTGCCCCTCCCCTGCTTACTCTCTATCTCTCTCTCAAAATAAATAAAAGTAAACTTAAATTAAAAAAAAAAAGAATGGGCTGCTAAAATAATTCAAATGAAATAAAATGGTGCAATCTGTGGAAAACAGTTTAGCAGTTCCTCAAAAAGCTAAACATAGAGTTGCCACAGGACCCAGCAATTCCACTCCTGGGTATTTACCCAAGAGAATTAAAAACTGGTGTTCAAACAAATTATCTGTACGTGAATATGCATAGTAGTACCATTCATAATAGCCAAAAAATGGCAATAACCCAAATGCCAATCCACAGATGAATGGATAAGCAAGGTGTGGTACATCCATGCAATGGGATATTATTCAGCCCTGAAAAGGGATGGGGTACTGGTTCATGCTACGATGTGGATGAATCTTGAGAATATAATGGGTGAAGAAAGCCATACGCAAAGGTCACATATTGCATGAGTCCATTCATACAAAATGTCCAGAGTAGGCAAATCCATAGAGACAGAAAGCTGATTAGTGGTGCCAGGGATTGGGGGTGTGGGTAGGGGTGGGAATGGGGAGTCACTGTTTAATGGGTGTGAGGTCTCCTTTGGGGATGATGAAAATGTTTTTGGAAATAATAGAGATGATGCTTTCACAACACTGTGAATGTACGAGATGCCTCTGGCTTGTGCCCTGTAAAATGGTTCATCTTTTAACCAAAAGATTTTTTTAAATTATAATTCAGATGAGAGATGATGGTGGCTTTTAGGAAGCCGTAGGAGACGTAGTTAGAATCCACACATGTTCCTAAGATAGAGCTGACAGAATCCACTGATGGGTTGGGTGTTGGGAGGGAGATGAAGAAACGAGTCAAAATGATTGCAAGGTTTTTTGATCTAAGAAGCTGCTGAGACAAAGTTTCCATTTATTGAGATTAGATGAATAGCAAGCAGGTGGGGCACAGGGGAAGTCGGGCTCGGCAGTTTGGTTTTGGACACTACGAGGTACCTAACAGACTTCCAACTGGACGTTCATTGAGAGGATAAATGAATATATGAATCTGAGTTCTGGGTGAGGTCCAGCCTAGAGAGATATAGAAATTTGGGATGCCATCACTAAAAGAGTGGGTGAAAAAAGAAAAGAGAAGATAAGCACTGAGTCCCAATGTTCAAGGACCCCAGAGATGAGGAAGAAATGACAGACAAGGAGCAGCCATTGAGATAGGAAGGAAATCATGAGTGTGGAGAGTCTTGAGAGCCAAGAGAAGAAGATAAACCTAGAAAGAAAGTGACTATCAGTGAGAGGGCTCAAGTGACATGAGGGCAGGTCACTGGACTATTGGATTGAGCCACATGGAGGTCACCAAGTAATCAACTCAAAAGTTGATTCGGCCAAGTGGTGAAGCCAAACCCTGGTTGGGTGATTCAAGAAGGACTGAGGAATGGAATAGAATAGGAGACATTAGTACAGATCCCTCCGTTTCTCTCTCTCTCTCTCTCTCTCTCTCTCTCTCTCTCTCTCTTCCTCTTTTTAGGGTTTGCCGTAAAACTGTAAAGAGCAGAGAACATTGGATCTGTAGCTAGAAAGCATATTTGTGTTAAGACATGTTTTATGACATCAAGAACGATCTAGAAGAGAGAGGAGTGCCTGACAGACAGGGGAGAATCGCTTGATTTATGTCCCTGAGTAGATGGAAGAGATGGGATCTAATGCACACTAGCAGCGTTTCCATAGTTACCAGGAGGGAAGGCAGAGAATGGGGTCTCAGGTGCAGGTAGGACATAGATGCCCTGGGAGCCTTCCAATGGCTCCTCTTTTCTTCATGAGATTGGAGCCCGGCCAAGGGTGAGAATGAGGAGTGGGGCAAGGGGAGAGGTTCAAGGGGGAGGTGAATGGACATGAGGAAGGCATCCAGGCCACGATCAGCATGGAGCCTACCTCGGGGCTCCATCCCATGACCCTGGGATCATGACCGGAGCCGGAATCAAGAGTGGAACGCTCAACCGACTGAGCCACCCAGGTGCCCCTTAACGTGATTTTTTTTTTTTTAACGTGAGGTTCTATAACTATTATGCTTATGATAAAGAGATAAATCCATTGTCAGATTTGCTAAGGCCATCAGCAAACATACCCTAAGCAACCCCTGCATTGTCCTGTCAGGTGATTACGGCTGATTAATATAGAACAGTCATGAAGCCATGGCTGCTTCTGGTCTGTGCCTCCTGAGAGGCAGCGAGGGGGTTCATGAACCTGTCTGCCTGGGTTTGAAGCCCAGCTCTGCTTCTTAAAGTCTATCTCTCCATGTCTCGGCTTTCTCATCTGTAAAATGGGGATGATAAGAGCAGCTGTGCCTCATAGTGTTTTTTGTGAGGAGCGACTTGGTTATTACATATGAAGCACCCACCACAGTGCCTGCCATGGAAGGAAACAGAATAAACCATGGCCATTATCGTATCATTGAATCCTCTTAATCTAGGAGAGAGGTAGGTACTACAATGATCCCTTTTTTACTTCAAGTGACAGAAACTAAAGTATTAAAGTGTTAGCATTCAAGGGGCGCCTGAGGGGGGGGGGGCGCCCAGTCGGTTTAAGCATCCAACTTGGGCTCAGGTCACGATCTCGCGGTCCGTGAGTTCGAGCCCCGCGTGGGGCTCTGTACTGACAGCTCGGAGCCCGGAGCCTGCTTCGGATTCTGGGTCTCCCTCTCTCTCTGCCCCTCCCCTGCTTGTGCTCTGTCTCTCTCTGTGTCTCAAAAATGAATAAACATTAAAAAAAATAAAGTGTTAGTATTCAAAGCCTTACACACACACACACACACACACACACACACACACACACACACAAATGCACATGCACCTGCATGCACACACGCATACGGCTGTACGTGTTTGTAGTAATCCTAGGTGCAAATGAAGACTTAAGAAGCCCAGAGAAGCTACACTGATCTACATTAAGTACGTAAAGCAATATTTTCACAGCCACTAGCTTAGCCAAAATTAGGTGGTCTGAGAACACCGAGTTCCAGAGAAGTATCTGGAAGAATGGGTCAGCTGGCATTGATGACAGCAATATAAACAGGTGTGTCCTTTCTGGAGAGCAATCTGGAATACTCCGAGAAATTAAATACGAGGATGCCTGGCACCCTCCCCTCTCCACTCTCCGACAGGCCCGTGCATGAGGTCTGCAGGAGGATGCCAATTGCGTGTGGTGTAGAAGCAAAGAATTGGAGGGAATTTTATGCCCATCGCCGGGTCTTGAGAAGTGGAATGTGAAATAACTGGTGAGGAACCCCCACAGCAACACAAAAGAGAGCGAAGCAATCATCATGCCGTGCTCAGTCAATGCCTGCTGCTAAATGCTTTAAGATGCCAGCTGGCAATGGTCCGGTGAGAAAGGTGCCATTTTGGAACCACCCCCCATTCTACCTGGAGGAGCTGTGGCCCAGAGAGGTTAAGACACTTGCCCGAGGGCATCCAGCTAGGGAGCCTTCCGGGCCTGGGATTTTAAACTCAGCCGGCCTCTCCAGAATCCTCCTGTGACTCTCTCTTCAGGAGCTGGAAATCAACGTAGCCACACAGAGAGCTCTCCAAAAAGCACAATGAGAGAAAGAGAAGGAGGTTTGTGGCTTGCTGAGATTTTTGCGAATTTAAAACGCACGCAAAGAAACTGACTGTAAGGATACACGCGAATCTTAATCAAAGAACAGAAGAGGGACGCCTGGGTGGCGCAGTCGGTTAAGCGCCCGACTTCGGCTCAGGTCACGATCTCCTGGTTCAGGAGTTCCAGCCCCGCGTCGGGCTCTGTGCCGACAGCTCGGATGGAGGGGGGTGGGGGGGCAGGGAGGCAGAAGAAAGAGGGAAATGACTAATATGAAATTCAACCAAAGATGATGGCATAGAATCGGCTCACGTCTGTGCACTTGTGGTTCCAAGGTAGGGAAGCATCCAGATTCCCCGGGAGGGGAGAATTCGGCGGGGCGGGGTATGTACCCTGGAGAAAGTTGGTGGAGAGAAGAGGGGCAAGTGAGAAAGAGAAGCAGTGTGATAAAAGTTGGTAAGAGGGTAGCCTTGCAACAGCCAGACTGTCAGGGTTCAAATTCCAACTCAACCCCAAGTGACTTGACCTCCCCGTGCCTTTGTTTCCTGTCTTTTTTTTTTTTTTAATGCCCCACACGGGGCTTGAACTGACGACCCCAAGATCAAGAGTCACAAACTCTATGGACTGAGCCAACCAGGCACCCTTCTCTCCCTAATATTTGTAAAACCACACCCTTGGGAGAGAGAACATAGAAAGCCCCTTCTTTCTCTACAAACCTAAGGCAAGAAATCTGGATCGCTCCTCGATGCTCTTACGGAAATGCCACTTGTCTTTCTCTTGGACACCACACGGTCTATAATCCGACTTGGCTTTTAAAAGGCCGGAAAGGGGGCAACGGTGAAAGCGGGGAGCCCAGGAAGAGGCTCCTATGGGAGTCCAGCGGGGAGCCCTTGGGGGCCTGCACCTGGGCGGTGTTGACCTTGACAGACGTGGCGGGCGAGGTGGGGTCAGATTTAGAATCTTGGGTTTGCTGCTGGATTGGATGTAGGTGTGAGGGACAGAGAGGGTGTCAAGGGCGAATGCAAGGTTTTTGGCCCGAGCGACAGGGAGAGTTTGGAATTTATCCCGGAGGCAGTCAAAATCATAGGGAAGATGTTGAGGCTGGTGTGGGGGAGGGGACTGGGTCAGATGCCATGATCACCAAGGAAGCAGCCAGACTGGGAACACAGGCCTGGGAGACAGGCCACGAGGATGGATTCTAGCCCTGGCTCAGCCCCCAACTCACTGTGGGCTCCTGGGCAGGATAAAACTGTTCTCTGGACCTCCGTTTCTCCGTCCTACAAAGAGCCTGGTAGGAATAAAAAAATCCCTAAAGGCCCCCTCGGGGCAAGTATTTTTGGTCCAAGATTCTCTGACTCGAATATTCTCAGGATCAGATAAATACACAATCATTAGTCAAGGTCAACCCTCTTCTTTTGAATCCTCCTTCCCAGAGCCCCACTGGGCAGGGCGCAGAATTTCTCGGGTCTGGGAACGAGGGGGACAATATCAGTGAGAACGGCGGGCGGCATTTGTTGAGCACACGTTCTGTGCCAAGGGCTGTCCACGCTCCATCACACTGAGACCGGACAGCAGGAGTGAGAGGGGGGTGCTTTACTGTCAGCCCCACGTGCAAATGGGGAAGCTGAGGCTCCGAAGAGGTGAAATGATTTGCCCGAAGCCGCGTAGAAGCACCAGGATTCCAGCGATGTCTCCCCACCTGCGTTACTGTCACCCTGGGCCAGCCAGCCACCAACACCTCTCACCCAGATGTTCGCAATCACCTCCTCACGGGGCCACTTACTTGTCCCCGGCCCCCCGGCCCCCCCTCCCCCGGCCCCGACACCGACACCACGTTGCCAGAAGGATCTGTGGTTAAAACCTGAGTCAGCTCAAGCCCTTCCTCTGCTCAAAACTCTCCCAGGATTGCCAGCGCACTCAGAGTCAAAGCTAAGTCTTGACAGTGGCCCTCAAGGCCCCACACGGGCTGCTTCCTGCCTAACTGGCCTCATTCCTCCTGCCTTCCCCTCCCCCTGCTCTGCTGTAGCTTCCCTGGGCTCCTCTTTCTTCCTCCAACAAGCCAGGTGCGCTCCTGCCTCAGGGCCTTTGCACCTGCTCTTCCCTCTGCCTGGACCTCTCTTCCCCCAGAGACCCATATGACTGACTCCCTCACCTCCTCTTCCTTCAGGTCTCTGCTCAAGTGCCACCTCCTCAGTGAGGCTTTCCCTGCCCACTATTTTTAAGCCCAAAGCCCTACTCTCACCCCCCCCCTTGCACCCCAATCCCTCATCCCCCTTCCCTGAAGTATTTTTCCTCACAGCACTTATCATCTAACATACTGTATGTTTTACTTCTTTGGCTCGTTTATCGTCTATCTCCCTAGAATGTGAGCTCGTGGGATGTGTGTCTATTTTGTTCACTGCTGTACCTCCAGTGCCCAGGACGGTGCCCAACACAGAGCACGTGCTCAATAAAGATTTTTGTCAAATGGATAAATAAGGATCCGTCTTCAAGGTGGACGCTAACTGTGCACTGGGTACGTATGGTTACGCCGGTATGGCCATAACCACCATACGTTCGATACACTGGGTTGACTCTTCGTGTGTTGGCTTCCGATCCCATCTCTCCGTCTCTCCCGTCCCTGCTGGGGTCCGGGCAAAGAGCCCTTCCTCCTTGGAGTCTGTTCTGGCTCCACGCCAGCCCCCGGGGTTGGCCCCTTCTCCGTTGCCTCTTTGATGCCCACGTCACTCCCCTGGGTAGAATCCCCCAGCGATCCCAGGATTCCACCTCGTAACCGCCACGCTGGGGTTTTTCACACTGTTGGTCACGACCGGTTAGTGGACTGTGAAATCAACCGACATTTTTCAATAGAAAAGAACAGATCGGAGTCTGTGCCCATAGTATAGACGTAATACACACTAAGGTATAGGGGAAGTGTGAGTTTGTGAAACTTTTGTTTCGTGTTCTATGCATTGGGTGATGACCTAAGTGTATTTCTCACCCTGGGTCAAAACAGTTTGCCAAGTCCTGCACCACACAGTCCTGACTCCTAAATCCCATGTACAGACTGGACGGATAATATTAATATCAGCTCAGACTTCCCTCTTCGCTGGCTGGGACCCATGCCAAGTGGTTTCACCTACTTCCGTTCTTGGACTCCTGGCCGCAGCCCGAGCACCGCTGTGATTCCCAGTTGACAGAAGATGAGACTGAGGCTCAGACTGGAGAAAGCCCATGCCTGAGAGCTGGGAAGCAGACCCAACCTCCCTCCTCAGACTACCTGCTACCTGGCTTGCCCAATCCCTCCCAATCTGCTCTCCATCTACAGGGAGCACTCAGGTTCGCCCGCCCATCCTCAACGCCCCAGGTTCAAGGTGCCTCATAGATCTTCCAAAACCTCAGCCGGCGGTACCGCTTGAACTCCCATTTTGCAGGCTAGGAAACTGAGGCTAGCCAGCCTTTCCAGGAACCGGCCATCCCATCACCCTTCTCCAAACTTCTTTAGAAGCAGGAGAGAGAAAGGGCTGACGCCACGTCTTTGACTGCCTGGGTTCAAATCTCGCGCCTCAAAACTGTGTGATTTCAGGCAGCCTCTCCGAGCCTCAGTTTCCTTTCCTGCAAAATTGGAATAATAACAGTGCCTACCCAAAAGGCCATGCTTAAGCCTTAACTAAGTTGGAACACATGCAGAGTTCTTAGATCAGCCGCCACACCCCTCTGTCGGGCATCTTCCCAAACAGCCCTATGCAATCAGATTACTATTTGCCCCCCAACATTGTTGCAGAGAAGGGGAGGCCCTTGCCTGAGTTCATACGGCTAGAAAACGGGAGAGTAAGAATTCGGAGGCGGGTCTGGCTGGGCTGTTAGCCACGGAGTCACAACAGCCCTTGGGATAGTGGTTCGACGGCAACAGCAGGAACGGCATTTTCCAAATTAAGGAACGTGGTGGGACACGGAGAAGGTAAGGACACGCCCAAGTCACGCAGCGTGTAAATGTCAGAACCAAGATGCAAACCCAGGCTTGTGTGTTTCCGGGGGCAGGCTGACCTTTGCCCCAGGAGCCCCTCCATAACGTCCTGGCGGAGCGGAAGGAAAAAGTGCGGGGAGGGGTGCCCTTGCCTCAGCTCGGTCTAGAGGACTTGTATGCTTAGCGCCAGCCCCTACCCACCCTAAGCTGGCTGTTCCCCTGAAGGCCCTGGCGTGGAGATACTGGGTGCATTGGATGATGGCGGAGAGGGTGTAGCGGCCCCCTCCTCTGGCCTCAGATCGGGGCCCTGCAATCCCCCAGGATTTGGTGCTTGGAAAGCTGACGTTAGGTTGCTATGGCAATGGGTTTGGGGCGGTTGCCATAGCAGCAGAACTAGCCTGGGTTTAAAAATATCTAGGAGGAGGTTTGTGTTTGTGAGTGTGAGTGCGTGACCAACCGTGCTGTCGTGTGTGTCCAAATGGGAGGCCTTGGGGGGGGGTGTGGAACTGGGGCTGCAGGCATTGACTTCCGGGGGGGGGGGGTGACCAGCCCCCCAGATGCCGTGTGTGATGTGCCTGTCACACTGAGTGACCTGTGAGGTCCTATGCATTTTGTGCGTTAGGCGATGGCAGCCATGTACCTAAATGTGTGTGATTATCCGATTTGCATGGGAGACGGGATTAGGTCTGTTTGTCAGTCTGTATATCACATGTCGCTAACATGTATGCCTTATGTAACATAGGCTGTTTAGGTCTTACGGCTTTGATCATGTACTTGTAACTTCTCAGGGTGTGTGTGGCCAAGTGTGGAGTTATTTTGGCTTCGAATTTGTGCACCTGGGACATACTCGGATATCAGATGTGTGTCTATCTATTTTTGCACGAAACCCTGTGATGTATATGGTCCACATGACTGGATGTCCATTATGCATTATGGGTGTGTGTGTGTGTGTGTGTGTACCTATCCCCATGAGTCTCCTTCGTACATCAGAGTGTCCCTGTGTGAAACCGTTGAGTATACACCTGTGTGTCTGCAGGAGCGCCTGTGTGACTGTGACTGTGGGTGTCCTGGGGATGTGGAACTTCACGCCAGCCTCCATGGATGTTGGGATATGTACCTGTGCGGTGTGAGTGTGTGTGCATCGAAGGGTCTAAGGTGTGGATCTTGGCCTGACCCCAGTGTCTCCCTGCATCTCTCTTGCCTCTTCCTCGTCTCCATAGCAACCAGCTCCTCGGCTCCCTCCCGGAAGATGGAGGGGGGGAGGATCCAGACTGCAGTGGACCACAACCCCCTCGAATCCCCCTTGGCTCCAGGGACAATGCGGGGGGGAGGGGACAGATGGGAGGCCACTTCATCCTCCCCAGGCCATCTGCTACCCTCCCCATCCTGGGGACCCGAGAGCATGGCAAGGCAGGGGCAGGAGTGGATGGAGCAGAGGGAGCCCCCCCCCCGCTGCCATAATTACCCCCCCACCCACCCAGACCCCCTCTGAGCCCAATCTTGCCTCTGACTGACCTGGGAAGAATCCTTGGAGACAAGGAATTCAGGGAGAAGAAAATTCAGAAAACTGAGTTTGTATCAGAGACCATTGAATATTAGCAATGATCCACTCCAAGGAAGGGTCCCCTACCTCTAACGCCTTCGGATTCTGAAATTAAGCTTGTCCTGCACTCAAATCCCAGTTTTCCCTCCGTCTGTCTACCTGTGTGTCCTTGGACTGAGTCACATTCCAGGCTCCTGGGTCTCTACTTTGTTGTCTGAAAATCAGGTTTTCTTAAGGAAGTGAATAGTGGTGCTTACTCTACGAGGGCCAAGACTGTTTTGTTCCCTGTTGTATCCCAGGGTTTGGGACAGTGCCTGACACTTAGTAGGTGGTTCGTAAGTGCTGCTGATTGAACTGAGCACCAACTGATTGCAGCAAGCGCTACATGCTTAACACAGGTATTCATTGAACTCGATCTCCCCGGCCCTTGCAGAATCCTATGTTGATTCTTCAAGGGATGGATGAAAGATTTGAAGGGGAACGTCCCAAGTGTCAGAGGTGGGTGACACGCGAAGCGAGATTTCTTATCTGGACCAAGTGATGTCAAATCTCTTGGTCAGTTTCCTCCTCTGTAAAATGGGGATAATCGGAGAACCTGACTGAGTCGGTTGCTCTGAGGATCAAACGTAGTAAGGTTTGTGTAGCGCTTACTTAGAACCGGACCTGGCACACAGTAAGTGCTCAATAAACGTACATTACCAGTGACTGGTGGGGAAGGTGTGGATGAGCCCAGGGTCCTCATTGTAGCCTGGGGGAGCCTGGTCCCTCTCCCAGCTGCGGAAAGGGGCGTGGTCACGCCCAGGGGGCGTGGCCAGGCTTCAAGGACAGACCAATGGGGGCGCCGAAGGGCGCGGCCCTGACCGGCATGGGCGTGGCTTTGAGCGGGTGGGAGGGGCCAGGCCGCTGTGGGAGCCTCCGGGAAGAAGATGCTCGGGCCAGCAGCCACCGCCAGCCCTGCCGCCGCTGCCGCCCGCACCCGCCGCCCCCCGGGTCCCCACTAGCGGCCGCCTCCGCCTCCTACCTCCGGTCCCGCTCCTCCGGCCCCCCCGCCCCGAGTAGGGTCTGGGGGGCTCGGCCCTCCGGCCGGGGGAGCAAAGAGGGGGGTCCCGACCCCCCAGTGGCGCGGCCGGTCCCTGGCCTCGGTGATCTTGAGAGAGACCCCACCCCTCAGTTCTCTCTGGGCCCTGTCGGGGACTCCCCCTTGCCCTCCCGTCCGGCTCACACCCGCTCTCCAGGCTCTGTCAGCCCCCCAGAACCAGCTCCCTCCCTTCTTCCCTCTCCGGGGTTCCCCCTCCCCCATCCCTCCGCCGCCGCCCCCTCCCCCTCCCACATCCCCTTCCCTCCCCCTCCCCCACCCCCGTCCCCCGCCCCCCCCGCCCCGACCATGAGGATGATGGCCGCCGGCGCGGTGCACGGCCTCTTCACGGCCTCCGCGGCCCCGCAGCCGCCGCCGCCCCCGCCGCCGCCGCCGCCGCAACCCCAGCCTCCCCAGCAGCCGTCGCCGCCGCCACAGCAGCCGCCGCCGCCGCCGCCGCAGCCGCCGCAGCAGCAGCAGCCGCCGCCCCAGGCCCCCCCCATGGAGCCCGAGGCCCCGGATTCCCGCAAGAGGCCCCTCGAAACGCCCCCCGAGGTGGTCTGCACCAAGCGCAGCAACACGGGAGGTGAGAAAGGGTTGCGGCTCGGTGTGGGGGAGCGGGCAGGGGGCCTCGTCTTTCTCCATCCTCCTCCCCCCTCCGTGGCAGGTGCAAGGGCTCTGGGGAGGGGAAGGGCGCCCCTCCCTAGCCCCGGGAGCTGAGAGGGGCGTTGGGGAGGGGGCCGGACCCCCTCCCCCTCTCGCCGCTGCCCCGGGCTGAGAGCTTTGTCTGCGATGAAAAGGGGTGGGGGGGGGGAGGGGGTGGTAAGTGTCCTTGGGGGGCGCAAAGGATGGGGGGCGTGGGTCTCTCCCGGCGGGTGTCTCTGTGTCCTTGAGGGGTGTGTGATGTGACCCTTTCGGGGCAGGGGTGTTCCCGGGCTGGCGTGTCCTGGCAGGGGGGAGGGGAAGGAGTAGAGGAGGCCTGTGGACCCGGAGCTTCCCAGCCTCCCTCCCTGGGGATGTCCTGAGCAAGGGTTGTCCCAGAGGGAGGCATGAGTGGGCCATGGGCGGGATCGTGCGTGGGGACAAGCTGGGTGGGTGTGTTGGGTGAAATGGGGGAATGGGTGGGTGTGTAAACCCAGGTGGGAGAACGTGTGGCTGGGACAGGTGTGTGTGTGTGTTTGTGTGTAAGAGGCAGGGTGAGATGAGGGGCTGGGCTCTGTGTCTGAGGCTCTCAGAGGGGTAAGTGTGGCCAGGGAAAGTGTGTGCCTGTCACCCTGGAGGGGGCTGTGGCCTTGTGACACATGAGTGAGAGGGTGTGTGTGACATGCAAGGGGGCGTGTGGGGGAAGCTGAATGGGCCAGCTTTGGGTGTGAGCCACGAGAGGGAGGCCGTGTGGATCCAGGAAGGCAGTTCGGTGTGTGTGACACAGGCGTGTCTGGGGTGGGGTGGGACCAGGAGAAGCTGGTGAGGGTATGTGACAAGAAAAGGGTGTGGGCGTGACTCCAAAGAGGCTGTGGCTGGGTGTGACACATGGAGGTGTGCAACGGTGACATCAGAGGGGGCGTGTGCGACAAGGGAAGGTGGGCGTATGACGGGAGAGGTTGGGGCTCCGTGGGTGAACTGCACGAGGGTGTGTAACAAGGGGAGGGAAGGATGGGTGCCTGTGTGACAGGGAACAGGGAATGTGTATAGATGACACCCAAGGGCTATGGAAAGGGAAGGGGTATGTGTGCGTGTGCGTGCGTGCGTGTGTGTGTGTGTGTGTAGCTGTCACAAAGGGCGGGTGTTTGTGTGAAATGGTTGAGTGTGTAACACCAGGAATGTGAGAGTGATGTGTGTGTGAGAGAGAGACAAGGGATTGTGTGTGTGTGTGTGTGTGTGTGTGTGATGTCTGAGTGTTTGACAACACAGAAGGTGTGTGCGTGGAAGACAGACGGGAGGGCCCCTCACTGTGTGTGTGACCCGAGGAGGTAGGTGTACCAGAGAATAAAGGACAAGCTGGTAACTCTAGGGGTGCAACTCTGTGGCCAGGGACTCAGGAAGGAGGTGGGGAGTCTCGGAGACCCCAGAGCCCAGCCTATTAGCTCCCTGGATGGAGGGAGACCCCAGAGCAGCCAAGCCCCTCCCCGCGGTCACCTTGGCCAAAATCTGCTTCCTCTGGCCTTTTCCTCCGGACGGGAGAGGGATGGCCTGGGGCAGAGTGCGCTCCCCACCCCCCTCCACCCGGTGGGTGGGGTGGGGGCCTCCCGCCTCCTCCCCTCCATTCTCTTTCCTCCCACTCCAGCCCCCCTCCCACTCCCGTCGCGGTGGGACAGGAATCGGGGACCCCCTGGCTGCCTGTGGGGGGGGGGGGTGTCCGGCAGAAATCGAAGGAAAGGGAAGTTGGGGGAGGGGTGAGAGGGAATTTCCTGTCCTTCTTCCTGCTCCCCCACCCCCCAGCACACACATGAATGTGTCCCAGCCAACTTCCTTCCCTCCTTCCTGCCGCGGGCCATTCCCAGTCCCGGGGAGAGCCCGACCTGGCAGCCCAGCCCTGCCCCTGCTTGAGGAAAGGGGTCTCGTACTTTTTTGGAAGGGACTGAGGTCCTCCAAAGCTGCCTAACGGTGGTGATGCTGTGCCAAGGACGGTCAGGCCCAAGTACTCGGCACCTACTGCCAGTCGGGCTCTGAGATATGGGTTAATTTCCCAATACAGCCCTCTGGGGGAGACGACCGGAGCTGCTTTTTCACAAGAGGAAAACAGCCTCGGCGAAACGAAGCCACTTGCCCCAAGTCACACAGCTCAGGAGTTGGTGGCGCTGGGATCTATCCAGCGCTGGGCTGCCTGGCTCCAAAGCCCGCGTGCTTAACCACCGTGCACCCGGCCTCCCTCAGCAGCGGGGAGACTGGGAGGAGCCCTTAGGGACCCTCTCCTCCAGACTCTGCCACCTCCCCTCCCGTGGACCCGCGGGGAAACTGAGGCCCGGAGCTGCAGAGGGACAGTCCTCCGTTGACGCTCAGGGGGCAGCGTTGGGCAAGGATCCGGGACTTCCATCTCAACGTTGAGGGCTTCTTGCAATAATACTGTCCCGACGCGGGGTGGGGTGGGGTGGGGGGGGATGCCGGGTCACCCTCGCGTCCCTTCTGAGCCTCAGGGTCACCATCTGGCAAGTGGGGAGATCCCAATAACTGCCCCGATAATAGTAATAATGACTAACATTATCATTGCTTGCTGCTTCAGAGGCAGCATTTCATGTAATTCTCCCAACACTCTGTGATGTAATAATTAATAATGCATTATAATAATGGCTAACATCTATGGTCTGCAGTGCGCCAGGAAGTATTATGGAAAATGCTTGGCACGGACCCGATCATTAATCCTTATAATTCTGTTATGTTACCCTTCTTACAGATGACAAACCGAGGCACAGAGAGGTTAAGTAATGTGCCCGAGGTCAGTCAGCTAACAAGAGGCAGAGTTGGGGTTTGAACCCGGGAGACGGGCTCCGTTCTGTGGCTAGACACGATAGTGAACCCCGTTTTCAGGCGAGGAAGCCGAGGCTCAGAGGGGTGAGGGAGTTTTCTGGGGTGTCACAGCAAGTCGTGGCAGACGGAGGGGGGGGGCAGACTGAGCTCCTGCCCGCAGCGCCAGCCGGCCCATTCTTGGGGGCTCGTAGGAGAGGTAGTGGCTGTTACCATTGGTGTCTGTGAGGTGTGACTGACAGAGGCCACTGGGAGGGGGACAGGGTGTCCAAGCACAGGAGGACTTGGGTGAAGAGGTTGAATGGGAACTCCAGGGGGAACCCATCAGAGACACAAGTGACTGCAGTCTGGTGGGACAATAACAAAGAGTGTCACCTGCCTCCCACTCCCCGCCCCCCGCCCGCCCAGGTACAGATGGGACTCTTCATTTACTTTTTATTTTTTTTAATGTTTATTTTATTTTATTTTTTGAGAGAGAGAGAGAGAGAGATAGAAACGGAGCAGGAGTGGGGTAGGGGCAGAGAGAGAGACAGACTCCGAAGCAGGCTCCAGGCCCTGAGCTGTCAGCACAGAGCCCGAGGTGGGGCTCGAACCCGCTAACCGCAAGATCACGACCTGAGCCGAAGTCGGCCGCTTAACCGACTGAGCCACCCAGGCGCCCCCAGATGGGACCCTTAAAGTGCCACTAGAATAGCAGACTGCTGACTGTATTCCCATCTCTGTCACCCCCATACGTACAGAAACAGCCACTCTCCCCCACATGCGGGCGCGCGCGCACACCCCAGACTAGCTTAAGGCAGCGGCGTCTTGCTCCCAGCATCCCTCACTGTGTAACATCAAGACAATGTCACCAAGGGTCAAGAGCGAGACCTTCCCCCAGGGGAGGGTTCGTCGCCTCACTGCCACGTGCTTGGTGTGGGACCCTCAAGGAAGTTATTCCACGCCTCCGGGTCTCAGTCTCCGCATCTGGAAAATGGGGGCCGCGGAGATCTGCCCCTGCGCCCCTCCCGGGGCTGTCGGAGTGGGTTCAATGAGATTGTCTCTGTGAAGCACTCGGCAAAAGGCCTGGCAGATGGGAGGCCTGGCAGATGGGAGGCCTACCCTAGTGCTATTAGGGTCGGGCCGCCGCCGCCTCCACGACATCGCACCCAGCCACCCTTCTCTCACCCAGAGCCCGCATCGCCCCTTCGGCCTCTCGTCCCTTGGAAGCACGCGCCACGCCCCGGTTGGACTGCATTTCTCCCACGCACGGGCACCCCTGACGTCCACAGAGAGACTTCTTCATACACCTGACGTCCCAGCCCTCCTGGGGGGGCGCCACTGCCCCCCCCGCACCCCGCCATGGCTTGCCTTTCACCAACAACACCCCCCCCACACTCCCACGACAATACCAACCTCACACCCCAGCCACCTCGGAGCTCCGTGGGACACACCCACCCTCCCGTCCCCAACCCCCCCACCCAGAGCAGGTACCCCGAGCGCCGACACCCCGACGGCCGGTCCTCCCCAGACGTGCTGTGTCTGAAAACACCTCTACGACATACACCCCTTCGGGTCTGCCTTTGTCATTAATGACCCCCCCTTTATTTTATTATTTTTTAATAACCTCCCCCCACCCTCCACGTAAAGCCACCTCTCAGGGTCAACTCTCTGACAATAAAAAGGGCCACCCTTGCCACGGCACCCCCAATCTCTTGGGCAGCTAAACATTATTGAAGGGGAGAGGGGTATTCTTTGCCTTTTGGAAGACTCCAGAAGCATGTCTGAGGACGGTGGGCACCAAAGTTAGGGGGAGACTAGAAGGAGGAAGACAGCCCCTTCCCAAGGGGCGAATGCTTGACATTGTAGTGGGAGGAAACAATCGGGAGAGGGGAAGTTGGCATCTCGACTGCTTCGGTCCCCATCGTGGGTAAAGGGAGCTTCCCGAGTCCCAAGGGGAGCGCCAAGAGGGGGGGTGGAGGTAGGTGGGTGCAGAGTTTGGGGGTTCAGACTCTACTTCGGTAGAAGGAAGAACTTTTCCACAGGGAGAGCCTTGGTTGTTCGGACTGGGTGGGAGCGTGTGAAGTCTGGGGGCTCTGGGTTCAGCGGAGGGTCCGTGGCTGCAAGGCAGGCCGGGAAATCGCGGCCTGGCTCTTTCCTGGGGGAGGCGGGGATCACATGGGAGGGAGGGGTGCCCCCGAATGAGAGGGATGTGCAGAAGATTCCAAAGAGGAGCAGAGCGGTCTGTTGGCCACACCGGGGACTCCTGCCCTGAGTTCTGCAGGTGGGAGGTCCCAATGGTCACTCTCCACAGGAGACGGGCCTGAGGTCGGTCTGATACGGGCACCCACCCCCCACCCCCCCGCCCAGAGCACCCATAAGATGGTTTCAGGCGGTCCACGGACCAACTTTTTTTTTTTTTTTCCTTTTACCCTTGTATGTGTCTATGATATGCTTCGTGGGGGTGGGTGGGACGTAACCCGCCTTCAAACCCTGATTATGAGCAGCGATGTTCAAATGTCCTCTTGAAATAGATGCGTTTAAATGTTCAAAGGGAGCGGACTTGAGGGAAATGGGCCGTGGGTCTTGTTCCGTGCTGTGTCACCAGCACCTAAAACGAGGCCTGGCACAGAGTGGGTGCCCAGGAAGGATTTGTTGGAGGAAGGGAGGGGAGGAGAAGGAGAGAAGGCAGTCGAGGGAGGGAGGGAGTCAGAGATGCTGGGCGGGAGAAGGGGCGGGGTGGGGGGGGTGGCGATGGGGGGGGTGGCGGCTCGTTTCCATCAATGAGAGCTCCTTCCTCCTCCAAGAAGGAGAGAAAGGCCTGGGGCAGCCCCTACGGGGCACGTGATGAAGGAAGTGGGGTCTCCCCTTCCTCCGGTTGCCCAACAAAAACCTCAGACCTTAGGGGCTCGTCTCCCTGTTTGGGCCAGACGCTGTGAGAACTCTACTTGTGTTCCTGACATCAGCATCGCCAGCGATCGGGATGGAGGTAATGAGAGCTAACGTTTCTCAAGGGCTCTACGTGCCCGAGACCATCCCAAGTGCTTTATGATTTATCATTTAACGAGTTGCCGTAGCCCTAGGAGGTAGTGCTCTCATGTCCCCATTCTATCAGTGAGAAAACTGAGGCCCGGAGAGGTGAGGCGGCTTGCCCAAGGCCACGCGGCCTGTCAGTGGCAAAATTCACACTCTGTCGAGGGCTGTTTCTGCGGCTTCAAAGGGAGATTCCTGGGAAAGTGTGAGACAGAGGGAACAGAAAACGGGGTGTGTGTGTGGGTAATCAGTTTTCTTCAGAACAGATGAATACCTTCCATCTTTAAGAGGGGAGTTTGCGGAGGCGGGGCAGGGGCACCTGGGTGGCTCAGTCGGGTAAGCGTCCGACTTCGGGCTCAGGTCGTGATCTCGCGGTTTGTGAGTTCGAACCCCGCATCGGGCTCTGTGCTGACGGCTCAGAGCCTGGAGCCTGCTTTGGCTTCTGTGTCTCCTCGTCTCTCTCTGCCCCTCCCCTGCTCATGCTCTGTCTCTCTCTGTCTCTCAATAATAAATGAACGTTAAAAAAAAAAAAAAAAAAAAGAGGGAAGTTCAGGATGAGGCCCCTGGCTGGAGAGAAGAGTGGCAATGAAGTCAAAGAAGGAAAAAGAGGTTGGAACCCTTGTGAGAACGCCCTCCCCATCTTTCTGAGCCTCCCGGAGGTGGAGAGCTGGCCCCCCATCCCTGTGGCAGGTTTAGGGGCGGCGTCAGGCAAGGGGCCACCTCTGTGAGCCCAGAGAAGAAAGCGAATTCAGGAGGGGGGGGGGGTCAGGATGATCGATGGGAAGGCACTCCGGGGGACTAATTACCTAATAGGTTTAATGGTCTGATGAGGCAAGTTTAAGAGGATTGCCTTGGGCTCAGGGCAACCCCTTCATTCTGGACCCTCTCGCCATGCCTGCAAAGCCACATCCAGCCCCTATACCCCCATCTTAACGCATCAGGGAGTTCAGAACCTTCCGTCTTAAGGGATCAAGCAGAGGTGGGCAGGGCTCCCAGCCCCCCACCCTGCCCCCACTTTTACCAGAACAGTTTCTCTTTTCTGCTCTGTGTGTTGGAGTTTCATGTGAGACATTGAAAATAGGTTTCCTTTGGTTAAAAGAAAAAAATTAAAAAACCACTGAGGATGGTTTAAGACCTTAAGCTTTGGAAGCAGAATGGCCTGGCCCCTCCCTTCCTTTCCCCCGGGTTTATTGCATGCCTACTATGTGCCAGGCACCACACGAGTCCCTGGGACACGAGGGTGAGCTCCAGTGACATGACCCACAATGGGCCTTCTGTGATACATTGCTCTGAAGGCATAAGACAGGGAGGAGGGATCCACTCCTCCTCTGGGTTCCAGGAAAGCTTCCAAGAAGAAGCAATATTTGAGTGAGGGCCTGAAGGACAAGAGGAATTCGCTGTGGAAGGGGAGTTCCAAGCAAAGCGAATGTGCAAAGGCCCTGAGGTGGGGGGGGGGCGGAGGGAACGTTTGAGGAGCAAAGCTATGTCTGATGGTCTGATGCACATAGTGGAAGATGAGGACGTGATGCTGGAAAGAAATGCAGGGCCAAATCACAGAGGATCTTCTACTGAGAAGTCTCCAGAATTCCCACCCTATGAGAACTTAGGGGCAACAGTTTGGTTAGAAGGTAGGAGAGGTTAGGCATGTGCCTTGAGTGCATTCACAAAGTGCTTTACACATGACCGAGAAGACTGGTCCATAAAAAAGAATGGCCACAGTCCCACAGTGGCCACTGGCACCACCTGTAGGTCTTGGAGACTGTCCTTGAGTGTGTTGGTCTTAGCTAGCAGGATCGGAAGGTGCTAAGCAAGTGGGGGCCAAGAAGGAAGCAAGATTGCATTGGACCCTCAAGCCAGTGGCTGTCTTGGTGCCCTTGAGCAGCTGACCTTGGGCTGGTGCCTTCACTGTCTCTGCGCCTCAGTTTCCTCCTACGTAAAAATGGAGCTCATTAGTTGTAGGGAATGGTTGAGGTCAAGCTTGCGAAGCACAGTGCCGGGTCCCTCTTGAGTGCTGAGAACATCTCTGGAGTCCAGCCCTCCTCCCCACACCCCTCAGTGGTTCCACCAGTCAGATCGCCATTACTCCTGCCTCATGAGCATCAGAGGGATCTTCTTGAAACTTAAGTCAGACCCCATCCCTCCTCTGCTCAGAGCCTTCCCATGCTTCCCATCTCACTGGGAGTAAAAACCAAAGACCTCACCGTGGTCCACAAAGTTCTACAGCCCACCACTACCACCACCCCTCCCGGCCCTCCCCTCCCTCCGCTCTCCCCCTCTCTTCCTCAGCCCCACAGACACCGGCTGCCTCACTTTCCCTCGGACAACTCAGACACGATCCCACCCCAGGGCCTTTGCACTTGCTCCCCCAGAGAGCCACATGGTTCCCTTCCCACCTCCACAGCCTGGAGGCAGCGTATCACAACGGTCGCCAGGTTGGGTTCAAATTTCAGCACTGCCACCTACTAGCTATGTGATCTGGGGCCATCATGTTACCTTTGTTTCCTCGTCTGTAAAATGGGCTTTCAAAAAGTACGTCTTTCATGGCACCAGTGTGGAAATTCAAAGAACTGATATGCGTACAGTAGTTGGAACAGAGGTTAGCATGTCCTGGGTTCTGTAGAAGGGTCTGTTAAACAGAGAATGCCACGTTCTTGGGGAGGGCTTTCCCGGCTACCGGATCTGACCCTGCAGCTCTCCCTACAACCCCTATCTCCTTTTCCTGCCCCTTTTTGTTTCCTTGGCATACTGTCTGTCTCCCCCCTCCCCCCCGCCACCCTTCTAGAAGAATGTAGCTGTGTGAGCTCTTGGCTGAATCGCCCAAACTCTTTCGGTCTTATTTGCCTCATTGGCTTGCGAAATCAGGGAGTTTGTCTGCTTCCCTCAGGGCTGTTTCGCTAAGACAGTGCCAAGCGGGCGGTAACAGGTGCTCGGGAACTATTTGTGGAATGAATGAGTGAGTGAGTGAGTGAGTGAATGAGTGAACATCATTATTTGTGTTATTTTCCCCACTGCTATTCTCATGATCATGGCCCCTGTGTGTTCCTGGGATGCCGGTGGTTTCCTGTGCCCACAACCATACCGAAGATGAAGACCCCTTCCCCTGACTCCCTCACTCCCCCCCCCCTCCGTGTGCCCCTGCAGAGGAAGGCGAATACTTCCTGAAGGTGCTGATCCCCAGCTACGCAGCAGGCTCCATCATTGGCAAGGGCGGGCAGACCATCGTACAGCTGCAGAAGGAGACAGGAGCTACCATCAAGCTCTCTAAGTCCAAAGACTTCTATCCGGGTGAGCCCTGGCCCAGGACTCTGCCCTAGGCCTCCTGTCCTCCCACCTGGGTCCTGGATAAGCGGCAAGAGCTGCCCTTGGGGCAGTAAGAGTGATGGGGGGCCTCCCCCTCCTAAGGGGACAGAGCTGCTCTCAGCCCCAGGGGCCAGGCCTGAGCAGATGGGGGTGGGGGCAGGGCAAGACAATGGGCCTGCTGCATATTCATGAGCTCATTTGCATGGTGTGCTCGCAGATGTGCCCCTTCCCACACACCTGCCCCTTTGGGTCAGTTGGAGTTGCTGGAGGGGGGTGGGCAGGGAGGCAGGTGTCAGGGTGGCCCTTGGGGCGTGGGGGGGGGCAGCCATCCGTGTGCACACCCCCGCCGCTTCTTGCCCCCACTCTCCCCCTGTGGATTTCTCTGTTACCCCATCTTGCCCAGTCCGGGCCGCTCTGGTTTTCTCTGTGTCATTCTTCCTATGTCCTTCTCATTCTGCTTCTGACTTTCCCAATCTCTTGTTCCCTGAGTCTCCATCCCCACCCGCCCTCTGTCCACCTCCTCCGGCTCTTCTTTTTGCTTCTATCTCTCTGATTCTGTTGGGACCCCCTCACCTCTCATTCCCATCGGTCGGTCCGTCTCTGCTTTTCCTCTTCTCTCCCTCCCTCCTCTTTCCCCCTCTTCCTCCCTTCCCACCCCTCTCCCCAACTTTTCCTTTCCCTCCACCTCTCGTGGTCTCACGTTTTTCTTTCTCTTACTCCTTAACTCTCTCCGGCCAGTCGTGCACCCAACCAGTGTTTCTTCGATAGCACCCCTCAACGGGGTCACTCTGCCGGATTGCCCCTCATTTCTCCCTGCCTCTGCTCACCCGTCTCTCCTTTTAGGTTTCCTTCTCAGTCTCAGCCCCCTTCATGGGTTTCCTTTCCTTTCTCCAAACCCAGCGTCTTTTCTGCCTGTCCTCCAGCTCTCTCTCTCCCACAACCATAACATTTTCAAGGCCCCTCCACTCCCTCTAATCCTTCTGCGTATGTCACCCCCCACTTCTCTCCCTCCCAAGACCAATGCCTGGGCTTCGACATCCAGGAATCCAGGGAAGGCCCCCAGAATTGCATCTTTGGTCCAGAGCTGGCTCTAGTTCATCCTTAATCCCCTTGGACTTTTTAGGTCAAACACCAGAGCTGTAGCCCAGGGTCAGGGCACATTCATATTCTCTCTCTCTCTCTCTCTCTCTCTCTCCCCCCTCCTCCCTCCTCCACCCGCCTTGCCTCCCATCTCACTAAGCAGCTTTGGCAAGAGGTTTAGAGAACAGTCCAGGGAACCAGGCACACACACACACACGCACACACACACACACACACACCCGCCGCTTTCCTCTTCCACCCTGGCCCAGTTTCCCCCGCACCCCCCTAGGCCCACAAGATACGGATAAGAACCTGTACCTGGGGCATTTATCCGAGGACACTTGGTTCCTTACTCCTGGATCACATTGTGTGACATGAGACACATCATCTCCTCCCATCTCAGTGACACAGCCCACAGGCCAGGCAGCTGAGATCCCCAGAGGATGGGACGGTCGTTGGCTCTCTTGGGCCAAATACCATTCACACAGGCAGCGTGAGCCAGCAACTCCCCCCAGCCCCAGGACATGCGGCCAGCGCGCACACACACACACACACACACACACACACCCCATTCCTGACATGGAACTTCTAGATCGTCTGGCACGTGCCGGCTCTTGACTCAGAGGTACAGGACACAGCCCTCTAATCCTAGTCCTGCCCCCAGGACTTCCCACGAACCACAGGAACACGAGAAATGAGAATGCTACTGCTTGAGACCATCAGCTTATTTCCCTCTGCTCCTGGCTAACCCCCTTTCATTAATTTATTCACCCCACATCTGCTGGACACCTACTGTATGGACAGCGATGAGGACACAGCTGTGACTGAGATGTCCCGCCCTTTCCCTCACAGATCTCACAGCCCAGGGGGGAAGACAGGCGGGACACCTTCACTGACCCAGCATGGTCAGGGCTAAGACGGGGAAGGCCAGAGGGTGGTGGCAGCCCGGCCAGGGCACCTGACCCAGCCTAGAAAGGTCAGGGAGGGCTTCCTGGAGGAGGGGCCCAGGACAATAAGTAAGAGTGAGCTAGATAAAAGCAGGGAAGAGCACTCCAGGAAGATGAACTGGCATGTTCAAAGACCGGAGGGGTAGTTGGTTCATTGTGACTGAAGCATCCAGAACAGATGACAAATGACAATGGTAACATCCAAAGGGCCCTTTAGGCCTTATGGGTTCACACACAATCACACAGACAGATGGACACACACACACACACACACACACACACACACACACTGCACTTGTGTTTACTACGTGAAACAAAAACCCACCTGACCTTTAACCCCAGGGGAGGGGCAGAACCCAAAGGCTGTCCCCTCCTTGGTACAGGAAACTCCAAGCCCCAGATTCCATCCTTCCAGATCATATGTGGAGAAACTGAGACCCAGAAAGCAGGTGCCCGCCCAAAGCCACACAGACTTCTGTACATCCACTCAGGCACCCTAGAGTGATTCTAAACTCCTTCTGATTTTGAGCATTTGCCCAAAACTCTGTCCCCAGAAAAAAAAAAAAAAGCACAGACACACACACTTTAAAAAAAAATTATTGATTTATAAAATAGTTGCCTTAAAGTGCAAAATCTTAAGTGAGTACTTAGTAAATCCATACACATTCTTTTTTTACTATGAAAAATACAAAAGCAAAAATGTAACCATTTTGTGCCTTTCCCCCAACACACACACACACACACACACACACACTCTCTCCACACACTCCATATTTAGCACAGGGTGTCTCAGTGGTTAAAAGCCCAGGCTCTGAAGCCAGACGCCTGCATTCAAAACCCTGAACTTTCACTACTGGCTGAGTGAACTTGGACAAATCCCAAACCTTCTCTGTGCCTCAGTGTCCGTAGCAGTAAATCAAGAATCATCGTGCTGCCTACCTCATCCTTTAAGTGCACGAATATATACCGAGTGCTCAGATCGGTGCCTAATACTTGGTATTTTGGAAGCGCCAGCTGTCATTACTGGACGCTCTTTCAGGGGTCAACCGAACCCCTTCCCCCACAAAGCCCTTGTGGACCCCAGTTAAGAACGACAAAGAGCGGGAAGTCACAGACTCCTGAGCTGGAAGGGAGCCACGCAGAGATGGAGAGAGGAGCCACTCTAGCCAGGCTGTCCCTAGGGCCACCCCGCCCCCCTCCCCCCAGTTCCCACCCTGACCCACACCCTTTCCTATTTACACCCAGACGGAGGCAGCCTGCACGCTGACTCACCCTTGGCTCAGACCAATCCATTGTTCTGGGGTTGGGGGGAATAAGAGTGAGTAACGGCGGCCCAAAGGATATGGGGGATGTCAAGTACACAAGTGACCCAAGACAGTGATACCCAGATGCATGGAGAGACTGCCAGATGCCAGGCTGAGACATGGCAAGGGAGGGGTCAGAGTGGAAACACCATCGTGCTGCACTAGAACGCCCACAGGACGCCAGACGCTCACCCCCAGATGTCCCAGACGCCCGGGCACACGAAGCCCGGCACACACTCAAGACCTTCTACAAACCCAGGGAGCTAATGGTCCTGCCGGCAGAGTCCCACCCCGGGAGAGAGACAGATACCGGTTCCACACACGAAACATGCCTGGCTCCCCCGGGCACTCATACAATTGTCACACGGACCAGTCATAGTTGAACACCTAGAGGTTGTCTCTTTCTTGCCAACACTCCCACTGACATCCAGTCTCAAAGTGATACACACTCGTCACACAGCCTCAATGCTGCTTCATGAGATTCTTTGTTTCTGTGTCTCAAACTCTCATGTTCTACCAGCCCGGTTCTCACCAATAGTATACATACCCTTGAACTTCACAGTGACATCCAAGTCTTTCCCCTGCATAACAGTGCACATATCTTTACTGGATTCACTATGTCACGCAGTCTCTCCCACTCTTTCTCTTACACACATACACAGATAAAGATAATTTAGCCAGTCCTGCCCAAGTATACACATGCATGTATGTGTGTGCGCGCACACACACACACACACACACACACACCACTCACTCAAACAGCCTAAGAGATATATTCACACTGGTTAGAGTATCACCCAGAGTCTCTGTCCCACACACATATATCCCAACGCCACCCAGAGTTGGCTTCTCTTCTCCTAGCTGTCTCCCCACCTCTGATACACACACACACACACACACACGCACGCACGCACACACACGCACACACAATAAGCATGCCTAGATTAGAACCACAGCCAATATCTAGGCGATCTCCAGCAAAGGCATCCACCCCACCCTCCTTTCTCCATCCCCGAGTTCCTGCCCTTCCACAAGTTGCCTCCTCTCTCCCCTGTCCACACCCTTGCCCTCCCCCACCCTTCAGCCCTCCATCTGGTGGGTCCAAGCAGGCACTCAGGCCTCTCTTCTGCCTCCCCCATCCCCCAGCCCTTCCCCATCCTCTCCAAAAGCCCAGAGGCCTTCGCTGCAGGCTTTCAGGGGTTGCCACGGCAACGGGGCTTCGTCCCTCGTCCCCCTGGGGGTGGGCTGAGGACCCGGCCAGCCAGACCGATAAGGGGGTTCCAGTTACTGTGGCAACCGTTGCAGGCCTGAGCTCTCTCCGCTTCTGGGGGGGGGGGTTGGTTGGAGGGAGGGAGTGAATGGTTGCCAGAGCAACCGGGAGCCGGCAAGGACTGGGAAGAGGCAGCTGAGCCCTGTCTCCCCTGCCCAGGGCTGCTGTGGGCATCGCAAAGCACTTAAGCATCATCCTTCCATCCCCCTGGGGTTGTTTTGGGGGAGGGACACGAAGTACAGATTATGAAACAGGCATTCCACTCACTTTTCCAGCTACTCATCATGGCCTGAGAACCCTGGATGCCAGCTTCCCCAGGCTTACTTACCATGTGATCTGGGCCCAGTCAGGTTCACTTTCTGGACCTAGGTTTTCTCTTTCCATTAAGTGGGACCTGTCTCCCAGGAATTTTCCTATTCCTGTCTGATGAGTGTGCCCTCTCTCTCCCTTGCTCAACAGGAACCACAGAGCGAGTATGCCTGGTACAGGGCACAGCAGAGGCCTTGAATGCTGTGCACAGCTTTATTGCTGAGAAGGTCCGAGAAATCCCACAAGCAATGACCAAGCCTGAGGTGGTCAACATCCTTCAACCCCAAACCACGATGAACCCCGACAGAGCCAAGCAGGTCAGCAGGGGCAAAGGCTGGGTTTCTGTAAAACCAGTGAGGTTCGGAGAAGACACTTCTCCCATACCACTGGGTTACTGTGGAAGTTTAATGGGGTAACGCCGATAAGAGGTTTGTCAATCAAATACATGGTAGTATTTAGTTAGTCCTATTATTAGGGAATCAGCCTAGGGACTCCAAACCTCTTGGAGTGGGCTTGATTCAGAGAGAGAGAGTGAAAGTTTGGGAGAATTTGGCCCAGACAGCCCCCCCTCCAACTTATCCCTCCTTCCTGGGATTCTCTAGACCCTCTCTTTCCTTCCACCTCATCCCATTGTCTCCCAGAGCAACCTGCCTCCCACTTCCTGTTCTCACCGGAAGTGGCTTCAGTGACAGCCCATCCTCCCCCAGAAGAGTTTAGAAATGACTTCATACTCCCTCTCTCCATGAATTATTGTATGAGAGTAGCCACCATTTTGGAGAAGTGGTATTTCGCTAGCGAGAGAGAAGGCACGTCCCTCTCCTACACAGCGCTCTCTAGGAGGGATGAAAGGAGGAGGGCCGGCCCTCTTGGTTGCCTCAGTTACTGGGAAGCGGTGGCGTAGGGGCGTGGCAGCGAGGGGACCAATCACTCTCCCAGCCTCTCTGGTTGCCATGACCACGGCGCTCACCGGGCAGGTGGGCTTGCGGCAGGGGCCCTGGAAGCGTGGCCCCGAATGGGTAGGAGGCGGAGGGGAAGGGAACTGCGCGCACTCCTGCTTTTCTCTCCCTTTCCCCGCTCCCATATACTTGCGCAGACGAGGCAAAGGGGAGAGAGTCCCTGGCAGGAAGACAGGCCACTTGTGAGGGTTCCTTAACGTCTGCCTAGAAGCAAAGACCAGAGACAGACCCTCGGTAAAGGAATCTGGAATTCTTGGGAATTCTTGTTGCCCTGAGATGGGAGAAACCACGGACCTGAGTTCCCCCAAGCTCCTGGGAAAACGGTGGGCGGAAAACCCTGGAAGAATGCTGCCTAGCGGATCGTTCCCAAAAAAGACTTCGGGCTTGGGGGTTTGGAGCGCGGCTGCTGTCCTTGGTGCTGAAGCGTCTCTGCCCAGTCTCTCCCGATTCCCTTCCCACGGGCAGGCCACAGTTTACACACAGTTTACAGGGTCGCAAGGATATTGCCTCTTCCCTCTGCCTTGGTGGCGGCCTCAAAGGGCTCCAAGTTCACGAAGAGTTTGCACGTGTTGCAGAGAAATGGGGTCAGCACCATCTGCGCCTGATCCTTCCACCCCACCCCCTAATCCACAGGAATTCAGAGGTAGTGGAATCGAAAGGTTATAGAACCAGGATTTTTCCTCCCCTTACTTATTACTGGGGGCTTCAAAGAATGAAAGAGTTGAGACTGAAGGCTCAGGCTCTGGAGTCAGATGTTGAGTTGAATCTTACTCTGATAATGTACTTCTTACCTGTGCGACCTTGAACAAGTGACTTGATTTCTCCATGCCTCAAATTTTCTCATCTGCAAAATGAGATTCACTAGGGTACCTACTGAAGGGCAGTGATTAGTGCTCCCTGGTTTTTAAAAAAGCACATAGCATGTATGCCTAATACATAGAAAGTTCTCAAAAAATGTTAGCTGCCGTTATTAGGGGATTTTTAGGTCGGGAGATGGGTCTCCTCTCTTTCTACATTGGACTTGCTGTGTTACTCTGGGTCCCTTTCCCTTCTGTAAGCCTCAGTTTCCTTTCTTTACAGTGTGGAAGCTGGGCCAAATCAGGGATTATAAATTGAAATGCCTCCAAGATTCAGCAAGGGAACATAAAGAATTGAGGACTCTGGCCTCATCAGAGAGATATAATGCCCTAAACGGGGCAGCTGCTACTCAGCTCCACTTAATTCTTGCCTTTTGGGAATGTAGACAAAGTGTGGCCACATCTTCCACATTTTTCAAAAGAAGCCAGAAATATTTGAAATCGACTGATTTTTAAAGGTTGGCTCTATCGCTTCTCGGCCTTTTGGCTAAGATCAAGTGTAAAGGTTGGCTCAGTCTTAAAAACACTATGTATGGGGCACCTGGGTGGCTCGGTTGGTTAAGCATCTGACTCTTGATCTCAGCTCAATTCTCGATCTCAGGGTCGTTGAGTTCAAGCCCCACACTGGGCTCCACACTGGGCATGGAGCCGACTTAAAAACAAAACAAAACAACTATGTGGCTGTGGGCTGCCTATGGCCCGAGGACCATCAGTTTGCCACCTCTGGACTACACCAGTGGTTCTCAGCCCTGGCTGATATCTTATCCTCTAGGTAGCATAGAATGCAGATTCCTGGGTCCCAGCCCAGAGCCACTGAATCAGAATTTCTGGGGTGAAGACTTGGGACTCTGAACACAGATTCTGGACTGGGATCAGATCCTGGCTCTATTACTTACTATCTGTGTGACCTTGAGCAAGTTATTTAGCCTCTCTTGCCTCTGTTTTCCAATCCATAAAATGTGATAATAGTACCTAACCTATGCTTGTAGGATGGTTATAGAAATTAAGTAAATTACTCTACAGAAGTGTTTACAGCAGTGTCTGGCCTATGGAAGCACTGTTAGCTTCTGCTATTATTATCATCATCATCATCATCATCATTATCATTATTACTATTTGAAAATTTCCACAGACTTGCAAATCATGGAGACAGATGGTCTCTCAGGTCTTTCTGGCCCTAAAACTCCTACAGTTCTATGGCTCTGTGATTTCAAGATTCTAGACATACATTATTCTAAAACTCTGTCCATGAAACTGCACCTTGCGATCTCTCTAAGATGCTGTGGTTCTACCACCTGACCCTATCATGAAGACAGCTACCATTTTCTGAGGGCTTCCCATGTGGCAGGCATTCCCATCACTGAATGTTCCCAATAGTCATACGGAGTAGTAGTGGTTGTGTCGGTGCTGGAGATAAGGAAACTGAGGCACAGAGAGGTGAAGGCATTTGCTCTTACCATGTTTTGGTGAACAATTACGTCATCCTTTTGCCCTCTGAAGTGCTGTATCATACTAAATACCTCTTTACTCTTAGGTCTGGTTTTGTGCATTCTGTTCTATCTGCTTGACTTGTCTGACATTTTTCTGATGATATATATATATTTTTTAATAACGGCTGTGTTGAGATATAATTCGCATGCTGTAAAGTTCACCATCTTAACGTATACAATTTATTGGTTGTTCAGTATACTCACAAAGCTGTGCGTCGATCACCTAATGTAATTCCAAAACGTCTTCACCACTCCAAAAAGAAGACTCATACCCCTTGGCAGTCACAGCCATTCCCTAGCCCCACTCCCTGTCCCTCCCAACCACTAACCTACTTTTGGTGTCTATGGATTTACCTATTCTGGATGTTTTATATAAATTGAATGATATAATATGTGGCCTTTGGTGTCTGGCTTCTTTCCCGTAGCCTCATGTTTTCAAGATTAATCCGTATTGTAGGGGCGCCTGGGTGGCTCAGTCGGTTAAGCGTCCGACTTTGGCTCAGGTCATGATCTCACGGTCTGTGAGTTCGAGCCCCGCGTCGGGCTCTGTGCTGACAGCTCGGAGCCTGGAGCCGGGAGCCTGCTTCCGATTCTGTGTCTCCCTCTCTCTCTGACCCTCCCCTGTTCATGCTCTGTCTCTCTCTGTCTCAAAAATAAATAAACATTAAAAAAATTAAAAAAAAAAGATTAATCCGTATTGTAACATAGACCAAAACTTCCTTGTTTTTTTATGGCCAAATAATACTTCACTCGATGGAGAGACCACATTTTGTTTGTCTATCAGTTGATAGTCCTTTGGGTTGTTTCTACTTTTCAGCTATTATGAATAATGCTGCTAGGAACATGTGTGGGCATAGTTTTCCGTTCTTTGGGGTATATACATATGAATGGAATTGGGTCAGATGATATGTTTAACTTTTTGAAGAACCGTTAGGCCATTTTTAAAGTGACTGTGCCACAGATGTGAGATGTAAATCCAGGTCTGCCCATGGGGGTAACAACCATTTCCTGAGTACCTACTATGAGCACATATTAACTGGATGCTTCACATGGCACCTAACTTAGCACATAGCAGGTGCTCAGAAAATGCTGCTGGTTTGAAACGGATGATGATATGCCCATAAGAGCCAAGCAGAAACATAACTAAGGGGCAGTAGTTCCTTACTGAAGCTCATCATCCCATGAATGATCTCAGGCCTCACACAAATTCTGTGGAGGAGGAATGAATAGCCCCATTTTACAGACGAGAAAACGGAGTCTCAAAGAGGGTATGTCCCTTGCCCAGCATTAGTGGTAGAGCCAGGATGTTGAACCCGAGATCACCAATATATAAAAACTAGGGTGCTTCCCATTCTACAAATCAGAATTTCCAATTAATCTAGAAAACTCATATCAGGCTGAGTTTTCTCCCTCCCTGCCTACACACACACACACACACACACACCCCACCACCACCACCACCACCAGGTGAGATACACCTGGCCTCCTCCATCCAGTTCCATTCCTGCTTGGTCCTGTGGACACATTATTGTTCCTTCTTCCATCCATCCATCCATCCATCCACACACTTTTTGCTGTATGCGTACCAGGCATTCCCCGAGGCCCCAAGAACCCAGTAGTCAACAATCCAGACAAAAATCTCCACCCTTGTGGATCTTACATTCTTTCTTGGGGACACCAAAAACCAGAAAATGAATAAAATAAGTAAATGGCAGAGAGTGAAAGTGCTATGAAGAAAAATAAAGCAGGAAAGAGGAGGAAAGAGCACTGGGGCATTTTTTTCTCCTTTTTATTTTGAAAATGTTTAAAAGTAACACAGTGAACTCTACACACTGCACTTACATTCACCAATTGTTAACATCTGCTTTACCTCTTCACACACACACACACACACACACACACTGGTTGGTTTTATTTGTGTGTTTGTTGGGTTGTTTCTTTATTTTTGCTGATCCACTTGAGAATAAGTATAAACGTCATGACTCTTCACCCCTACATTCTTCAGCATGCATCTCCCAAGACTAAGGGCGTGTCCTATATTGTTATGTTACTATTATCACACCTACAAAAGCTAACACCAATTCCATACTTTAAGTTAATAAAAAGTTCATATTCACATTGTCCCCAAATATCTTTTATATCTATAAAGTATTTTTCTTAAAAAAAAAATTTTTTTAAGGTTTGTTTTTGAAAGAGAGAGAGAGAGAGAGCGCCAGCAGGGGAGGGGCAGAGAGAGGGAGACACAGAATCCGAAGCAGGCTCCAGGCTCTGAGCTGTCAGCACAGGGCCCAATGCGGAGCTTGAATCCTTGAACCAAGAGATCATGACCTGAGCTGAAGTTGGACGCTTAACTGACTGAGCCACCCAGGCACCCCTATAAAGTATTTTTCTATCCAAGAATATTCATGCATTGCATTGGGTTGTTATGCCTCATTACTCTCTTTTAATCTAGAATAGCCTAATATATATTAGACTATATATTTTAGTCTATATATTATATAGACTATATACTTATAAATATAGTCTAATATATATCAGACTATATATTTATATATTATGTAGTATATATAAATATATACTATATATAAATATATGCTATATATTTATATATAAATATATATATAGTGTGTATATATATACACTATATACACTTAGTATATATTATATATATATATATATATATATATATATATATATATATATAATATAAAGATTTTTTAAAGTAATCTCTACACTCAATGAGCGGCTCAAAATTGCAACCCTGAGATCAAGACTCACTGTCTACAGACTGAACCAGCCAGACACCTCATCTACTATGTATTTTGAAGGTAGTGGCAACAGGATTGCTGATTGGGTGTTGAGTGGGAGAGAAAGAGAAGACTCCTAAGTCTTGAGCCTGAGAAGTGAAAGAGTGCAGTTTCCACATACTGACATGAGGAAGACCATGGCAGAAACACATTTGAGAAGATGAAGAGTTTCACTTCGGACTTCTAAGTCTGAGGTGTCCATTCTACATGATACTAGCGATGTGAGGTTAGCAGTTGGATACAAGTCTGGAGGTGTTTGTATAGGGACAGAAAATAAGCCAAATAAACAAGCCTTGATAATTGGGGTGGTAAGGTCCCTCCAAGGAGGTGCATTTGTGCAAAAACCTGAATGATGAGAGAGGGGAGTCTTCTTTTCTGGGAAGGAACATCCTAAGTAAGGGAACAGCAGGTGCAAAGGCCCTGAGTCTGGACCAAGCTTGCAAGTTGGAGGAACAGCAGGGAGCCTAGTAGCCTGCGCAGGGGTCAGCGAGAGGGAGCGAGGGAAGAGTTGAAGCCGGCTCACACAGAGCAGAGCAAGGAGAGCAGTGGTTCTCAGTTTTGTCAAATCCCACGCCCTCTTTCTCCTGCAAATGTTTTTCCCACCCCACTTAACTCTGAAATTATACACACACACATACACACGCTCATTGCGGCACATGAGAAAATGCATATGATGTCGATATATTACATATCTAAATCTGTCATATCTTTAACAGTCGTATTGAGATACTCATTCGCACCCGTACAATTCACCCATGTAGAGTGTGCAGTTCGAAGTTTTTAGTATATGCAGAATTGTGCATCCATGCCCACAATCAATTCTAGAACATTTCATTTCCTCAAAAAGCAACCTTGATCCCCTTAGCTATCACTCCTCAATCCCCACAGCTCAGCAGCACCACCACCCCCACTCCAGGCCTAAGCCACCGCTAATCTACTTTCTGTGTCTATAGATTTCCCTGCTCTGAACATCCATATAAATGGAATCATACAATAGGTGGTCTTTTGTGTCTGGCTTCGTTTCACACAGCGTGTTTTCTAGGTTCATCCACGTTGTAGCCTGGGTCGGTACTTGGTCCATTTAAGTTGACTGCCAAAGAATACTCCATTGTACGGATGTACGTTTTCTTTATCCCATAAGACTTTTTTACATAAGAAATGAAAGGAAGGCGATTTGTTATAAAATGAGATGGATTTTAACATGTAAGTGTTCAGCCAGGACCCCGGTAGAAGTAACGAAATAGTCACCTGCCCACACCTCACCCAGCCTGAGCGAAAGAGACAGGGACAAACACAGGGATCCAGGGTGTAGCATCGGACACATAAATAATATATGTGGTGTTACTACTGTTGTCACGTTTTATTTTTAAATGACGCACGACTCTTGGTGAAATTCAAAACAAAACAAGGTACGATCTTCCCTTCATTTACTGATTGGTTGCATTCCTGGCAATTTCAGTCGATCTTAAAACCATTGGGGGGAAACAAAATTAGGTACTTACATGGATCATGGGGCTCAGGTTTGGGCTCTGAGATTTATAAACAGACTTTTTACTGAGATGAATGTCCAGGGAGGCATTTAAAATCCATATAGGGGTCACCTGGGTGGCTCAGTCAAGTAAGCATCCGACTTCGGCTCAGGTCATGATCTCACAGTTTGTGAGTTTGGGCCCCGCATCGGGCTCTGTGCTGATGGCTCAGAGCCTGGAGCCTGCTTCGGATTCTCTGTCCCGGGCTCTCTGCGCCCCTTCCCTCCTCATGCTCTGTCTCTCTCTCTCACACACACAAAAATAAATAAACATTAAAAAAATTTTTTTAATAAAAATAAAAGCCACGGGGACCTGGACGGTTCATCCTTGTGAAGAACTGACTCTCACATTCTGGGGTGCAAATACCCAAGGCCCTGCCCACTGAATGCCTGTATCTGCTTCCAGTCACCATGACAACCAAAACCGCTCCCACAAATGTCCCAAACACCCCCCAGGGGCTGGCTCAGGGGCAGAGAGGAGACACAGGGGTGACAGCGTCAGGGGGTGGAACCCACAGGTCTGACAGGACACGGGGAAGACTGAGAAAGAGGAATTTAGGTGTGGAAATGCTCTCGGATATGTGAAAGGAGAATTTGGGCATTGAAATCTCCCCACTGGAATTCAGACTGATCGGATTTGCAGCGGCAAAGGACCGGCAAAGGACCGGCTGCTCTGCACCCCAGTAGGGGACCACTGTTATTTAAGCGATCGATTTTCTCCCTGCCTTTGCCGGTGTAAGGTCTTGTTATCTTCATTCTACACCTAGGACAACGGTATTAGACTGCTAGGGCTGTCCTGACAAAGCGCCACCGGGTGGCTTAAGCAACAGAAGAAATTCATTCGCTCCCAGTTGCTGAGACTGGAAGTCTGCGATCTGGGGCAGTGTTGGTTTCTTCGGAGGCTTCTCTCCTTGGCCTGCCGGCGGTCGTCCTCTCTCTCTGTGTTCTCATGCGGTCTTCCCTCTGTGCTGTGCGTGCCTGTGTCCTAATCCCCTCTTCTTCTAAGGACGCCAGTCCTATTGGATCAGGACCCACCCCGGTAGCCTCACTTAACCTTAGTTGCTTCCTGAAACACTCTGTCTCCAGGGGCACCTGGGTGGCTCAGTAGGTTGAGGTCGGAATTCGGCTCAGGTCATGATCTCACAGTTCGTGAGTTCCAGCCCTGCGTCAGGGCTGTGTGCTGACGGCTCAGAGCCTTGAACCTGCTTCAGATTCTGTGTCTCCTTCTCTCTCTAACCCCACCCCCACCCTGCCCTCTCTCTATCTCTCTCAAAAATAAACATTAAAAAAATCAAAAATAAAAGACCCGCTCTCCAAATACAGCCCTATTCCGAGGCACTGGGGATCATGTGAATGGTGGGGACAACAATTTGGCTGATAACAAAAAGAGGTTAAGGGAGGCAACCTTGACATAGGGCAGGAAACACCATGGAGCAGGAATCCGTGAGTCTGGATTTCAGCTCCTTCGCTATCTGGGTTACCTTGGGGCAAGTCCCTTGGTCTCTTAGGCCTCAAGTGGCTCATCTGTAAAATGAGACTTAATGAGTCCTTTTCTGGGGCTGGGAGTCAGAGTGTTCAATGAGCTAGAAGGCTAGGGCACCAGTGCAAGTGGGGAACAGTGTCCTGGAGGGGGCCCACTGGGTCAGCCATTAGGCCTTTAAGGTGCGGGATGGAAGAGAGGTCCCAGGGGCCCCAGAGGCATGGGACAGGGTGGCTGAGCGCCTACTGAGGGGACTTGGAGTATTAGCCCTTTTTACTTATTTGTTTTTTTAACCAACCTATATGGAAGCATTTCACTTTTTAACAACCCATAGGACCCTGGGGTGCATTTCAAGGGGCACACCGGGCCTGGTTTGGGGCACTTGAGAGCAGGGGGGCGAGAATGACTTAAGACGGCCAGCCCCAGACTGATTTACTGTTCAGTCTCCACCCACCATCCTAAAGACCCTCCCTCTCCCTCCACACGCAGGCCAAGCTGATCGTCCCCAACAGCACCGCGGGCCTGATCATCGGCAAGGGGGGCGCGACAGTGAAAGCCGTGATGGAACAGTCGGGTGCCTGGGTGCAGCTGTCCCAGAAGCCAGAGGGCATCAACCTTCAGGAGCGCGTGGTGACAGTCAGCGGCGAACCGGAGCAGGTGCACAAGGCCGTGAGCGCCATCGTGCAGAAGGTACAGGAAGACCCCCAGAGCAGCAGCTGCCTCAACATCAGCTACGCCAACGTGGCTGGCCCCGTGGCCAACTCCAACCCCACCGGCTCACCGTACGCCAGCCCCGCTGATGTGCTGCCCGCCGCCGCCGCCGCCTCGGCCGCCGCCGCCTCCGGCCTGCTGGGCCCCGCGGGGCTGGCGGGCGTGGGCGCCTTTCCGGCCGCCCTGCCCGCCTTCTCAGGCACCGACCTGCTGGCCATCAGCACGGCGCTAAACACGCTGGCCAGTTACGGCTACAACACCAACTCCCTCGGCCTGGGCCTCAACTCGGCCGCAGCCTCCGGGGTCCTGGCCGCCGTGGCCGCCGGTGCCAACCCCGCCGCCGCCGCCGCGGCCAACCTCCTGGCGTCCTACGCGGGGGAGGCCGGGGCCGGGCCGGCCGGAGGGGCCGCCCCGCCTCCACCCCCGCCCCCCGGAGCCCTGGGGTCCTTCGCCTTGGCCGCAGCCGCCAACGGCTACCTCGGGGCCGGGGCGGGCGGCGGGGCGGGCGGCGGGGGCGGCCCGCTGGTGGCCGCCGCAGCTGCGGCAGGGGCCGCCGGGGGCTTCCTGACGGCCGAGAAGTTGGCGGCCGAGAGTGCCAAGGAGCTGGTGGAGATTGCGGTGCCTGAGAACCTGGTGGGGGCCATCCTGGGCAAAGGGGGCAAGACGTTGGTGGAGTACCAGGAGCTGACGGGCGCCCGCATCCAGATCTCCAAGAAGGGAGAGTTCCTGCCAGGCACGCGGAACCGGCGGGTCACCATCACGGGCAGCCCTGCGGCCACGCAAGCCGCTCAATACCTCATCAGCCAGCGGGTCACCTACGAGCAGGGAGTGAGGGCCTCAAACCCCCAGAAAGTGGGATGAGGCCTGTGGTGTCTGCTCCCACCCTCCTTCCTGTCCCTTCTCCTCCTCTTCCTTCTCCTCCCCCTCCCCCACACCCCCAACTCCTGACCTCAGCTCGGTGTAGTCCTGCTCCTCGTGGGATGGGGCTGGGGTAGGCCTGACTGCACCCCCCCTTCTGGTAGTCATAGGCAGGATTGAGTGCTGGCTGGGGATGGGGCCCAGAAGCTCCCTCCCCAGCCCTGAACTGACCCCTCCTTCCCTCCCTATGCTTGACTGGGCCTGACCCTCCTCTCCCAGGGCCCAGGTCTGTGTGATATCTGTATATATTGCATTTTGTTGATTTTAATAGAAAACAAAGCGTTATTTTCTCTTTCTTTCCCTCCTTTTTTTTTTTCTTTTTATTTTCCTTTTCTTCTACTTCTTTTTTGTTTTGTTTTTTTTGTTTGTTTGGTTTGGTTTGTTTTGGTTTGGTGTTTTGGTAAGGATTTCCGCCTCCCCCCCCCCTTAGAAGTTTTTGTTTCCATATGGGAGGAGGGGAGGGAGCCTCTGGGCCACCTAGAATGAGGGGCCTCCCCAAAACAACACCCCACCTCTCCTGCTTTCGGTTCCAGATCTGAAGGAAGGGATGGGAGTAGAGGTAGCCGAGGAATCTGAGCTGAAATGGGGTATTTGGAGCAGGGACCCCAGAGTTCCCAGATCTTCTCAGCGGCTCTACCCCTCTTGGAATTGCCCCTTCTAGGTGGGACTGTTCACTGTTCTGTTGTCAGGTTGTTATGGTGGGGGAAGGGGGTGGGAGAGCGGTGTGCAGTGCCTGCTGGGAATGAGGCCGGCTCTGGGATTGGTCCAGTCCTGTGGGCATGACTCTTGCGACGGGCTGGAACAACTTCCGGTGGCATCTTCGGTGGTTTGACTTAGAGTAATGGGAATGAAGGTCTCTGTTGGGATGTCACTGAGTCAAGTACTTTCTGGGGTGCTTCTGGCACTCCTTATGATGTCACGGGAAGCAGTTCCCCAGAGGTCACTTCCTGTGATGACAGAAGAGACAGGTACTTCCTATGATGTCTCAGTGAGCCTTCCTTGGAGGCTACTTCAGGGATATCATGGGGCCAAGTACTTCCTGTGGGATCTCCAGGGTATTTCCCGTGACGTCACTGGGATGGAGCATGCACTTCCTGTACTGGGCCATGGCCAGTCACTGACACTCCTTCTCCACTCGCAGCCCTCTTTGGTGGGTCGTGGCCCGGGGGTCTTCCTAGGAGGAGAATGAGGGGTGGGACTTGGATCTTATCTGGAGGACTCTAAGGAAAAAGACCCAGTATTGCCAGGGTCACCTCTATCGGAACACACCAAGTCTGTGAGCTGAGCTCACCTGGCAGCGAGGGGTGGGAGACGGAGCTGGAGAAAACTGCTGTTAAAGACCCCCATTCCCACCCCGCCTTTTGTGTGCATGCTCGTGTCCGCGTGGCTTTGTTCCATTGAGTCTGGTGAGCCAAACGTGTGGTGGCTCTGTTGGGCCATCATGACCCCAGTGTAGAGTTCAGTGAGCCACGGCAGGGTCCCTTGAGCTGGAATGCTCCGTGTGGTCTGAGAGTTTAGATTGGCTTGTGGTTTCCAGCCAGCTGGAGTGCTTTAGTAGTATCGGAGGGATCCGAGTGTCTTGGTGCTCTCTCACCACGGGCCCTGAGGCGCTAGAATGTTCTTTCTGGATGGAGTCTGCCAAGCCAGGCAGCCCTGAGAGATGGTTTGGGAGTGGCTTCCCTGAGCACTGCGGCTGTGGTCTGCTCTAAGGCCTTGTTGGCGGGCTGAGATTTCAGGGCCTGACAACGCTATGGACTTAGAATAGCTGAGACCCACCTCTACCCTCGCCCATCTCCCCCTTTCCCTTGGAGACCACCTCCGCTCCCTCCAACCCAAAGCAGGGCCCCCAGTGCCCTGGTTCCATCATCAGCATCTCTGGGGGAGGGGCACCCATGCCCATCCTCTCCCCCATTCGTTCCCCTCCTAGGTCTTCCAGACCCTTCTCTGTCCCATGGCTTTGGGGGAATCAGGCCTCCTCGTCTCTCTCCCACACGAGAGAAGAAAAGCCAGAGACAATTCCCACCCCTAAAGCCTGGGAGACCCCTGCCCCTCGCTAGAGAGCCACCCCCAAATCAAAATGTGAAAATCCCTAGAAAGCAATAGCCTTCAAGGTACCTTGCACTGAATTTCCCACCCCGCCCCTTCCACCTAATGGGAGGCTGTAGCTTGGGCACTAGGGTGACTTTTTTCCATGCCCTCTTCATCTCCAGGGTGGGGGGCAGGCCCCATTTCCCCATCCCCCACCTCCCATCGCTGCTGCCCCCACCCCTAGTCTCCAGACTGAACCCAGATGGAGATTCCAGTGCCAAAACAATTCTTGATGTAACTTTGTACATATCTTCTGCAGGGGGCGGGGGCGGGGGGGGGGGGCTCTTGGGGTTGGAGGTGGAGGTGGCCCTGTGGGCCATTGCTCCCCTCCACCTCTCAAAAGACCCTACAGTATTTCGCACTATCTCCACCCATAGTGGGTATTGCAGTGTCTAGCAGGAATATCCCCCTACAGCCCCCCAGGCCCCCATGAGGAGGGGAAGGAGCCAGGGAGAGGTAAAACACGGTCTGGGAGTGGGGAGGTGGGATTTGAAAGCGCTAATTTGCATATCATTTGCATCCTCAGCTGCCCTGGTTTGTCAGATGCTTTCTATAGCCCCTTTCAAGGGGGTCCGGGTCCCAATCAGCAGGACCCAGTAGTCCTGTCACACAGACACGTCTCTGGAGGCTGGGCCTCCCGAAAAACGTTCCCCTGGGGTATGTGTGTGACAACCCTCTCCCTATTCACATTTCTCGGGGACCCCCCTACCCCACCAGCCAGGGGTATCTGAAAGGTAGTTTGCTAGCTCAGTGAGCTAGTTCACTCGCCAGATTGGTGAGTGGAGAGCCACACACCTTTCTCCATTTTTACCCTAGGAAACCCCCTCCACCATCTTCCCCAACCCTTGAAAGTCTCTTTGCATTCTGACCTCAATCTTTCGTGCTGCAGTGTGTCCAGAGGGGACACAGATGTGGGGTCAGGGATGGGGATCATTGACAAACCCACCGCCTCTTTTTTTTCTCCTCTTCCCTGTCAGCCAATCAGATCTCAGAGACTCTGAGTGGCCTCCTTGCACCCTGCTCTTCAGCACCCAGTAGGTGCTTAATAAGTGTTTGCTGCATTAAACTGTCTCCCTGTAACTCCCCATTCGCCCTCCAGCTCCCAACATCTTCCCCCAGAACTTCCCTCTCTCTTTCTTGGGCTCCCTATGGCTTTCTACCTTTTTCTCCTTGTGGCTCCCATCATTACCTGTCCTGTCTCTATCTTTGTCTAAATCTGTCTTTTGCCCTCTTCTCAACCCTCTCAAATCTCTCTCCTCCCCCATTCCCCCAGCAATTAAAAAAAAAAAAAAAAAAGTGCCAAACTTCCTTAGAACTGAGCCGCTCTGGGGGGAGGGAACCTCAGATAGAGAGGAGAGAAATGGAGCCATCTCACTTTGAGGAGGCCCCTAAGAGGCATTGAAAAAGTCTGTGGACACTTAGCTAAATTGGGTCCCCCTTCCTCACCCCTCCCGCCCTGAGTTTTTCTTAGAATCTTTGTAAGAAAAAAAAAAAAGAAAAAAAAAGAAAGAAAGAAAAAAAAAAACTCCCTCTCAGCTAACCCCTAACCTTTTGGATCCCCCAAATTCCACCAGCCGGGGAGAACCCCACTTTGCCTCCTTCAGGCAATTCTGTAGAAATTGGGGAGGAGGGGACAAGCTCAACCCCTCTTCTGTTGGCCTCGAGGGACGGGTGCCAGCTGGATTCCAGAGAAGGACCTCAAAGCACTTAACGAGAAGGGGTTCAATGTGCCAAATTCACCTCCTTCATCCCCCGTCTCAGGGGCCTCTGAGCCAACCTGCCCCAGCCACCTTCTTCTGCCCTGTCCCAACCATCTCTGCGTGGGCAAGGAGGCTTCACTGCAATAATTATTAGGGGATCAGAAGGTGAAGATCGTGTGCCACCTTTATCTGCCCTAGCCTGCCCCGGACTTGCAGGTGGGAATTATGGGTATCCCAAGCGGAGTTTGGTAAGAGTCAGACTTAGAGACCGTTGGGGACCTAGGCTTGGAAGAACATGGCACCACTTTTCGGAGTGGTATTTCTTCTCCCCTTCTTAACCCCCAAGTCCCGCACTCTCCCCTCTTTCCGTTTCTCTTGCCTACTTCTCCATCCCCCACCCTCCTTACTTCGTTTCTGATTGGTGGCCTACCGTTTGGAAAGCGAGGGGATTCCCCTGCATTGATTGTCGCTGTGGCAAGACCAGGACTCGAGGTCGCGATACGCGGAGCGGTGGAAAAAGTATTAACTAAGAGCGGCGACGAGGCTGGCTATTGGGGGCGTCCAGGCTGCTGATTGGGTGCCCACCTCTCGCGACAGCCAGGCAGGCCTTCGCTGTTGGCCACGCCCCTGCCCCGCGCCGACTTTGAAACTCCGAGGCCGGCTATCGCGAAAGCCTGAACCGGATGTCACGATGGGGAGGACGGGATCGCGATGCCCAAGTTGGGGCACCGAGGGCCGGGGACACAAGTTTACGGCTCTCGTGGAGTCGCGACACCCAGCCCTGCTATCTGATCCCTCTACACTGCAGTCAGCTGTCTGGACGCCGTGGTGGAGGGGCTTCTCTCGGTGGCGCCGCGGCTGGTGTGTGTCAGGTCCGTCTCAGTGGCCCCTGCCAGTCGCGTTGGGGATTGCTGGGTGGCAGGGAGGGAGATGGGGAACGTCTCTGTGGGGGGAGGGGGTGGGGGGGGTGGGGTTGCTGTTTTTTAACCCCTTCTCAGCCAGTCCAGGACATTCTTGTCTCTCAGAGATAAGTGGGGGGGACCGCCTAATCCCCCTCCCGCACACCTTTCCTCCTCCCTACCCCACCCCCCCCAAAACCACCAACCTCTCATATTCTAAGTGACTCCATCACCACCGGCCACCGGGACCTGCGGCCTCATTGCTCCAGCCCGCCCCACTCGACCGTCAGACTCGCTCATCGAACTCTTTTTGATTAACCCTTTCTGTGTTCATCCCACGGAAAACTGTGTGTCCGGCGAGGGGGAGGGGGGAGGCGAGGGGCAGCAGCTACCTTTCCTCCATCTCCTCCCACCGCCCATGCCTCCCCACCCGCACCCCACCCCATGGCCTACCCCATCCCTCACCTTAGGGTCCTCCCCGCCCTGGGGAGAGTGACCCTTTATAAATATCTCTGCTGTTTGGCTTTGTCCCTTTCAAAGGCGGGGCCAGGGGCGTGGCCTCCTGCACGCGGAGCGCTGACTCCGGCCCCAGTCTTATCTGTGCCCTCCCCCACACTCCCCACCCCTTCATTGTAAATAGTCACTTTTGTACTGGGTTTGAGCCAGGGGACGTGGGGAGTCATTTTTTTCCTTTGTGTTGACATCTCAGGCCCCTGGAGGCATGGCCCACATTCCGGTTACATTTGGGAGAATCCCAAGGTGGGTCCTCTCACCTGCCCCCAGTGCCGAGGATTTCAAGATATCAGTATTACTCCCAGAGGAATGCGGTGCACCGATCCCCTCCACGGGGAGGTGGGAGAGGCGTGGCAAAGGTGTAGTCTGACGGGGATATCTCGGTTGTCCCCATCAATGAAATGGGTTGGTCCTCCAGGTTCCCTGGGGAGCCTCAGTGAGATAATGGTGGAGTTAGCATCTCTCTTTGCCCCTTTCTCTGTTTGGGACAGACAGGGTAGGAGAGTGGAGGCGAGGGGATGACTGTCTATGGAGAACAGACCGCTAAATCCTTACTGGGGACCTTAAGCTAGCTTCTCCCACGCTTGTTCTCCCTCTTGGACAATGGGGGGATTGGAGGACCTGTGAGGTCCCTTGGGTATCCCCAATCCTTACATTAAAGGCCCAAGCCCAGAGCTGGCCCGCTGCCTGCTGTCCCACATTCCCACATTCCGTTTCTTGGGCCCAGACCATCCGCCATGTGGCCATGCCTCCAGTGCCTCCATTCAACCCCCTCTAACTGATTCCTTCCATCCTCTGCGACCAGAGAAGCCGCCCACCTCCCCACCTCCCCCCCTCCCCCCACCACCACCTCCAGAAGCTCCTGGCTGGGGCCCACTGCCCTCTCCCCTCCCCCTCCCCACATTGCCATGCCTGGGCCACGCCCACCCCCCCACCCACCACCCCCAGTGTCCGTCGTGTGACCTAGTGCACCATGTATTAGCTTCCATGGCCCCCACCCCGGCCCCCACCACACCCCTCCCCCCCTCCCTCGGCGACTTCACCTTTTTTTGCCGCGATAAACGCCATCTCAGCATCTGTGTCTAATGTTGTCTTTTTTGCTTGACATCACACACTCCTTCTTAACCCATCCCCTTCCCTCTCCCTCCTCCCCACACCTCCACCCTCATCCTAAATTCTTTCCCCCTTTCCCTCGAGGGCTCTGGGTATCCAGGGGAGGGGGTGGGGGGATCCCTGAGGATGGGCTCAGGAGGGGGAAAGAGGGGAGGGGTGGATTATTCTCTCTGGACTGGGCCAGCACCCAGAGCAAATGTGTCAGAGGAGAGCCAGCATCCAGGTTTAGGTGGGGGGGGGGGGGGGGGGCTCAGTGTCCAATCAGGAGGGTCCACGCCACTACCTGCACCACATATACTCAGCACGACGGCCGCGCAAAGACGCTCCTGGACCCAAGTCCACACGCACAGCATTGCAAACGCACAGCCCTGAGCAGAGTCAGGATAGCCTGGGGTTACGGTTTTGGAGTCAGGTAAGATCCGGATTCAGATCCCAGTGCTGCTATGTAACCCTGGGCCCTTGCCCCTCAGAACCTCCATCTCCCTATGTATGAAACGGAGACGTTTTTAATGTTATTTCTACGGTGGATACCAGGATTCAATACACCATCCGCTTAACAAAACAAAAAAAAAAAAATACTGAGCACGTACAATCTATAAGGCACCATTCTGGGTGCTGGAGATAAAGCGGTTAACAAAACAGACCCAGATAGCTCTGCCTTCATGGAGCATAGATTCTCCCGGAAAACCTGGAGATTCTTCCTTAGCACAGAACCTGGCATGCGGGACTAAAACCAATTCAGAGGTCGCAAACCATCCGCCAGCAGGCCTGTCTGGCGCACACGCAATCTCGTTGGGCCCGAACAGCGGTTTGTGTGAATTTGGTGCCAGCATTTAAGCCTTGGGTGACTTCTGAAAATGTGGGTTGCAGGACCCTCCTGAGGCATCAGATGCGCCATTATCCGGTGATAGCCACGTGGCCAGAATTGGCCGGAGTGGGCCAGTCACTACACCTCGTCCAGGGCGGGCAGCATCAGCCCCTCCCCCACCCTACACTCTGCTTTGGTGTCACCTGCCTGGCCCCTGGACACATTTGAGTTTGCAACCCCTGTGGTAAACGTTTAATACCAAGCCCCTTACATTTTGGAGGTGTCAGAGATGGCTGGGCAGGTGATGATGTCCCGAGCACGAGGACGAATGGCATTGGAGTTGGAGAGACAGGTTTAGGGTGAGGCCAGCCGGGCAGGTTCCAGTGTGACAGGGGCGCCTCGCTTCCTCTCTCTGGGTCTCAGTCTCCACGTATGGAAAATACCCTACAAAGGTGTACTTACCTTCTGGAATATTCCAGAAGGATTCCACGGGCGCATCACCCCATCAGTACCTGACACAGAAGAGATGCTCAGCACACGGTGGTCACTTGTAGAGATCCTTCCAACTGAAAAATAACAATAAAAGGGTTCTAGGGAAGAACAGAAACCGAGAGAGGGGGGTAGGAGGAAGGAAACTGAGGCTAGGACAAAGTGAGAAGGCAAGTAGCAGACCTGGAGAAGAGTCCTCAGCTGCTCGGGGTGTGGTTTGTTTTTTTTTTTTTCATTCATTCAGTCAACCATCCATTCATTCATTTGTTCCGCAGACATTTATTGAGCACCTGCTATGTTCTCAGGCCTAGGGACATGGCAATAGCCCTGACAGGTCACTGTTCTCGTGTTGCCAGCCCGAAAGCCACATCCGCACCTCTTAGCACACAGTCGATGCTCAAAAGTCTACCATTCCTGGCCCCACAGGCACGTCTGGTCCTGGTCTGTGGCCCACAAGTATTGCCTGGTATTCAGAAATATTGCCTAGCCAGGCCATTTTCTGGAAAAGTCGAGGACTTTTCCGCCAGGAAGCTGGGAACTTCGAAGGGATTTGAGGGAGAGGGTGGAGTGTGGTCTCTAGTCTGCTGTGTGACTTTGGGAATCTCTCTGACCTCTCTGACCCAGGAGGTGGAAAGGAGAGGAGACGAGGTCAGGATGTAGGTGAGTAATGGGGGATTCCTGACTCCCTCAAAGCCTCCAAACCTTCTCCTCTGGAGGGGGGGGCGGATTTTAGGGGTGCAGGGTGGCCTCAATGAGAAGAGAGATGAAGAAAAAAGAAGGAGTTGCCTGGAGGAGGGAGATGGCCCCTGAGGCAGGGCTGGGAGGGGAGGAAGGAGGGAAGAGCGGGGCCTGGGTCCGGGGATGGGGGTCTCCGGAGTGGCTCTGAGAGAGCACATCAGAGCAAGGTCATTTGGAGAGAACAGAGAAGGCAGAGGTGGACCGGCAGAGAGGGAAAGACAAGCAGAAACACGAAACAGACAAGAGACAGAAACAAGACAGGGATGGGGACACGGTTGCCAGATGTAGCATATAAAAATACAGTATGTCCAGTGACCTTTGAATTTCAGATTTAAAAAAAAATTTCCTTAAGGATAAATATGTCCCGTGCAATGTTGGAGCTATACTTACACTAAATGTTAGCTGTTGCTTATCTAAAATCCAAAGGTAGCTGGGCATCCTGGATTTTATCCGGCAACCTTAAAAGGAAGAGAACACAGAGATCTGAGGGGCATCAGTGACGCCAGGACAACTAGTCAGAGGAGTCAGGTCGTCTGGGTCCACTTTCTGGAATGCTAAAGCCGGTGTGCTTGGCTCAGCGCCCCCCTCTCTCCCCGGATCCCCTTCTCTCTGCCCCTGGGGCTCCCTCTCTCTGCGTCAGTCTCCCCAGCTATCTGCCTCTCAGACCCCTCTCTTTTCCACTCCGTTTCCCTCTCCTGCAGACAGTCTCTCTGTTCCCTCCATTCCTCTTCCCCCTTCAGTCTTGCTCTACCCTCAGGCATCTGCCTCAGACATCAAAGGTGATTGACCCACCAGGTCACCCTTCCCTAAGTTAAGTGGGCTTCGGGGCAAGTGACAAGCAGGTGGGGAGTGCATTCAGGGACACTACTGTTTTCCTCAGTCAGGGCTGTTGAAGCTTGGGGCTGGGAGGGGGAAGAGACAGTCTACTGGAAAAACTCTCCATCAGCAGGCCAGGCCTTGGTGAGTCTGGCAAGTACAGACCTCCCCAGGGTCCCCTCCATCCTCCTATCCCCAACTGTGACTTAGTCTTTCTAAAGTGTCCTCTCCACCAAAACGCCCCATTGCAGCATTCTGGAGAGAGCTCGGCCACATGGTTTCTGCAACCCCCGCCCTTGCCTCTGTCTCTCTCTCTGCCTCAGTTTACCTTCAGTACCTCTCTGGGTGTCTGTCTCATCACATCTGCCTCCTTCCATCGCTCTTTTTCTCCCCCCACCACCTCTTTTTTTTTTTTTTTTTTTTTTAATTTCATCTCCTTGTATCCCTCCAGGGCTCTGCCTCTCTGCTCGCTTCCGCTGGGGGGGGGTGGGATCTCTGCGTACCTCTCTGAATCACTTTCTGTTTCTGCCCGCCTCCGCATCTCCTTCTCCCTGTGTACCCATTATCGCTGAGTGGCAGCGAACAGAATCCACTCCGGCCAGTGTAAACTTAGTAGGGGACACAGAGCCTGTATGAAGAAACTCTCCAGGCTGTGCCTTCAAGGCACTTCCAAATCTACCCTCCAGAAATAGCCGCCCAGGAACTGCTGGTCCTCCTGCAAGATCAGGAAGCCAGCCGCTGGGCTCCGCAAGGGCACCAGCCCTGGGAGCCGGTGGAGGCAGGGGCGGCGGCCTCGCGGCTACCTCCCTCCCCGCAGACTTTAGTTAGAAATTCAAGCTTCCCGCGAAGGCATCTGATTGGTGGACCCTAAACCTACTTCCGGAACGGCCAACCACAAGGTATTCTGGGAAGTGTAGTTTTTTTTTTTTTGGCTTGCCAGTCTGCGGTCGCAGGAAAGCGCTGAGGAAGACTGGGACAGACGCTACGCGGAAGAGATGTTGGGGGGACCCGTTTTCTCCCCATTATCGCACGCCCTCTTTCTCTGTCCACCTCTCTTTCTATGTGCATGTGTTTCCCACCTTCAGTCTTTCAGTTTGCCTCTATTTTTCTCTTTGTTGCCTCTTTTTCACCGTCCAGTTGTAGTTCAGTCCTTCCACCTCTATGGCCTTCTCTGTCTTCTTTCTTCGCCACTGGCTGTGCCAAGCCCCACTGCGTTCCTGCCTCATCCCCACCTTTATCCCCAGTTCCAGCTCCAGTGTTGAGCAGAGTCTCCCTCCTGGCCCTCACCCCATTCTCAGCTGGACTGGAAGCTGAGAGTTCTAAAGCAGGGAATATATGGATGTCCCTGGTTCCAGGAACAAGCTAGGAAGAGAACCCGGGCTCTGACCTTACTCAGCTGCTCTCCCGGCAGGTGGGCAACGTGAACCACAAGTTGGGTGAGTTCCTGGCCAGGGCTGAAGTGGCCACAGAGGTTTAGGGACAGAGCTAGACCCTCTGTTGGCCAGATATAATTGAACACTCCTGGCAGCTGTGGCCACGGCCACCTGCTCCCATCTGCACTATTCTTTCTCTGACCCAGTCATCCCAGAACCACCGGGAAATGGAGCTGCATCTTTCTCAGGAAGCACATGGTCATTCAAAAGGTATTAAGTGTCTACTATATGCCAGGCACTGTTCTAGACATTGAGTAACAAAAAGAGACAATTCTTCCTATCCTGGGGACCTTATACATTATGGGGGGGGGGGGAGAGATGGACAATAAACAAGATAAATAAGTAAATCACACAGTACACTAGGTGATAATACACATCATAAAGAAAAATGAAGCAGAGAAGGGAAACTGAGAATTCTGGGAGAAAGAGGCATTGCAATTTTCAATAAGGGGAACGGTGAGACTTTACTGGAAATATGACATGTGAGTAAATACCTGAAAGAGGTGGCGGTGGGCATGTGGGTACCTGGGGAAAGAGCATTCCAGGCAGAGAAAACAGCATGTGCAAAGGGCCTAGGGTGGGATGTCCCTGGAGTATGCGTGGAATAGCAAGGAGGCCAGGGTGGCTGGAACAGAGTGAAGAAGGAAAGGGTGGGAGGAAATGGGGCCAGAAAAGAGAGAAAGGGGGCCATATTATTTAGGATCTTGGGGGCTAGTGTAGGACTTATACTTTTCCTCCTAGTGAGATAAAAGCCATGGGAGGTTTCTGAGCAGACAGATGTGAGCCGACTCAGGTTTTAACAAGATCCCTTTGGGGGGGGGGGGGGCTAGAGAGTAAACAAGGAGCCTAGGGAGAGGGTGACTGAAGTAATCCAGGAAGAAGATGATGGTGACTGAACCAGATGGTGACTGTGGAGGCAGAAAGGAGTAGTCAAACACTGATAGAACATGAAGGTAGCACTGTTAGCATTGACTGGCAGACTGGATGTGGGGAGTGAAAGAGAAACAAAAGTCAGGGATGACTCCAACTTACATGAAACTCTTAGCGCCGGAGTTTGGTTCCGATTAAGATTAGAAAATCAGAATCAGGCTAAGGCTAAGCTTAAGGATCAGTAGCAATCAGTATTGGTGGAGTTTGGTTTGGGGTTGAAGACAGGGTTAAGATTCAGGGTACAGGATGGGGCGCCTGGGTGGCTCAGTCGGTTGATTTGACTGACTCTTGATTTCAGCTTAAGTCAAGATCCCAGGGTCGTGGGATGAAGCCCTGAGTCAGGCTCTGTGCTGGGCATGAAGCCTGCTTAAGATTCTCTCTCCCTCTTCTTTGTCTCTCTATCTCTCTATCTCGAATTGAAAAAAAAAAATTCAGGTAAAGGTGACAACTAGCCTAGTGTTTGGGTTATGGCTATGGTTGGGGTTAGGGCTGAGTACACAAGACCTGGGTAAAAACTGGGTATAGAGTTAAGACAGCTAGAATCAAAATCAAGGCTAGGATTGTAGCTAAAATCAGGGCTGGATTTGGATCTAGGGCTGGATTGGGACTGACACAGAGATCAAGGTCAGCGTGAATCTCTGCTTAGGACCAGGATTAAGGTTCAGACTTGTGATATAAGTGGGTCATAATCATCAGACTTACTTAAGAGTAGTATCAGGGCCAAGGTCATTAGAGAGAGAATTAGGCCAAGACAGTGTTGGGTTCAAGGACAAATTCAAATTTGGGTCTATACCAGAAACAGAGCTAGGGATTTACCTGAGGTCAGAGTCAGGTTAGGTCCAAGGTAGAATTGAGACTAAGACTGGGGTAAGATTACCTTTAAATGTTCACTCAGCTTTTGGCAGGATGTGAGTAGGGTCCTAATATGAGCAGACATTGTCCTACCATTGGAGATGGATATGTGAATTGAAGATTCAGGAATTTTAATGTTGGGGTCTTGTCAGCTTTCTGTATGAGAAGGTAGGTTGGGCATGGTAGGTAGTAAGGTAACTTTAGCTGCTGTAACAAATAAACCCTGACATCTCAATGGCTTAGGACAACAGCAGGTTAGCTCTAGCTCATGCAACCGTACAATGTGGGCTCAAAGCAGACGTCCATTTATAGGCTCCACCATCACCAATGCGTGCTGCCCAAGGAAGGGGAAGGGGAAGGTGGAGAAGCCTTCCTAACTTCTTTCTGTCACCTCTGCTAATCTTCTATCTGCGAACACTAATCACTTGCCCCTTGCCAGTGATACAGAAGAGGACCCTGGGAGGAGTAGAGTGGAGTAACAGCCCTAGAATTGATGGGGAGAAATATGCCTGGACAGTCTTCAGCCCTGGTGTTGGAGGGCTGAGAAGGGGCATGGCCAAAAATCCAGGTAGATGGCAGAGACTGAGAAGGCAGAGAAACTCAGTGTCGGAGAGAAACAGACAGAGACCCCAGAGAGGAGGGGAGAAGTCAGAGAGAGGGACAAGAGACGCAGAGAAAGGACAGAGACACACAAGAGAGGCACAGCCAGAGAGATGGGGGATAGAAACCCAGAGAGAGCAGGACGGACGTATCATGAGGGGGTGAGTAGAGACCCAGAGAAAGAGAAAAAGAGAAGCGAAAATACAGAAATCCAGGGAAGGTGGCTGGGGGCAGACCCCAGAAGCCCCCTCCTCACCTTCCCTGGATCTACCTTTCACTCCTCTCTTCACTCAGCGATGAATGACCCCCCACTCTGGGTCCTTCCAAGTGATACCGATATGTAGTTCATTTGTTGATTTTAGTAAATGAACTGTCATCTCCCTTTCTTTTCTTTCCTTTCCTTTTTTTTTTTTTTTTTAAAGTTTTGTATCTTAGAGGCAGGAGGGAGTCTGCCCAATTCTGACCACCCCCCCCCCTTTAAAAACAAAACAAAACAATCATAACGCTTTCCTCTCTTGCTATAGATTCCAGAGATTGGGTGGAACTTTGAGGATGAAGGTAGAAAACAAGCGGCCTTTGGTGAGGGGTATCCCCACATCACCCCAGGTGCCTTTGGCTCTTTTCTCCCCACCGGAAGATTGATCCCTGGAGACGTTTTTCAAATACAGATCACTTGCGGACAAAGAGGGGGTGGGCAGAGGTCTCTGGGTCGGCTTCTGCCTACCCCGCGAGGCCCAGAGATTCATGTGTCCGTAGGGCAAAATGTACTTCGCCAACCTCCCATGGCAAGACCTTTTTGCGGGCAAATAAAGTCTCCAGGACCCACACCCTTCCACAATCTAGTGACTGCTCCAGGCCAGGTGCTAGAAGGGGGGCGGTGCTGGAGTCCGTGGGGGAGAAGGCGTGGCTAGAGCGGGAAGAGAGGGAGGCGTGGTGTGCTGTGGGAGGACTTCGGCACACCCAGCGGTGGAATTGACAGATGGGCGTGGCTTAATGGCCTCACCCCTGGGATTGGAGGGCTGAGGCGTGACCACATAATGTTGGGCGTGGCTAAGGAAAGCAGGCTTCCGGGAGAGGGAAGGTAGCTGTCGCTGTTTAGCCCTGGGATTGGAGGGCTGGGGAGAGGGCGTGGTTCCGGAACCCGGGCCCGCGCGGGCGTCTGAGAGTGGATGCCAGGGTTTTAACCTTGTAACTAGCCCTGGGGACAGAAGATGCGGAAAGTATCGACGCAGGTCCTCCAAGCGCTCAGGAGTACACGGGTTGGCAAACGTAACACCCAGAGGAGGCACAGTGAAGTTGATGGAATGTCACCCAGCAGACACTGTGGAATGACGCACTAGATCGCATAGGCTGCCCTTGAGGAGCCCCTTGCCACGGGCTGGGTGACCCCCGACATGCTCCATCTCCTTGAATCCTCCCTCACAAAGCCTTATGAGGTGGAAGCTGTGATTGCCTCCATTCTACAGACAAGGAAAAGGAGACACAGAGACGCTAAGTAATTTGCCCGAAATCGTCCAGCTAGTGAGCCGTGAGCAAGAGTTGAAGCCATGCCACCTTCCCGAGCCTATGCTCTCATTTACTAAAACTCAAATACTCCCACGGACCCCAGGAGCAGACACAAGGTAACAAGCAACAAACGCACACAACGCACACCCTGACTGGATCCTCTCCCCGTGCCCACCTTGCCAGCTGTGGAACTCCACAACCCAGCCTCCCCGCCTCCCAAGCCTGGGGTCCTCACCTGACCCAGCAATGACAATCCTTGCTTTATTTACCCAGCTTTCTTGGCGCGGCTGGGGTCAAATAACCAAAGTTGCTAGCCACTGAGCCTGAGACCCTTGGAAAGACCTAGCATGGATTTCAGAGTGTCTTTGCCCCCTAAGCTTGAGTTAACTTGGAGGGAGTCCTGGCCTAATAGCTAAGAAGAGAGACTCCGGGTTTGTCACCCTTCCTTTGTCATTGGCTACCTGTGGGATCATGGAAAAGGCAGCCCTCTCTCGTTCTCTCTTTCCCATCTATACCATGGGGGATCATCAAGGACCTTCCGTCTTGGATTGCGGCAAAGACTGTGCTATCCGTTTATAAAGTACTTAGAACACAGCCTGACACAGCCTAAGGGCTCTGTAGGTGCTAGTTATTAGTAGATGTGAGTCTCCATTTCTCTGTCCAAGGGGTGCGACAAACCAGATAGTCTGAACCTGAGCATTCATTGAACCCCCCGAAATTGCACACAAAATTGCATGTGTCTACATACAACTTTTATTAGGTTCCCCAGTGGGTCCCCAAAATGGTAAGAGAAGTCCACAGGAAGGCACAAAAAGATGTCTTTCTCTATAGCAAGGGACCCCCAATCACATCACCCTGTCCTGACACCAGGCTTCCCATGTAAAATCCACACTACCCATCCCGGTCTGCAGAGTCCCACTCCACTGGCCAACCCATCAGCCTGACCTTGAGGGGACTCGGATTCAGCCTTGCTGGCTCTCCTTGCTACCCCCCACCCCCCATCCCCGGCCCTCTCTCTGCTCACCAAACACACCAAATTCTGTCCGGCCTCAGGGACTTTTTACATTTGCTTTTCCTCTTCTTTCCAACTCAGCTTCCTACCTAAAATAGCCACACAACTCACCTCACCCCTCCCCAGAGTCTCTAATGAATATCCCCTTTTAGCGCCTAACGCTCTTCATTCATTGCTTCCAACATGACTTTATAAAGCGGACGTGTCAGGTGCTCTTTCAGGCAACAGACACAGCAGTAAACACGACAAAGTCGCTGCCTTCACGGGGGGCTGACCCTCTGAACCTCTTAACTGTTTATTTGCTGGTCTATTGTCTTCCTCCACCACCCCACCCCCAAATAAAATGTTTACTCCCTGAGAACCAGAAGCATTCCTGTCTCCTGCTCTCTAAGACACTTTTTTTAAATGTTAAAATGTATCCTAAACAGGATCTGCATACAGTCTCCACGTGTGTTCCAGACATTCCTTGGTAATTACAAAGGGGGGAAGGTATTTATACAGTGGTGAGATCATCCCTCTCATCTGACTCTGTACTCACACCGTGGGAACCTGCTTGGGAGTCTCTCTCTGCCCCCCCCCCACACTTGCATTCTCTCTCTCTCTCTCTCTCTCTCTCAAAAATAATAAACAAACTTTAAAAATATATGTATATAGATGCTTGAATTTCAAATTTGAACGTGCGAAGTTTGAACATTTGAAACTTCATTTGAAATTTGAATGTTTGATAGTATTAAGAAATTATGCTTAACATTTAGACATCCTATTGTGTGGCTGTACGTCAAAAACAATCTTATTTAGAGCCGCGTCCTCTAGTGTGAGTAGTCGAAATGATCTTATGGCTGGGATTTATTTCAAATAATCTAGCAGATGCAGGAACAGAGATGAAACAAGAAAGGCCCTGGGGCAATAACAGCGGAGCCTGGGTGACAGGTATGGGAGGCTTCAGTAAACCATCTTCTCTGCTTTTCTGTACGTATTAATCTGCTCAGGCTGAGATGACAAAACTCCCTAGACTGGGGAGATTAGATCGCATACATATATTTTCTCCTAGTTCTGCAAGTCCAAGAACAGGGTTCTCGCCGTGTCCTCACCCAGACTTCCCTTCGTGCTGGTGGAGAGGGAGAAAGAAACAGAGAGAGAGAGTGCGCGCTGGTGTTTCTTCCTCTCTAAGGACACCACTTTCAACAGATTGGGGTCCCACTCTTATGTTCTCCCTTAACCGTAATCACCTCCCCCAAGACCCCATCTCCAAATACCATCCCCCGATGGTTAGGGCTTCACCATATGCGTAGGACGGGAAGGGAACCACAGTTCAGTCCATAACAGCGTGTGTTTGAAATTTTCCATGCTAAGAAGTTCTTCAGGAGAATTCTCAAATGCCAGTGTGCATCAGAATCGCCCAGAGTGCTGGGTTAAAATGCAGCTACTTGGGTTGGGAGGGGGGGTGGGGGTGGGGAGTGCCTGGCTAGCGCAGGTGGTAGAGCGTGTGTGTGTCTCCTGATTTCAGCGTCGTGAGTTCCAGCCTCACGTTGGGTGTGGAGCCTACTTAAAAAAATAAAAAGAGGGGCGCCTGGGTGGCGCAGTCGGTTAAGCGTCCGACTTCAGCTCAGGTCACGATCTCGGGGTCCGTGAGTTCGAGCCCCGCGTCGGGCTCTGGGCTGACGGCTCGGAGCCTGGAGCCTGCTTCCGATTCCGTGTCTCCCTCTCTCTCTGCCCCTCCCCCGTTCATGCTCTGTCTCTCTCTGTCTCAAAAATAAATAAACGTTAAAAAAAATCAATAAAATAAAATAAAATGAAACGAAATCTGAAGTGCAGCTACTTAGAGACTCATCCTCAGAAACATCTGATTCTCTGGTGTGGGGCCCAGAGGCTGCACGTTTAACCAGCTCCCCAAGCTCTCCTGATGACCCTTGGACGACCGTCACCCTACTCCACTCCCAACCTCGGAAAAGTAGTACCAAGTACAGAAATCCAGGAGTTAGGGTGCAACGCAGTCCCTCTGAGTGCAAGAGGTCAGTGGACTGTGGGGTGTGAGTCCCAGCCATGCTTCACGTAAACCTCCACTGTTAATTCAAACACCTTCCGGCCATCCTGTCACTTCATCCATATATTCCAGGAGGTATCTTTAAAAACAAGGGCTTTTTAGAGGCACCTGGCTGGTTCACTCAGAAGAGCATACGACTCTTGGTCTTGAGGTCATGAGTTCAAGGCCCACGGTGGGTGTAGAGATTACTGAAATAAATTAAAAAAAAAAAAACTTAAATAAGGGCGTTTAAAAACATCACTAAAATACAATTACTGAAATAAATTTAAAAAAAACTTAAATAAGGGCGTTTAAAAACATCACTAAAATACAATTACTGAAATAAATTAAAAAAAAACTTAAATAAGGGCGTTTAAAAACATCACTAAAATACAATTATCACATCTAATTTAAAAGTTTTTTAAAAATGTTTATTTATTCTCTAGATAAAGAGACAGAGTGAGAGTGGGGGAGGGGCAGAGAGCGAGAGACAAAGAATCCCGAGCAGGCTCCAGACTCTGAGCGGTCAGCGCAGAACCTGACATGGGGCTCGAACTCACAAACCACGAGATCATGACCTGAGCCAAAGTCGGACGTTCAACTGACTGAGCCACCCAGGCGCCCCACACCTAAATTTTTTTTTAGAATAATTCCTAACATCACTTAAAACTCCGATGTCACCCAGTGTGTTTGAACATATGAGAGGAGTTTTTACTCTTATGGTGAGGATTCCCTGGTGGGAAATTAAGCCAACAACAACAGATGGCAATTATTCAATCTCTTGAAAACAAAAAGTTATCAGACAAAATAAATGTAATCATAGCACACTATAAGGCTCAGCTGGGGACAGGATTTTCCTTAGTCATAATAATACAGACACGAATATTGATCTAATAATAAACTGCGAAGCAATTCTACAGTGAGGAAGGAGAAGAGACGTGACGTCAATAGATAATGTGAAATAGAAACAAAAGAAGTAGGGATTTAAACATGTTACCCAGAATCCTGGAAGTAAAATACCAAAAGAAACAGTTACAAGATTTCAAAGTGGTGGGGCGCCTGGGTGGCTCAGTGAAGCTTCTGACTTAGGCTCGGGACTTGATCTCTCGGTTTGTGACTTCGAGCCCTGCCTGGGGCTCTGTGCTGACCGCTCAGAGCCTGGAGCCTGCTTTGGATTCTGTGTCTCCCTCTCTCTCTGCCCCTCCCTTGCTCACACTCTGTCTCTCTCTCAAAAAAAAAAAAAAAAGGTTTCAAGGTGGTTTGATAAGAATAAAAATTAAATAAATTAAAAAAAAAAAAGAATTGACATTAAATGCACTAGGGGTCCTTATCATGGAGTGTCCATAGTCTCAGAAGGGTGGCGGTCCTTGGGCCATAGGGTTTTGTGTTTGTGTATGTTTTGTTCAAAGAAGTGGGGTGCTGGGGTGGTGCCTGGGTGGCTCAGTCAGTTAAACAACAGACTCTTGGTTTCCGCTCAGATCATGATCTCATGGTAGTGAGATCAAGCCCTGAGTCAGGCTCCACACTCAGCCTGGATCTGGAATCTGCTTGGGATTCTCTCTCTCCCTGTCTCTCTGTCCCTTCCCCCACCCCATGCACACACGCGCTCTCTCGCTCTCTCTCTCTCTCTCTCAAAGATAAACTTAAAAAAGAAAAAGAAGCGGGTGCTGGACTCTGGAGGTTCTCTGAGACGAGGCAGTGGGGGGAAGGTGGAGGCAGGGCCACTAGGATTTATAAAGAGCCTAGCACAAGTTCAGGGAGCTCTCATCACCCCCCCACCCCCGCTGCCAAAGGAAACTCAGGACCCCCAGGGAAAGCCAGACTACTGTCCCCAAAGGAAACAGAGGGCACGTTCCATTGGAGTCGTTTCAGCAGCTGAATGATGAGGCTATTTACGAAGGTATAGCCAACCCCCAAGAGGACGGTGCAATATCCTGGGTCAGGTAACCTTGGGGAGCCGTGACCACCCCAGGCTGGGAGCTGTGAGGAGGGGGAATGCGACCAGGACCCAGAGATAGGGAAGGGTCTTCCAGGGGCTTGGGCAAGAGCTGATGCCTTGACCTGTCTCTCCCTTCAATTCCTCCCTTGTCTTGGAGGGAGAGGGGAGGCAGGCATTGGCCGAACCCAACGGGAAGGGGAAGCGGGATCCCATTGATGCACCCCGATCAGAGGTGGGAGAAGAAGGGCAGAAGTGGATCTGACAGGGGCAAATGGAAATTGACCACAGCAGGGGAGCTGAGGGACAGACCAGTGAGTCAGATTCTGCCCGCAACTGAAAGGGAGGATGGTGATAGCCAGGCCCTTGGCTACGGGGAACCTCCCCCCTGCCTCCCCTTACAGACGCCCGCCCGGATCTCTTCCCCGGTCCTCTCCAAGTGTTTCTCCTCACCACCCGCGTTCCTCCTCCTTCTGAAATGCTTCCCTGGTGAGGAAGGTGGTTCCTGGAAATAGCGAAGGAGCCACACTGGACCAGAGAATACAAATGAGTCATCAGCATGAGAAAAGACGCTCACCTTAGGGACCCTGGACGAGGGAATGACACCAGTAACGATCTTTAGAAAAGATTGTAACCTGGAGAAGTCGTGGTCTGGCCATCGTCTGAAAGCCAATATGTTGGAAAGTTTAGTTTTTTTCTGCTTCCGGTAACGGCAGGCTGAGTTATTTGCCTCAAGGGAAACGCTGGCATGTATAATGTTTAATCTCAGAAGCCCCGAGGAGAAAACAGTTGAACACTTTGTTAAAACACCAATCAGGGGGCGCCTGGGTGGCTCGGTCGGTTAAGCGGCCGACTTCGGCTCAGGTCATGATCTCACGGTTCGTGGGTTCGAGCCCCGCGTCGGGCTCTGTGCTGACAGCCCGGAGCCTGGAGCCTGCTTCCGATCCTGTGTCTCCCTCCCTCTCTCTGCCCCTCCCCTGCTTGTGCTCTGTCTCTTTCTCTCTCAAAAATAAATAAAAACATTTAAAACAAGCTGCATAGAACTAAACGCTCATACGTACACACAGATGAATTCAACTAAATGCAAACTCCAGATAAGATCAGCAGATTGTATCAACATCTACATCGCGGTTGTGCTATTATATTATGGCTTTGTAAAATATTATTAATCAGGCAAACTGAGTTAAGAGCGTGCAGGATTTCTATTATTTCTTACGACTGAAGGTGACCCCACAGTTTATCTCAAAATAGAAAGTTTTATTAACAGCATTCACGAGATGAAAACACAGACGGGATATAAACCTACTAGAGTTTGCAGTAGAAACAGAGATGCGGGAAGAATTTACAGAAGGTGTTGTATCCTAAGAGTGTTTTTCCTGGAGGACACGGTTGGGTTTCATTTCGTGGCCCCCCAGGGTCAAAGGCCCATTGCCTGGCCAAGACAGGAAGTAGACTGGAAGGCACCCCCACATTAACCTGAGACCCCAAAGTGCTTTTCCGAGTTAGGGCAAAAGCCAGATCTAAACCTGTCCCTGCCCCGACTCCAGGAGCAACCGCCTTGACACAGCAGAAGAGGAGAATGACATTTTCAAAAGTCCTTTACAGAGGTGCCTGGGTGGCTCCGTCAGCTAAGTGGCCGGCTTGATCTCAGCTCAGGTCCTGATCTCAGGGTTCCTGGGATCAAGCCCCACATCGGGCGCTGGGCTGACAGCACAGAACCTACTTGGGGTTCTCTGTCTGCCTCTCTCCCTGCCCCTCCACCCCCCTCAAAATCAATAAATATTTTAAAAACCTTTTAAGTTTATTTATTTATTTTGAGAGACAGAGAGGGAGAAAGCACGAGCAGGGGAGGACCAGAGAGAGAAAGAGAGAATTCCAAGCAGTCTCCGAACTGCTCAGAGGCCGATATGGGGGCTCGAACCCACGAACGGAGAGATCATGACCCGAGCTGAAGTCAGACGCTCAACGGACTGAGCCACCCAGGCGCCCCTCAAACTAAATAAGCAGTTTTTTAAAAATCCCTTAGAAGTTGTGACCTCAGAATGACTCCGGGACAGGGATGCCTGGCTGGCAAGTTGAAAAAGCACGCGACTCTTGGTCTCAGGGTCATGAGTTTGAATCCCACATGAGATAGAGAGACTAAATAAATAAACCTTAAAAAAAAAAAAAAAAGAATGACTCAGGAACAGATTGACACTCCTGGGACAGAGATCTGGGTGAGCCAAGGAACATCAGGGCAGAACTGGGTCTAAGGTGGCTCTGATTGGAAGTGTTACCCCAGACCCCGGCCAAAGCAAACACAGCCTCCGGTGGTGGCACATCCGTGTTGGGACTAGGGGAAATCCCACAAAGCGGTAATCATCAGTCAGAAATAATCAGGTCACAAGGAAATACTACAACATCAAGAGCCAAGAGAACACAACAGGTGAACTCAGGCTACAGGTTCTAGAATGATTAGACACTGATTTTAAAAGTTATGCTTACCACGTTGGAATAAGGGCACGCACGCTTGAGAATATCTGCCGAGAATTAGGAAACGATCGAAAGTGACACTGTTTTCTGAAAGAGAACCAAAAAACCAGAAACGAAAAAGATGAGCAATGAAATTTAAAAATCAACAGGTGTGGGGCGCCTGGGTGGTTCAGTTGGTTGAGCATCTGACTTCCGCTCAGGTCATGATCTCCTGGTTCTTGAGTGTGAGCCCCGTGCGGGGCTCTGTGCTGACAGCTCGGAGCTCGGAGCCTGTTTCAGAGTCTGTGTCTCCCTCTCTCTCTGCCCCTCCCCTCCCCTCAAAAATAAACATTAAAAAAAAATTTTTTTTAATAAAATTAAATAAATAAAAATCAACAGGTGTGTGTAACAGCAGGATGGGTAGAGCAGAAGAGAAATCAAACGAAATTATCCAAGACACAGCACCAAGAGAGGGAAAAACAGAAAACACAGAGAAAGAGAGAGGTTGATAGATAATACAGGGGAAAAGGTCTAACGCGCACACTTACTTCCAATCCTAGAAGGAGAGAAGAGGGAGAATAGGCCAGAAGTAGTATCTGTAGAATAGTTGAAAATTGTCCAGAATTGATCAAAGACATCAGATCACAACTTGAAGAAGCCAGCGAATCCAAAACAAGACAAAAACGAATACACACGTTGAAAACTCAGAGTAAAAAGTTAAAAGCTTCCGGGTTCCGGGGGGTGGGGGCAGGGGCAGGCTGGGGGGGGGGCGTAGATTACTTTCAGCAGAAGGCTGTTAAACTAGACGTGACCCCTGGACAGCACCAGCGAAGTCACCAGAATGTGACATGAAATCTCCAATGTGATAAAAGGCTATAACTTCAAATGTAAAATTTCACAACCTGCAAAAGTAGCTCCTAAAGGCTTAACATTTTATTTTATTTTTTTTAATTTTTTTTTAACGTTTATTTATTTTTGAGACAGAGAGAGACAGAGCATGAATGGGGGAGGGCCAGAGAGAGGGAGACACAGAATCCGAAACAGGCTCCAGGCTCTGAGCTGTCAGCACAGAGCCCGACGCGGGGCTCGAACCCACTGACCATGAGACCATGACCTGAGCTGAAGTCGGCCGCCCAACCGACTGAGCCACCCAGGTGCCCCAAGGCTTAACATTTTAAATTTTGCACCCGTAAAAGGCACTCCTGGTTTGGGGGCGCCTGGCTGGGTCAGTCAGAAGGGCACGCGACTCTTGATCTTGGGGTGGTGAGTTCAAGCCCTATGTTGGGTATCGCGACTATTTAAATTAATAAATAAAAACTTGAAAAAAAGAGGGTAGGTTTTACTAGTTTTGTCGGGCCATCATGACAAAATACTACTGACTGAGGGACTTAACAGAAACTTATTTTGGAGGCCACAAGCCCAAGATTACAGTCTGCGGGTTTCCAGACCTGAGGCTTCTCCCTGTGGCTTGCACATGGCCACCAGTGAGAACACAGTGGCCTCCTATGGTCTCTCCTCTGTGTACCCATGTGTCTTGGGTCTCTTTTTTTTTTAAATCTTTTAAAAATTATTTATTTCTGAGACAGAGACGGAGCATGAGCAGGGGAGGGGCAGAGAGAGAGGGAGACACAGAATCGGAAGCAGACCCCAGGCTCCGAGCCGTCAGCACAGAGCCCGACGCGGGGCTCGAACTCACGGACCGCGAGATCCTGAGGGTCGCTCAACCGACTGAGCCACCCAGGCGCCCCTCTTGTGTCTTTTTCTATGTCCTCATCTCTTCTTCTTCTAGGACATCAGTCATATTGGGTTAAGGCCCATCCTAGCAACCTGATTTTCACTGGATCACCTCTTTAAAGGCCCTATCTCCTGATACAGCCACGTTCTGAAGTCACATAGTGAGAGTCAGACTCAGCGTCAGTCACATACTGAGAGTCAGGGCTTCAATATATGAATTTCGAGGGAACACGAATCCGTCCATAACCTAGGTAACCTAAAAAAGATTTTCAGACTACAAAATGAGTTCATGAGAGATGAGAGATGAGAGAGTTCATCACCCCCAGACCATCATTAGGGAAAATTATGAAGGATATACTTTGGGCAGAATGCATCATCATCCCAGAGAGAAGGTCTGAGAACGTAAAAAAAAATTAAAAAATAAAAAAAAAAAATAGTAATGTTGGGGTGCCTACTGGCTCAGTAAGAGGAGCGTGATCTTGGGGTTGTGCGTTTGAGCCCCATATTGGGTGGGGAGATTACTGAAAAACAGAATCTTAACTAAAATAAAAATAGTAGACAATAGTAATTCATACACTGGGAACAAATGAAGGGAAGGTAAAGTGTTCTCAGGTCCTTGTATTATCCAGAAGCGGACGAAAGCGTAAATAGTGATTTCAATATGTTAACTATGCATTTGTAATTTCCGGGATGCCCAGTGAAGGAACAGAAACGGGGCACCTGCGTGGCTCAGTTGCCTTCTGCTCAGAACCCCACCCTCCCACTCTCCCTCTCAATCCACCCAAACCATGATGTCCCTTGAATACCTCCGTCATGCCCTGACCTCAGGGCCTTTGCACCGGCTGCTCCCTCTGAGACATTCTTCCCCCACGTATCTCTAAGACTCCCTCTCTCACCCCCTTTAAGTCTCTTCTCTAATGTTACTTCCTCCAAAAGATCTTCCTTGACCGTTCTCTACCTGTATCTCACACCTTTTATTTTTTTCTCTATAGCACATAGCCTTACCCAAAACACTATCTATCATCTGTCTATCTTATTTGTTTGTTACCTGTAGAAAATTCCAGCTCCATGAAGGCAGGGGATTTCTGGATATTTTGCTCATCGCTGTATCTTTAGCAACTCGAACTGTGCCAGACACACATTAAGTAATCAGTAAATGTTTGTTGAATGAATGAGCAAATATTCTCCCCATCTCTCTGGGCCCCCACTGTCTACATGCCTCAGCATAGCACTCCTCAGTAAATCTTTAGTGAGAGAGATTAAGCATGATGGCCAAAGGTCACTATGTACCTGTGCTAATGACTACCTGCGTTCTCAGCTGTCATCCTCAAAAACAGCCCCAGGCGCCCCTGGGTGGCTCCCTCGGTTAAGCAATCCGCAAGCGAGCGATTTGGGTTCAGGTCATGATCTCACGGTTCGTGAGTTCGAGCCCCCTCGTCAGGCTCTGTGCTGACAGTTCAGAGCCTAGAGCCTGCTTTGGATTCTGTGTGTCCCTCGCTCCCTGCCTCCTCACCACTCGTGCTCTCTCTCTCAAATACAAATAAACATTACAAACGTAAAAAAAAAAAAAAAAAAAAACAGTCCCATAGTAGGGGGTCTGCAATGGTCTCCCTTTTTGTTAAACAGGGGAGACAAGTCCAGAGAGGTGACATGACATGACTCCCTCAAAAGCACACAGCTGTGAGTGGCAATGCCCGGATTTTACCCAGGCATTCTGGCTGCAGTGACCACCCTCCCAATCACCAGGCGACATCATGTATTTTTCTTTTATACATATATAAAAAAATTTTTTTTAGCATTTATTTATTTTTGAGAGACAGAGAGACAAAGCATGAGCAGGGGAAGAGCAGAGAAAAAGGAAGACGAGAAAGAGGGAGACAGAGAATCCAAAGCAGGCTCCAGGCTCGGAGCTGTCAGCACAGAGCCCAACGCGGGGCTCAAACTCAGAACCGCGAGATCATGACCTGAGCCAAAGTCGGACGCTTAACTGACTGAGCCACGCAGGCATCCCCGTAGCATATTGTTCTTATTTTCTGTCTCCTGTCTCCATCTTTCTCTCCAACAGTCTCTCTTTAACTTCCCTTGTCTTGGTCTCTGCACAAGTACACCCCTCGGGTCCTTCTGGGAATCCCTGCTGCCTCTCTCTGTGTGTCTCCCCCACTTTCTCGGGGTCCCCCTCCTCCTGACTCACGCGTGCCCCGCCCCGTCCTTCTCTGAACTTCCCAGGAGCTGTTTTCCCACCAGGCACCAGGTTGAGAGGGAAACTCACCAGTAAACAGGGCAGCCTTGGAGTCTGGTCCACTGAGAGTGGTGTGGCCATGGTGGGAGTGGAGGCTGCGATCGAGTAAACACCATGGCTGATGAATTTCTCATCAGTATCATCTCTGACTTTCCCTCAATACACAGCTCTGACCACTCCATGGAAGAAGGCTTGTCTGAAGAGGGATGTCCTTCAATTACTGATCCAGTAAAACACCACTGGGAGGGGGAGGCAGGGTAGCCATGTGCTAATAACAGTGTCCTAGAAAAAACGACCCTGGGGGCGGGGCGGGGCGGGAGGGGGGAATAATAAGGTAAAAAAAAAAAAAAAAAAAAAGACTCGAAAGCAAGGGAATCTGAGAGTCTCCAAATGGTAGGTGCGATTATTAAGGGGAGTTCATGGAACCTCCAAACCCCCACTTCTCCATAGTCAACCTCACACATGCCATGGCTTCCGGGACTCGCACCGTGTCCCTACGTCTCCGTCCTGCAACGCACAGGGACTCCTATACCTGCCGGAGCGAAAGCTCCCAGCTGTGACTTTGTGGAAAGCACTTAGCACAGAGACCCCCACACTCGTCCTGGTCCCTCCCTCCAGGAGCCTTGTTCTTCCACATGGCAGATTCTGGTCTCTTCTGCCTCAAGAGGATCCATCGATGGCCGGCAGGTCTCTTTTGTTCTCCCTGTGAAAATCTATGTGGCTCAGCTACCCCCAACCTTCCCAGTTTTCCACTGCAGAATGCAGAATGCCCCTACACCCGGGAAGTCCCTTTCTGCTCCTCTCCTAACCACTTTTGCAGACTTTCAGGGGGGTGGGTGGATGTCCTGAGTTCAGCTCCAGCCCCCACCCCATACTATCCATACAACCTTGGACAAGCCCCTCGGCCCCTCTTGAGCCTCCCACTGGTTATCTGTAAAATGGGGCTGCCTTACAGGATCTGGGGAGGATTCAAGAACACAGGTAGCCCATCATGCTGACCCAAAGGAGATGCTCCGTAAATAAGTGCCCTTAAAATCATTGCCTTCTCTGTGTCTTAATTATCCTAGCTAACGTTTTTGGTTGGTTGGTTGTTTTTTTAGAGAGTGAGAGACAGTGCGAGTGCTGGGGAGAGGGAGAGGGAGAATCTGGGGCAGGCTCCACACCCAGCGAGAAGCCCTCCGCGGAGCCAGACTCGACAGGGGCAGGTGGCAGAACCACACGCGGAACCTGATGTGGGGCTCAATCTCACGAATCAAGAGTCAGATGCCAACCTGACTCAGCCACCCAGGCAGCTCTCTAGCTAACATTTAATAAACATATCCAGGGGCGCCTGGGTGGCTCAGTCAGTTAAGCCTCCGACTCCGGCTCGGGTCGCGATCTCCTCAGGTCATGAGTTCGAGCCCCGCGTTGGGCTCTGTGTGGCCAGCTCGGAGCCTGGAGCCGGCTTCAGATTCTATCTCCCTCTCTCTCTCTCTCTCTCTCTCTCTCTGCTCCTCCCCCCCCCCACCCCGGCCCTCTGACTGTCTCTCTCTTTCTCAAAAATAAAAATGAACATTTACAAAATGGCATCTTTCGATAAATAAATAAATAAACCACATCTCATCAGGCGGACACTAGCATCTCTGTGTAGACGTCCATGAATGAGACAGGAATAAACTGTGTGTTGTCTGGACAGTTGCCACCATTAGGCTGGGTGGTGGGGCTTCTAGAAATAGTGAACAACTCTGGAAAACAATATACGCGGTAATTGCGTTCCAAGAAAAGTCAGTGTATCTGAACATCTCGTGAAAGTGCTGGCGTTTATATGCAAAACACAGCTAGGTTCTAGGCTTAGATCATCATAAATGGCTTTTTCTACACACGTGGGTGTCCAATAACACACTGGACAGTTAAATGGGGCCCAAAACAGATCTTGGTCATGTGGATTGTTGAGCTATCCGGCATTCTCTGCTCACTAATTCCAGTCACACTTCCTTTTTTTTTTTTTTTAACGTTTATTTATTTTTGAGAGAGAGAAAGAGACGGAGCGCGAGCACGGGAGGGGCCGAGAGAGAGGGAGACACAGAATCCGAAGCAGGTTCCGGGCTCCCAGCTGTCAGCACAGAGCCCGACGCGGGGCTCGAACTCACAAACTTCGAGATCATAGCCTGAGCCGAAGTCAGACGCTTAACCGACTGAGCCACCCAGGCGCCCCTCCAGTCACTCTTCCAATCTCTGTGACAAACCCAAAGAGCCCCCAACCATTTCCAAAACATCCCCTAAAAGCGATCCATAGTCCGATGGCTTCTAGCCACCCCTGCACGCTGGGCTGGCTTATCTTGGGATACTCGCTCTGTTCTGTCCACCCTATCCCTCTTGCTGTCCCCAAATTTTAGGCTTCCATAGCTTGCGTTCCTCTTTCTGGAAGATTCTTCTCTGTGGTTTCAGCTTCTAGGTCACTTCCCTCAGCCTCGCCTCCCTTGGAGCACCCTCGCTATATGTAAGCGGGTATTTTGGGTCTATTGTTTTCTCATTTGCTGGCTGTCCCCCCAGTGGACTGGCAGCTCGTGAAACGGGCACTAGGTAGCCGTCACTGCTGAGTTTCCAGCATCCAAAACAAGGAGCCTCGGTGACTCTGCGCTGAGTGGTCAAGGCAACAAATGGAGATGGTTAGTGGAGGAAGAATTCCGCGAGGTGACGTGGGCAGGAGGCAAAGGCCTTTCTTGGCCCCCAAGTTCAGGTAGGATTTGTGACAATGCACAGGGCCATGACGGGGCATTCTAAGTAAGGCTGTGCCATGCCAAGGTCCCCTGCCTGTTGCTTCTAAGATCAATTCCCAGTATTTCTAGAGTCACATGGGGTGTGAATTCCAGTTACACCATTTCCCTACTGCGTGACCTTGAGTACCTCCCTTAACCTCTCTGAGCCCCCTATCCTCCTCTGTAAAATGCAAGTGATAACCACCTCCTTGAGTGGCTATGAGGCTCAAAACCTGTTTATAGACGTCACTTATAAAACACTGTGGTGTGCACTCAAAAAACATTTATTGAATATATGCTTCCCAGGTCCAGACGTGATGGAAAAGTTAGCTTTTAGCCCAAAAGAGCTGGGAGGAGTGCTTGCTTTGGGGTCCCGAAGACCCGGGTAAGAGCCCCAGCTCGGTCACTCGCATGCTCTGTGACTCTGGGCCGGTGAGTTTCCCCCTCTGAGCTTCAGGTAACTCATCTATCACATGGGGCCCATAACTGCAGTGAGAAGGAGATCAGATCACGCAGGGAACTGTGCAGCATAGCGTGTGGTGCGTGGTAAGGGGCGGTTATTACAATCAGGAACGGGTCTGGAGTAAATGGAGGACCCCGGCCCGGGAGTAAAGGAGGAGGGGGGTGAGAGGGGCATTTGTGGACACGGAGCTTTATTGAAGGGATAGAGAAACTGAGGCCAGGGGAAAGGAAGGGCCTTTCTGGAAGTCTCGAGGCACCCTGGAGGCAGAGGAAGGACCAGAGACCAGGGAAAGGGCCTCCTTCCTGATCTCTGTGGGGGATTATAGTCCGATGGAGTCGTGGGTAAGGAGTGGGCCCTTTAAATCCTAAGCTCCACCTTTGCTTAGAAGGGTCTTTGGGGGAGTATAAAAGGGGGTGCAGTTCCTCTCTGCTCCGTCAAAGCACCTGCTGCTCCTTCCCCCTGGTCCCGCGGCCCTGGCCTCTCTCTAGCCACGCATCACCTCTGCCGGAGAGCCATGCAGCTGCCTCCCTTCGACATGTGGAAGGACTACTTCAACCTGAGCCAGGTGGTGTTGGCGCTGATCCAGAGTGGGGGGCAGAGGCCAGAGGCCCCAGGGACCGGGGAGCCGAGACCTGGGCCCCCGCTGGAGCAGGCTCAGGGTCCGGGAGGGCCCGGGGCCAGCGGAGGCCTGGCCACCTTGTGCAATTTCTGCAAGCACAACGGGGAATCGCGTCACGTCTACTCGTCACACCAGCTGAAGACCCCAGACGGCGTGGTGATGTGCCCCATCCTGCGGCATTACGTGTGTCCCCTGTGCGGGGCCACCGGCGGCCAGGCACACACGCTCAAGTACTGTCCACTCAACGGTGGCCAGCAGTCCCTCTACCGCCGCAGCGGGCGCAACTCGGCCGGCCGCAAGGTCAAGCGCTGAGGACTGTGAGGTGCCCGCCCCCCACCCCCTCCTGGTTCAGTCCCTGCCAAGTCCCAGGACCCTCCCCCTGACTCCCCCTGCCCTCTGGAACTCCTGGCCCCCCAGAAGGACATCCCTGCTGGATCCTGAAACAACAGAGGCTGTTAAGGGGCCAAGCCAGCCCTGCCCCTGGGACCTCTCGGCCACGGGGGTTCTGTCCTGGGGGTGTCTGTGGATTCTTGGTGCGGCAGGACCGCTGCCCCTTGGGACCGCACGGCCTCGTGGCCCTTTGTGCGCCACCGTTCATGGATCTTTACTCCTCCTGGGGCTGCTGGTGACGCTAGCCCTGCCCCCCTAGACTTCTCAGCCCTCTGGTTCCATTCCTCGTGGATTCTTGCATCCATGGACCTAGGGGACACCGTGTGCTCTCCCAGGCCAGCCCTCAGAATCTGGAGAGAGTGAACAAGACTGGTTTGGACACTCCCCCCCCCCCCACCAAGAACTTTCCAGATGGGATTCTGACTCGAGACCAGCCTTGTCCACCTTTTTCAGCCACCTGTAGAGCCACCGGTGCCTCATGGACCTCCCTGGACTGTTCCTTCCCTGGCCCCGCAGCCCATCCATCATCAGGAGCTGGGGGAGGGAGGGGACACAGGGGGGGCACCCTGTCTTCGAAGGCTTATCTGGGAGTGGAGAGCCTTGTGGAGGGCTGACACCTTTCACCACCACCACCCCCCACCTTCTTGTTCATTCCATTTCACAGCACTCAACCCCCACCTGCAAATCACCAATGGGTGTTTTCCCCCAGCCCGAGGGCGTGTCTCCACTGCCTCCCACCCTTCAAATCCTGCTAGTTTGCTAAAGGTCTTTTTTTTTTTCTCCTGTTTTTTTTTTTCATCCTCCAACATTTAAGTCAACAAGCTCCCCGAGAAGCATGGGGTTTTAGTGCCCAGAAGGGAAAGGCAGGTGCCTAGATTTTATGTTAGGGGCGAAGTAAAGAAAGAGCCCAGGTCAGATTTTAAGTTGTATGGTTTTTGGCTCCTGGCTGGGGCCCTGGGGGGGTTGAGCTCTGGCGAATAAAGAGCGTTTCTGGTTGTCTTTGAAATCACTGTTTCTGTCTTCTCCCTGGAGGCTGGGGGAGGGAACCACGTCTGCCCCCAACGCAGGGAGGAAGAGCAGGAGGGGGTCCTGGGTTCCTCTCACGACGTGTCCTCCCTCATGTCCTCTGACACAGGTCACCTATGGACTGGTCCCCACGTCCTGGCCTCCACCTTAACCCCAGATTCCCTTTCTTCCTCCTTCCTGGGGCTCTGTCCAGGGGTCCCTCTCCCGCCCCTCTAAACCACGGGTCTAAAAGGACCAACTCTAATGGTAGCTCTTAAACTTTGGGCTTCCAGACCCCCTTTGGAGAGCTGACAGAAAGTATGGTCCCTGCCCCTTAGAAAGGCACGTAGGCACAAAACATTGCCCGGAACATCAGGTCTCCTTTTATTCCACATGTTCACAGATATTTATTGATCACCTGCTTTGTGCCAGGCACCTTTCTAGGGGGTGTAGCAGTAAGCAACGCAGACAACACTCCTGCCCTCATGCACCTGACTTTCTAGTGGGGCGGGGGGGGGGGTGCACTGACGATTAATCAACAAATATCTCAGGAAATATCGGGTGGATGATGAGCGCTCCGCTGGGAAAGAAGGCAGGGGAAGGGAGAGACTGTTGCCTACAGGGCGGTCAGGAAAGGCTTCTCCGTGAAAGTGGCATTTGAGCAAAACCCAAATGAAGGGGCGCCTGGGGAGCTCCGCCGGTTAAGCGTCCGACTTCAGCTCAGGTCACGATCTCACGGTTCACAGGTTCGAGCCCCCGCTGTGCAGAGCCCTCTTCCGATCCTTTGTCCCCCTCTCTCTCCGCCCCTCCCCCGCTTGTATGCGCGCGTGTGCGCGCTCTCTCTCTCTCTCTCTCTCTCTCTCTCTCAAAAACAACATTACCTGAGCTGAAGTCGGACCCTTCACCAACCGAGCCACCCAGGCCCCCCTGCCCCCCCCCTCATTTGTATTCTGCATGTATCTGTGTCTGGACATAATCTACTCTAGTCCCATTGACAGCTGATTTTCTTCCCTCATTGAACCTTCCCCATTTTTATATTCTGTTAAATTGTCTTAGCTTAATTTTAGTTGGGTTTTCTCCTCCATGCATTTAAATTATTCCCAACCGGTTCCCAGACGTCGGCTATGATTCTGGGGAGTTACGCTGAAAACTGAAGGTGTTCCTTTCCCCCCCGGGGGCCCGGCAGAATGGCTCCCACAAAGAAGGGTAGCGAGAAGGGCCCTTCTGCCATCAAGGAGGTAGGGTCCAGAGAACACAGCAACATTCGCAAGCGCGTTCATGGAGTGGGTTTCAAGAAGTGAGCCCCTCTGGCACTCGAGGAGATCTGGACACTCGCCACGAGGGAGATGGAAACTCCAGATGCGAGCTTGGACGTCAAGGCTCAACAAAGCTGTCTGGGCCAAAGGAAGAAGGAACATTCCATCATGTATCCGTGTGTGGTGGGTGGTCCAGAATACACGAGGATGAAAGTTCACCAGACCAGCTCTCTACGTTGGTTACCTATGCACCTGTCACCGCTCACAAAAAATCTCCAGACACTTAATGTGGAGGAGAATTAGTCGCTGATTGTCAAATAAAGGTATAAAACTGAAAAAAAAATTAAAAATAACAATAAATTGAAAATAATAATAATTAAAGACAAGATTTTTTTTTTAATTTTTTTTAACATTTTATTTATTTTTGAGACAGGGAGAAACAGAGCATGAACAGGGGAGGGTCAGAGAGAGGGAGACACAGAATCCGAAACAGGCTCCAGGCTCTGAGCTGTCAACACAGAGCCCGACGCAGGGCTCGAACTCACGGACCGAGAGATCATGACCTGAGCCGAAGTCGGACGCTTAACCGACTGAGCCACCCAGGCGCCCCTAAAGAAAAGATATTTGTAAAAAAAAAAAAAAAAAGTCAAGGGAGCAACGTACCTTGACCTCCATCTTCCGGCACCTCACCCCTGTAGGGCCCCGTGCACCTCTGCGGGTACAGCCTCGTCGTGATCTCCACACCAGATTTAGACCCAGCTCCCCACTTAGCCCAGACTCTCAATGAGCCACGGCATCCTGGCTGCCTCCCCTAGATGCCCAGGGGAAGGGGACGGCTGGGTGACACGCGGGTGGCCGGGGCAAGTCCCGGTTGGAGGTAATGGGGTCAATGAGGACATGATGAGTATAAGGTGCTCCAAGGGTGTTACGGGTTGAGTTTTGTCCCCCCCCCACCCAAAAAAAGGATGTGTTGACGTCCTAACCCTCAGCATTTCAGAATGTGACCTTCTCTGGAAACGCGCGGTCATCAGAGATGTGATTGGTTCAGATGAGGTCCTACTGGAGTAGGGTGGGGGGCCTTAATCCAACATGACCGGTGTCCTTATAAGAAGAGGAAAGAGGGGCGCCTGGCCGGCTCAGTCCGCAGGGCATGCAACTCTTGATCTCGGGGTTGTGAGTTCGAGCCCCAGGTTGGGTGTTAGAGATTGCTTAAAAGATCAAATAAAATTTTAGAAAGGAAAAGGAAAGAGAGGGGCACACAGGGAGGACAGAAGCAGAGATTGGAGTAGTCCTGCCACAAACCAAGGAGGGCCCCGGGGCTGCCGGAAGCTCCAAGAGGCGAGGAAGTATCCTCCCCAGTGACTGCGGCACTACCGACAGCGTGGCTTCAGGATTTCTAGCTTCCAGAACTTGGAGAATACATTTGTGTTGTTTTAGGCCACCCGGTTAGTGGTATTGTTATGGGTGCCCTCGAAAACTGAGGCGTCCCTAAGAAAACGAATACACCGGGCATCCAGGGGAGGCATCCAGAATGTTCTTGGTGCCAGGGGAGTCTGGGTTGAGAGGGGGGCTGGGTCTAAATCAGCTCTCACGAGAAGGCTGGAGACAGGGAGCCATGGACAGCAGCGAGGCATAGAGAGCTCTGCAGGTGTGGGTACATCGAGGCAGGCTCAAGAGGCCTGGCATCCCCCAGCACGTCCCCCGTCCCCCATGAACACAGAGACAAGGCAGCTGGGCAGATGCACAAACACACGAGGCAGCCCCCTGGGCTCAGAGCAGGCAGACAAGGGGCAGGGTGGGCTGGGAGAGCATCTGGAAAGTTCTGCTCAGGGGCCTTGTGCGCCCACTCTGTGCCTGCTAGAGCACAGCAGAGGAGGAGACAAGAGGCTGCACTCCATGCAGAAGTGCAAATGCTTAGAAGTGACCCCCTCCCTCCAGCACCACGCTGGGCTTAGGAGGGGCGGTTCTACACCCACTTAGAGCCAGGGAAGGAAAGTCAGGCCCTAAAGATGGCTCTAGAAACCCACAGAGTTCCCGTTGCGCCCTGAAGCGTACGAGCCTCAGGCCGAATTCCCTGAACCTCAGTTTCCCGCTGTGCGCATGGGTGCCTACCATTTTGGGGGTCTCGGAAATTGAATTTGTGCCCCGGTGGAGGTCCAGGGGTCCCCCGGTGAGGTGTGACTATAGGTTAAAGCTGATTTCTTGTTTTGGGGGAGTGGGCAGGAGAAGCAGAGAGAGAGGGAAAGAGAGAGAATCCCAAGCAGGCTCTGCACTCCCAGCACAGAGCCTGACGCGGGGCTCGAACTCACGATCCGTGAGATCATGACCTGAGCCGAAGTCAAGAGTTGGAGGCTTGACCAGTTGAGCCCCCCGGGCGCCCCTCTACCAGCCATTCTGACAAACACAAACCTTCCTCCCAGACTCCACGCTCATCAGGTACCCACTGCCCACGAAATACCCACGCGGATGTCCCATCGTGTCCAAAAAGGACATCCTGTCAGCTCTACCCCCCAGAACACACCCCACCATCCGACCGTCTCCCCCCCGGCCCACTGTTCCCTGATCCCCACCACAACCTCTCACCAGGACTAACGCAGTCACCTCCTCGCTAGTGTCCCCGCTTCCGCTCTTGACCTCCTAGAGTCCACTTCAAACCCCAACAAGAGTGACCCCGTTCCTCCTCAGCTCAGAGTCCTCCTGTGGTCCCTGTCTCACTAAGTAGAGGCCAGAGTCCTGGCCTCTCTCTCTCTCTGACCTCTTCTCCCCCGCCCCATGTTGTTATTGTTGTTTATTTATTTTGAAAGAGGGAGAGAGAGCACGAGTTGGAGAGCAGCAGAGAAGGAGGGAGAGAGAATCCCAAGCAGGCTCTGCATGTCAGCATGGAGGCCGATGCAGGGTTCACTGCGAAACTGGATGCAGGATTTGAACTCACGAACTGTGAGATCGTGACCTGAGCCGAAGTCAACCGACTGAGCCACCCCGGTGCCCTCCCTCCTTTTTTTTTTTTTTTTTTTTTGTTTTTTAAAGTCCTCACTGTTCCTTGAATGCTCTGGGAACTCTCATGCCTCAGGGCCTTTGCACTTACCCTTCCCCCTACTTGGATTGCCCTGGCCCCAGATAGCCACACGTTTTGTTCCTTGCCTCCTGCAGTCCTTGGCTCGTACATCACCTCCTCTGTGAGATCTTCTCACCCTCTCACTCCTGATGTTTCTTTTTTTTTTTTTTTAAGTTTATTTAGTTTGAGAGAGAGAGAGAAAGAAAGAGAGAGCATGAGCAGGGGAGGGGAAGAGAGAGAGAGGGAGAGAGAGAATCCCAAGCAGGCTCCATGCTCAGTGTGGAGCCCAGTGAGGGGTTCGAACTCACAAACCGTGAGATCATGACCTGAGCCGAGATCGAGTCGGGCGCTTAACTGACCGAGCCACCCAGGGGCCCCGCTCCTGATCTTTCTTACCCTGTTCTATTCCTCTTTCCTCAACACCGACCATCTAACAGGGTTTACCACTTACTTATTGATGACGTCTGTGGTTAAGATGGTCAGTTTGATGTATCCACGGCTAGAGTCCCCAGTTATTGAAACGCTAATCCTGGTGTTGCCACGAAGGCATTTTGTAGATGCGATTAAAGTCTATATTTAGTTCACTTTAAGTAAGGAAGATTATCCTGGATAATCGGGGTGGGCCTGATCCAATTAGTTGAAAGGTTTAGAGAGCAGAAACTTCCTCTCTCGAATTCAGTGCCTTTCACTTTTTACTACAAACCACAATGAGAAATTCATTTCACGTCTTTTTTTTTTTAATGTTTATTTTTGAGACAGAGAGAGACAGAGCATGAACGGGAGAGGGTCAGAGAGAGGGAGACACAGAATCGGAAGCAGGCTCCGGGCTCCGAGCTGTCAGCACAGAGCCCGACGCGGGGCTTGAACTCACGAACCGTGAGATCGTGACCTGAGCCGAGGTCGGTCGCTCAACCGACTGAGCCACCCAGGCGCCCCTTCGTGTCTTTTTCTTTAAAGCTTTTAAAAATGTTTTCTACTTATTTTGAGGGGGGCGAGCAGAGAGAGAGGAAGAGAGAGAATCCCAAGCACGCTCCACACTGTCAGTGCAGAGCCCAATGTGGGGCTTGAACTCACAAACCGTGAGATCATGACCTGAGCTGAAATCAAGAGTCAGACACTCAACAACTGAGCCACGCAGGTGCCCCCAAATTCATTTCACATCCTTTTTTTTAATGTTTTTTTTATTTTTTGAGAGAGTGTGAGCAGGGGAGGGGCAGAGAGACAGGGAGACATAGAATCCAAAGGAGGCTCCAGGCTCTGAGCTGTCAGCACAGAGCCTGACATGGGGCTCGAACCCATGAACTGTGGGATCATGACCTGAGCCAAAGTTGGATGCTCAACTGACTGAGCCACCCAGGCGCCCCTCATTTCACATCTTGATTACACACACACACACACACACACATCTTAAACAAAAGTTTCACAAAATAATAATCATCTTAGTAATATTAACACGACAAAGAGCTGTTCAAATACTTTACACATATTGACTTACCTAATACTCATCACAGTCTAAAGAGATAGATTCTGGGGTTAATCCCCACTTCACAGAGAGGAAAAGTAAGGCCCGGAGAGGTTAAGTAACCCTGTTCAAGTTTATACAACCAGCAAGTGGGAGAGTGTAAACCCTGACAGGCTGGCTCCAGAGTTGAGCAATTTCCACTATCCTGAGATGAGTCTTTTTTTTTTTTTAACACTTATTTATTTTTGAGACAGAGAGAGAGAGAGAGCATGAACAGCGGAGGGTCAGAGAAAGAGGGAGACACAGAACCTGAAACAGGCTCCAGGCTCTGAGCGGTCAGCACAGAGTCCGACGCGGGGCCCGAACCCACAGACCGCGAGATCATGACCTGAGTCGAAGTCAGATGCTTAACCGACTGAGCCACCCAGGCGCCCCCTGAGATGTGTCTTAAGAACGTCTGAAAATATCTAACAAACCAGAGTTCCTCCAAGCAATACTTACCCCACACAGCACATTCGGATATTTGGTTTCTTCAATGCTTGTGGCAACCCATTAAATATTTTTCAGGATCCACAGTTTAGAAAACATGCCTTAGAAAGGCTTCCCTGGGGTGCCTGGGTGGCTCAGTCAGTTGAGCGGCCGACTACTGGTTTGGGCTCAGGTCATGATCTCGCAGTTTGTGAGTTCGAGCTCCGAATCGAACTCCACGCTCACAGCTTGGAGCCTGCTTTGGAACTTGTGTCTCCTTCTCTCTGTCCCTCCCCGACTCGTGCTCCTGCTCTCTCTCTCTCTCAAAAATAAATAAATGTTTAAGAAGGAAAGAAAGAGAGAGGAAGGAAGGAAGGAAGGAAGGACGGAAGGCAGGAAGGAAGGAAGAAAAAGAAAAGCTTCTCTGTTCAACCAGCATCCCAGGGCCCTGGCTCTCTGACCTCCTACACCCACACCTACAGACCTCTATCCGCCTCACCTCTGCCCATGGTTCCTTGTCTCCGGTCTTCTCATGAGCTCCAGACCCGATGTGGATCCACAGCCCCCCCAACCCACTCTTCTCTGGTTCCACCAGCATCCTGGATGCCTCCTCTCGATGCCCGGCGTGTTAGCTTTCCCAGCGCTTCCATAACAAAGTACCACAAACCAGTGACTTAAAACAAAAGGTATTCTCCCAGTTCTGGAAGCTGGAGACCCGAAATCGAGCTGGTGGCAGTGCCGCAGTCCCTCCGAAGACGCTAGGGGAGGATCCTTCCTCGCCTCTTCCTCCGGCCTCCTTGCTTCCTTCCTTGCCTCTTGGAGTTTCTGGAAGCCCCCGGCCTGCCTTGCCTTGTGGTAGGATCGCTCCCATCTCTGCCTCTGTCTTCCCTCCGTGCGTCTCTTTCCTCTTCGTATAAGGACACCGGTCATGTTGGATTAACGGTCCCTCCTACTCAAGCATGGCCTTATCTCAACTAATTACATCTCCAATGACCCTATTTCCAAAGAAGGTCTCATTCTGAAGTCATGGGGCGGTTAGGACTTCCACGTATCTTTCTGGGGGACAAAGCGGAGTGCCTTACAACCACCTTGTCCTAGCTGACTCCACACCCCCGACAGGAGCCTGGAGAAGAGGACCGGCTGTCACCTAGAGGGCTCCCTTCCCCTCCCAGACTGACAGTCACACCCCCTGTACATGCTGCCTCTCAAATATCTCCCAATTCATTTCTACCCTTCCCACCGTCCCCTGCCTAGTCTCCTCCACCTCTCTTCCTAGCTCCCTCCTGCCCCTGCCCCAGATTTCTCTTTTAAGTCTGGCCAATAGTCTTCCTCCTTCCCATAAGAGCGGGGGAGAGGGGTGTCTCTCTAAAGCACAAATCAGACCCTGTCCTTTCTTGCTCAGAACCTGCACTGCAGTTCCTTAATGCTGCCCACCAGGCCTGGTGTGGGCTGGCCCTGAGCTCTGGACCTCATGCGGCCCATGGCAGGACCTCATATAAACCCAGCCCTGGCGAAAGTCAACTTGTGTTACTCACTGTGCACCTGCACCCACTCAGACAAGTGCGACCCGAGAAAAATCCGTCTCACTTCAACCTCATAGCCGAGAACCTCCAAAGGTTGGGTCTATCTGTCTACATTTCCCCGGCCACTCACTCACTATTTCAATGCCTTTCTCCTTTGTTGTCCCTCACCTCGGAGCCTCCCTCTCACCTCAGACCCTGCTTCCTACTCTCCTGAGACAACCGAAGGAACAGAAGAGAAAATTCACATGGCCCTGACATCACATCCTGCCTCCTGCCTGCCTCTGTGCCCTCCCCCTCCCACTGTTTTCTGTAGATGACCAGCTCGCGCCCCTTGGACCACTCTCTACTTGCGCCCGCCCTGCCTAGTCAAGGCTCCAGCACTCTCCCCTCTCTCCTCTGCACCATTAATCTCCCCTCTTGTGATTCATCCTGAATCGGGACACACCATACTTTTACAACTCCCATCTTAAATAAACCTCTGGAGATCCCATGCCCCCTTCCAGATATACCCCTTTGCTGTGCTAGAAAGGATCATCTACACTGGTTCTCCCCAAACCCTCTCAACAAACACATAAGCAAACCCTCTCTTGAACCCATCCAATCAGACCACTGCCCCCACCGCATCACCAAAGTTGCCCTCTTCGAGATTACTAATGACTTCCAGATTGCTGGTCCCAATGGTCAGCTCTCAGGCTTATGGGCCTTGGGCTCTAGGCAGCATTTGGCATTGATTCCTTCCTTTGTCTTTGATTGACGCCCTTCGCTTGGCCTCCCGGACAGCAGACAGCCCTGGGTCTCCTCTCATTTTACTCATTCTTCAACCTCTTTCGCTGGTGTCAGCCCTCTACCACTGGAGTGCCCCCACCTCAGGCCGGAGACTTCTATCTACAGCTGTTCCCTCTCTAACCTCTCCCATTCTTGGGGATTTAGATTCATGTAGTCACTGACAACGTCTAAATTTATATCTCATGACCCAACCGCTCCCCTGACGTCCAGTCTCAAACATCCAACTGCCTACCCCACATCTGTACTCGGTTGGGTAAAGGCCACCTCAAGTTTGGGGAAACTTGAACTCTTGATCCACTTGAATCCCTGCCCATCTTCCCTTCTGGTAGCTCCAGACTTCCTGTTGCTCAGACCAAAGACGATGGAGTCACCCTCAACTCCCCTCTTTCTCTCGCTTCCTGTACCCAGTTCTACTGCCCCCACCCTCCCCGCCTACCCCTCTGGCGTGAACCCCCACCCCCTCTCTCCTGAGCCACCTGTCTCCTCAATTCACTGGGCCCCCAGCTTCCACTCTTGCTTCTAAACTCCATTCCTCCCCGCCGCGGAGGAAGCCTATTAAAACCAGAGCCAGACCATGGCCTTCCTCTGCTCGGGGCCCTTCTGTGACTCTCACTTGGGTAAAGGCCGAAGGAAGTCCCTTACAGGGCTCGGTAAAGCCTGCACGGTCCTGGAACACCGCAGGGCACAGCCTTACTTCTGGCTGCACCCGCTTCCTCACCTCCTTCGCGTGTCTACTCAAATGTCCCCTTCTCAGGTAGGTCTCCCTTGCCAACTTATTTTAAAGTCACAGACACATCCAGGCACCATACTCCCCAACCCTGTTCCGAGGTCTGTGTTTTCCCCATAATGTTCATCACCTCCTCACGTATGTATCATATTTGCATACTGTTTCTCCCAACTAAAATGTGATTTTAGCGTTTACTTTTTTTTTTTTTTTTTTACGTTTATTTATTTTTTGTGTGTGTGTGAGACAGCGAGCGGGGGAGGGGCAGAGAGAGAGGCAGACACAGAATCTGAAGCAGGCTCCAGGCTCTGAGCTGTCAGCACAGACCCGGACGCGGGGCTCCAGCCCACGAACCATGAGATCATGCATGACCTGCTTAACCGACTGAGCCACCCTGGTGCTCAGATTTTTTTGTCTTTTGTATTCGCTGCACTTGGAACCGCGTAGGTGCTCAATAACTATTTGTTGAATAGATGAACGAAACGCTGTCTGTTGAATGACCTTGAGGACTCCTGCAAAGATGCAAATCAAATTTCTCAGCCCGACTTAACTCCATCACCCTTTCTTCCAGCTCAGCCAACCCGTGTTCTAGATTAATTGCTGCCTCCGCGCATCTGCTTAAAGCCGTACCTGCGCCAGGATCACCCTCCCTACACGCCGAACTCTCCCTCTAAATTCTCGCTCCCCGCGCCATGACGTCACTGTGTGGACAGGGGCCCCCAGGCACCGTTGGAAGGTTGACGGGTTGCCATGGTTACTGCACCGCCTGGGGTGGAATATCCCCAGGGTGCCCCGCCCCCGTGGGTACGAGTTGGCTGGCAGATCCAGGGCAGCCCCGCGCCGGGGCAGGTACGAGTGGGCGGCAATCCGGTTTTCTTACGCCCCCGCCCCGCCCACACCGTTGTCATGGAAACGCAGCGCCTCCCTTTAGCGCCGTCTCCCTCCCCTTTCTCCTAGCGAAGGGGACCCCAGCACAGTTAAGAGGGCTGGGTTCGGCTGGAAGACTGGTCGAAAAGCGAGGACGCAGCTTGTTCTCAGCGCTCTCTCTCTCTCCATCATTTCTCCCACTTCCTCCAAGGATTGCTACGCCTGCGCAGGGACGCAGCCCCGGGATACCAAAGCTAACTAGGAGCGAGGGGCACGCATGCGTGGACAGAGTTCCGCGCGAATGCTCTTGTGGCCTCAAGAAGCTAGGGGAACGAACGCAGCGCTAATGTTGCGCCTGCGCAGCTAAGCCCCCACGCGAGGAGGGCGGTGGAAGGCAATTCTGCGCTTGCGCCGTGGGAGGGGCGTGAAACTCTAGCGGTAAGGGCGTTGGGGGCTGACTGGCGCTAGGTGCGCCTGCGCCTTGGCTCTTGGGGCGGACGGGGGCGGGGCCCAGAGGGGGACGAGAGAGGAGGGGGGAGGGAAGAGGCCGCAGAAGCCCGAGCCTTGACCGACGGGCAGGCGGGGGCTGCGGCGGCGCCGGTGAGTGACCCGCGGCCCGACTCGGTCCCCACCCTCCACGACCCTCACTCTTCATGGAGTCCCCCATCGCCTCCGTTGTCCCCTCTTACTCCCGGACCCCTTTACCCCCAGAGATCCTCTTAATTCCTGGCAATCCCCAGAGCCCCCACAATCCCCGCAGACCCTAATCCCTAGTATTTGATAGTCCCAGCTTCTCCACTGTCCCAGGAGCCCCCAACTCCCCATTCTACCTGGACATCCCTTCTGAGGACCCCATCTCGTACCGTTCTTACAGACGTCCTATTGCCCCGGAGCCCCCAGAGCGCTCCTCTGCTCCAGATCCCCCCTTCTTGCTGCGTCTCTCCTTCAGCATCTCCTTACCCCCATGCTTCTTCGACCCCGAGACACCCCCATTCTCCCTCCATTTCGCTTTCTCCCATGCCCCCATTCTCCTCTAACTCCTGCAGACACCCCCTCTTCTTTCGCCTTTCCTCATTTCTCTCCACCCCTCCAGACCCTCCCCCAATTTCCATCAACTCCTCGGCGTGGCACTTTGCGCCGCGCGAGGCACAAGAGGAGCGCTCGGCGGGTGTCAGCTATTATTAGGCGCTCCGAATGTCCCCCGTGGCCCGTCGCCCCCGGCCACTCTCCGCCCCAACCCCTGGCCCCGGGGGCATTGGAGGCGGTGTCTGGGCGGCCGGGGTGGGGCTGGCGGCGCGCGGACGCCGAGCCCCCGCCAGCGCCGTGCGCCCTGTGCCCGCAGCGCCGGCGCCCCCCCATGCGCCAGGCGGCCGGACGGCGGCGTCGGGGGGCGCCATGGCCTCGGCGGCGGCGGGCGAAGCGGAAGAGACCACCCGGCTGCGCAAGCCGCGCTTTTCGTTTGAGGAGAACCAGATCCTGATCCGTGAGGTGCGCGCCCACTACCCACAGCTCTACGGCGCGCAGAGCCGTCGGGTGAGCGTGGCCGAGCGGCGGCGTGTGTGGGACGGCATCGCCGCCAAGATCAACGGCATCACCAGCTGGAAGCGCACTGGCCAAGAGGTGCAGAAGCGCTGGAATGACTTCAAGCGCCGCACCAAGGAGAAGCTGGCCCGCGTGCCGCACTCCACGCAGGGCGCCGGGCCTGCCGCCGAGGACGCCTTCTCCGCGGAGGAGGAGACCATTTTTGCCATCCTGGGGCCGGGAGTGGCGGCACCGGGAGCCGGTGCGGGAGCCGAGCAGCCCTCGGTGGCCGCTTCCTCACAGCCGTCAGCCGCAAGTGCGGGCACCCAACGCTACGTCTTGTCGGAGGACCGCAGGGAAGACCGACGGGCAGGTGAGTTCCTTCGGTGTCACCGTAGCCAGAGCAAGACAGTCGCGAACTCAGCTGTTTGCTCGGCACGGTCCCCCAGCTCTTTACGTGGCTTGCCCAAAGTCCCACAGCCCATGACTGTCAGCGTCATGAACGGAACCTAGAACGCCTGGCTCCAGAGTGCACACCTGGGATTATCAGCACAGGCAGGATTTCATTAAACGTAACGTAGGGTAGTGACCAATGGAGGCTGACCGGGCTCCAGTCGTGACTTTGTCACTCAGCTGTGTCATTCTGGGTACGTTATCGCAGGTCAGTTTCCACATCTGTAAAATGGGGATTAAAAAAAAAAAAAAAGCCCCCACCTCAAAAGCATGCCGTGAAGATTGAACGAGTTAATATGCGTGAATTGCTGAGTACAGCGCTTCCTGAACCTTCCTCGTTCGCTATTGATAGGGTTACCAATGCTGCGAGGTATGAACTATTTTGCCATTTTATGTATCAAAGCCTTGGAGAGGTTTGGTAACTTTCCCAAGGTCATGCCATGAATAGGGGAAGTGTGGAGAGCAGAGTACAAAGACATCCCACTTGGCCTTGACTCTGGCTTCTTATTTCTTCTACAGCTATTTCCCCAGCACCTCCCCTGTACTGGGCAGTGTTGGGGACACTGCGGTGAGGGAGACATCTCCAGCCCTGCCCTCCTGGGCCTGAGTTTGGGAGTCCCGAGGGGGCACCTAACCCAGGCTGGAGGTCAAGGAAGGCTTCCTGGAGGAGGAGACATCAGAACAGCAGAGTGAGAATGAAGAGCTGAGGAAGCGTTGCCGGTAGAAGAAACAGCATGTAGAGTGACTTTGAGACAAGAAAGCTTAGCCAGTTTAGGAACTGAGAAGTTTCCAAGTTAGAGGAAGGGGAAAGTAGAAAGATTGCAGAAATGTTTTGAGATGAGGTCAGAGAGGTCAGCAGAGGCCAGACAGTGAAGAATTTTATCCAGAATGCCATACGGAGTCACTGAAGGGTGTTTTCAGAAAGGGACGGAGGTGGATATGATCAAACAAGTTCAGGATCATGTGGTTCAGAGAGTTTCATTCATCCACTCAAGGTCACCCAGAAAGTAAGGAGTAGAATTGGGACTCAAATGCAGGTTGTGTCCAACTCACAATGCATGCACTTAACTTAACCACTGGGCTAGATTGTCTGGCAATCACAACAACAATTAATATTGACTGAGAGTTAATGGGCATGCCAGAATTAGATCACACGCAGTTTGTAAGTGAAGGTCAGAACTTGGGACTTTATCTTCAGGGCATTTGGGAGGCGTGAAAGTGTCTTAAGCAGGAGAGAGAGACACGACACGTGGGACCCCTGTTCTCCACAGGAATCTCAAACCTCATTGTTTCTGTCTGTGAAACGGCCACACTGAACCAGGGCAGAGACGGCAAACATTTTTTCGAGAGTCGTACAACTGTGTTATTCCTGCATTAATTCAACAAATATTTATCGAGCGCCTATTCTGAGGGAGGCGCTGTGGCAGATGCTGGGAAGACTGTGGAGAAAAAGCCACCTTCCCTTTTCTTACGGAGCCAGCATTCCAGTTATTGGAGAAAGACACGAACAGACAACCCCAAAACAGATCACATACCAGGAGGTGATAAGAACTAAGAAGAAAAATAAAGCATCTTAAAAGGATAGGGAGTTGGGGTGCCTGGGTGGCTCGGTCCGGTTAAACGTCCAAATCTTGATTTCTGTTCAGGTCGTGATCTCACGGTTCACAGGTTCAAGCCCCAGGCTGGCCTCCCCGCTGACAGTGCAAAAGCCTACTTGCAAGTCTGTGTCTCCCTCATTCCCCTAGCCCCTCCCCCGCTAGCACTCTCTCCCTCAAAAATAAGTAAACATTAAACCCACGAAAGAGGACAGTAAGTGATGGAAGGGGGTTGCTCTAGATAGTGTAGTCAAGGAGGGCTTCTCTGAGAAGGTGGAATTTGAGCAGAGACCTGAATAGAGAAATTGCGGCAAGTCGATAATCTCATAGAACAGCACTTGAGCCAGAGGAAGCAGTATATGCAAAGGCCCGGAGGCAGGAATGTGCTTAAAGCATCCTTGATTAGAACCTCACGCAAATTTACCCACTGCGTAAAATTCATAAAAGAGGAACAGGCTTTGATTGAAAGACTGGAATGGGGCCTGGGGCGGCCTGAGGTGTCTGTGTTGACACTAGAGGAGAGCTCAGGATAATTTATCTCTGACCTAATATTTGAAAACAAAAAAACAAACAGTAACAGCATTGAAGATGCACTGTGCCTGGGGTGATTCAGTTAATCCCTGTGACGGCCCTCAGGGAGAGGTTCTGTTATTCGGTCACTTGGTCCTTTGCCTGCTTACACACGCGCGCGTGCACACACACACACACACACACCTATTTTACAGATGGGGAAATGGAGGCCGAAAGGTTGCAAATAAATGATTTTAAATGTGGCAGCGGCCCTTCCGTGACCCCTGTGGGCACGAAGTGTGGGCCATTTTCTATTCTATTGTTCAGTAGGCTAGAAGAACAGTATTCCAGAGTGGCAACAATCTGGAGTGGTAAGGGAGACTTACCACTCTTGAGCCCTCAAATGCCTCTTCTCGCATTCACCAGCACTGTGATGTCTCTCTGGGCCTCAGGTCTCTGCATCTGTAAAATGGGATGATAATGGCGGCACGTACCCCTTCCCCTCCACCCCCGCCCCCAGGAGAATGGCTGAGGGGACTCACTGAAATAACGTAGGAGGAAAGCATAGCCGCTTCGCCCAGGGCCTGGCCAGGAAAGTGTCCAACAAGTGTTAGCTCCGGTTATCATCTCTCTCCGTGCCTCCCCCACCTCCTCTGCCTGCCTGGTCCAGGGAGGCTGGACCCCCAGCATTGAAGGCTGGAGGGGATTGGCTGTTTCTGCAACAGGAGAGCAGGGAGATCAGATCTGGCCTAGGAGCAGGAAGCAGGCTTCTCTGAGGAAGGACTATCTGAACTGGCCAAGAGGCCATGCAAGGGGGATACTCTTAATAGAGGGAACCTCACGTACACTCTCCCTGAGGCAAGGAAGAGGGACCGAAAGGGGTAAGGGCTAGGGCTTTGTAGCCTTAAGGGCTGGACTGTCCCCTGTGGGTGCTGGGGAGCTGTGGGAGGGTTGCAGCAAGGACCTGGGGCCTGGGGCCCCCATCCGTGCTGACTCCTTGGAAGCCACAGTTCTTTTTTCATTAAAGAAAACATTTTGTGCTGGACATTGTTCTAGGCGCTGGGTAAACAGCAGCGAACAAAACAAAGCCCTGCCTGATGGAGCTGACATCAGGAGGAGGAGACAGACAACAAACAGAGCGACCCCATGCCAGGTGGAGATAAGTGCTAACAAAAGAAATCAGGTAGGGTTAGGAGAGCGAAGAGGACAGAGATGGGAAATGCTGTCGACAGAAGGTCAAGGAAGATCTTCCCAAGGAGGCCGCATTTGAGCAGAGGAGCTGAGAGAGAGGGAGCCAGGCAGGTGTCTGGGAAAAGATCTTTCCAGGCCAAGGAACAGCACATGCAAAGGCCCCGAGGCAGGAGCAGGCGTATTGTGTGTGTGGACCAACAGGAAGGCCAGTGTGGCTGGAGCCTAGTGAGTGAGAGAAGGGAAGGGGTAGAGCTGAGGTCAGGGAGGCACTGGAGCAAATTGTGCGGAGCCTTGAGAGCCTCAGGGACTTTGCTTTTAGTCTGAGACGTGAGAGCCCCAGGAAGCTTTTGAGCGGGGGAAAGACAACATCTGACTTGTATTTGTTAAACACCTTTATTGAGATACAATTCCCATACCGTACCGCCACCCCTTTAAAGAGGACAGTGCGGTAGCTGTTAGCATCCTCGTGGAGTTGGGCAACCATCGCCGCTGTCAATCTTAGAACATTTTCGTCACCCGAAAAAGAAACCCCGCATCTCTCAGCCATCACCCCGACCTGGCCCCCCCCAGCTCCGCCCAGCCCCAGGCAACCACTAATCTACTTTCCGTCCCTGGTAGCTTTGCCTGTTTGGACATTTCCTATACACGGATCCTCGGATATGTGGTCCTCTGTGGGTAGCGTAACCGACACGTATATTGTTTGGACCTCTGAGACTTTGGAGGAGGCCTGCGACCCAGTCGAGGAAGCAGTTGCAAAAGTCCCAAGCGGGAAATGCGGGTGGTTGGACTGGGAGGGGCTCGTGGAGGTGGATGGAAGCGGGACGTTGAAATAGTTTGAAGGCAGAGCCAGTGACCATTGTACATGGACAGTGTCTGGGGCGAGAAACAGAGTGAAAGTTGTGCCCCCCCCCCCCCCACCAGCGGCTGGAAGGAAAGGATGGGGCTGTCATCAGCAGCGATGGGGGGCGGCGGACCCGGGAGCGGGATGTGAGAGGGTCAGGAGCTCAGCTCCAGGCAGGAGAGTGTGAGGCAATACTAGACCATCCAGGGGCTGTGCGGCCGGTACACAAATGGAGCAGAGGTTTCAGGCAGGGCCCGGAAATCTGAAAGCCTCTGTATGCAGACTCTGTCCAAGTTCAGGAGCGTGAATGGAGTCTCAGGTGACAGGAGGCCGCGTGCGGAAACCCAACAGGCTTGGGGTTGAGGGTTGAACTGGTACAGACCACAGCTGAGGGAGAAATCCCACCACCCGGCCAGAGAGAGCCCGCGGAGGCGTGTGGTGGGGGGAGCGTCCAGATAGTTGGAGGAGCCTTCTAGAATGTTGGTTCTGCCTGGCTCCAGCAGGGGACCCTCCAGGACCCTGTTTCCACCAAGGCTGGCATCAGCCACCAGGGGGTCATCCGCTATATTGTTTTTCTCCCCTGTGTCCTCCTCCAAGGCCCGATCCGACTTGGGTTTTGAAAAGATGGCTCTGGAGCCAGGGCGGGTGGGAGGTGGAAAGGGGAAATCGAGACACATGGTGGGGGGAGGGGGGTCACGTCACCTTACCTACATCTCTCTCTCCACAGATACACCAGCCCACAGCAAGGGGGGCTCCAGCAGCCCCGAGCAGTGGGCCCGGCCCTCCTGCAGCCCCCAGGAAGGGGGCTGCCCGCCACCCAAGGAGCGTGAGTCCCCGCCCCCTCCGGCCCTGCAGACCGTGCAGCTGCCGCGCCTGGCCTTGTCTCCTCCGCCCCCGGCCCCTCCACCGCCACCACCCCAGCCGCCTCAGCAGGTCCACGTGGCACCCTCGTCCCCCAGCCCACCACCTCCTCCACTGCCACCACCCACGCCCTCGGCCCCGGACCCCTCCCTGGACTTCCTGCGGGCCCAGCAGGAGACGGCCAACGCCATCCGGGAGCTGGCTGGCACCCTTCAGCAGGGACTGGCCAAACTGAGCGAGGCCCTCAGCGCCCTACTGCCCCTTCTGCCCGGAACCGCCGTCGACAGGCTGCCCCCGCCTCTGCCCCCACCCCCGCCCCCGCCCCCACCCCCCAGGCCCCTCTTGCCCCCGCCCACCCCGAAAGCGGAGATCACCCCAGAGCCCGTGTCCGTGGTGGCTGCTGTGGTGGACGGAGCGGTGGTAGCAGCCAGGGGGGTGATCATCGCCCCTAGGAGCGAGGAGGCGGGGGCCCCCCGGCCTCCCCCGGCTCCCCTTCCTCCCCACGACTCACCCCCACACAAGAGGAGGAAAGGTTTCCCTACACGGAAGAGGCGGGGGCGTTGGAAATCTCCCTGAAATCTGCTGTTGGGTTCGAGCTCCTTCTGCCTGTACCTCCTCCCCACCCCCACCCCCAGCTTAGCCCAGTGGAGGAGGGCGACGCACCTTCCCCATCTCGGCTGCACCCTGGCTCCCTGCTGCGGGGGGGGGGGCGCGAGCACCCCACTCCCTATACTAGTTAGTGCCTGATTCTCAGGGGGGCTTGTTGATGGGTCCCCCACCCCCTTCTCCAGTACAGCGCTGTCTGCCTGGCTGCTTCCCTGAACCCTAACTTCTAAGCCATCAATTTTACGTTATTTATTATTGCCCTTTGTGGGTTGCGGAGAGAACCTCTGGGGTCTGCACATGCGCCCTCCTTCCCTAACAGCTCCTGGTCTTGACTTGAAGAGAATTGACCCGTAGGGGCCTCCTCACCTCCCCAATCCAGACTTTGGAGGGGGTGGGAGTCGCAAGACAAATCAGAATATGGATGACAAAGGATATAGCAGTCTGTACCCTAGGGAGAGGGGAGCAGAGTTCTCACTGGGGAGATACAGGTTGGGCCCTCTGCCTCCCATTGCCGTCTCTGACTTCCAGAGCTCAACCCCCTCATTTCTCCCCAGTGGTGACAAGATATGAATAAACTTATTTTTAATACAATTACTTCGGGCTCTGAGACAGGCCTGGGGTTTCAGCACCTACACCTGTCCCCCTCACCACCCTCCCTCCCCCGACCCTGCCTCCATGGACCAGTGGCATCCCTTTGAAGTTGGGAGGCTGGTGATTTTCCAGCTTTTTTCTTTCTTTCTTTCTTTTTTCTTTCTTTCTTTCTTTCTTTCTTTCTTTCTTTCTTTTTCTTTCTTTCTTTTTCTTTCTTTTTTTCTTTCTTTCTTTCTTTTTCTTTCTTTTTCTTTCTTTCTTTCTTTTTCTTTTTCTTTCTTTCTTTCTTTTTCTTTCTTTCTTTTTCTTTCTTTCTTTCTTTCTTTTTCTTTCTTTTTCTTTTTCTTTCTTTCTTTCTTTTTCTTTCTTTTTCTTTTCTTCCTCTTTTCTTTCTTCCCTTCCTTCCTTCCTTAAAGCCATCAGATCCTGTGTTCAAATCTTATTCCAACTTATTCATCCTTCCCATACCAGCCTAAGTGTCCTCTCCTTCAGGAGAGCTTTCTGGATTTCCTCCTCCAGGCTAAGATGGGTCTGCTCAGATTATCTTCTAGTGTCCTTTGTTCTCTAAATGAATACATGCCTTTATCTGTTTAAAGCTTCCCCCCCACACACACCCCCACCCCCTTTTCATGAAGGCAAGAGCTGGTTTTCTTTTTTACTCCCAAACCTGCTGGAAAGCAAAGTAGCCAATAACCACCACCCTGAAATCAGCCACACCTGGCTCCGTCCCTGGTGCTGCCCTGGCTAGCTGTGTGAGTCTCCCTTTTCCTCGTCTGTAAAATGGGCATAACAATGTAGGCGTCTACATCTACATTCTATGTTCATCCTTCAGGTCTCAGCTCAAATATCGCTGCCTCAGGAAAGTCTTTTCTGGCACTCCCTCTCCCCTAGCAGTCGGGGTGGGGGGGGGTGGGGGGGGTAGGGAGGTGGGGAGAATGCAGTTAAATAATCATTTGAGTAAATTTAAGTTGAATGTCTGCCTCCATCACCAGGATGAGCCTTGTCAGGGCAAGGCCTGAACGTATCTCAGTCACTGCTGTGTCCTCAGCCTTGCCCGACACAGAAGAGGGTTGCATCTTTGAATTAATGAGCAGCTTAAAAAACGGTTTCCATTTATGTATGCTGTTCCTTTTCTGGGCCAGGCACCATGCTAAACGTTTATATGCGTGTTTTCATTTCAACTTGGAGCTATCCAATGAAGAGCAACTTCTACAGCGTCTCTGTCCTGAGAAGTGTAGGGACTTGCCCTAAACTTGCCAGGGGACAATCCCAATTCAGCCCACCTGAAGCCGAACTCTGGCCAGAACTCTTGACCCCCCCCCCCCCCAGGAGTGTTTACTGAAGAATGGCTTAAACGCAATTTTAGGTGATCCCTGAATGGCCTCTTTAGTGGTTCCATACACAGTGTTAACTTACTTGATTAAAATGTAGCTAGTACATAAAAAAAAAGTAGGACTGTGCCCATAATACAGACATACCTCGTTTTATTGCGCTTCGCAGATACTGCATTTTTTTTTTTTTTTAAGTTTATTCGTTTTGAGAGAGAGAAAAGGAGAGAGAACACAAGCAGGGAGGAGCAGATAGAAAATCCCAAGCAGGCTCCGCACTGTCCACGAAAAGCCTGATGCAGGGCTCAGACTCACCAACCATGAGGTCATGACCTGAGCTGAAATCAAGTGGGACACTTAACTGAGCCCCCCCCCCCAACCCCGGGCGCCCCAGATACTGCATTTTTTTAGAAGCTGAAGGTTTGTGGCAACCCCGCCACAAGCAAGTGTATCAGTATCCCTTTCCCAACAGCCGCTCACTTGTATCTGTGTCACATTTGGGTAATTCTTTGACTATTTCAAATTTTCTCATTATTATTACATTTGTTACGGTGCTGTGTCATCAGGGACAAAATCTGAAAGCTCAGACGATGGTGACCATCTTTTTTGGCAATAAAGTATTTTTTAGAAGTTTTTTTTTTTTTTTTTAATGTTCATTTTTGAGAGAGTTAGAGCGTGAGCAGGGGAGGGGCAGAGATGGAGAGAAAGAATCCGAAGCAGGCTCTAAGCTGGCTCGAGCTCACCAACTGTGAGATCGTGACCTGAGTGGAAGTGGGACACTTAACCGACGGAGCCACCTAGACGCCCCAGCAATAAATGTATTTTTAAATTAAGGTATGTACCTTGTTTCTTTGGACATAATGCTGTTGCACACTTAATACGTTACAGCCTAAACTTAACTTTTAGATGCACAGGAAAAACCGGAAAGTTTGTTTGACTTGCTCTATTGTGCTATTTGCTTTATTGCCAAGATTTGTTGTATCGTGGTAGTCTGGAGGGAGAATGCAGTATTTCCGAGGTATGCCTGTATTGCCCAGGAGGAGGCAAAAGTAGATGGCCTTTTTCTCCCATGGGAGTCCATATAAAGAAAACAATACAGGTTGTAAGTGAAATCGCAAAGCTGAGGCTGATGTTTGGATAACAAATCACAGCGGCTGTGATTGCAGCGGGCTGGGGGAGAGGAAGCAGACAGTCCGATTAGTTTGAAAACCAGTAATGAATGCAACTCGGGCAAGTCACGTCAATACTTTTGAGCGCTTATCACGGACCCAGGCTTAGCGGACAGAAAGAGGGTGATGGGGGGTTAGAACCCGAAGACTTGCCTCTCCTCCCCTCCCTACTCTTCCAGTCTGACTCCCACCGTTCCAGATGTTGAGAAGAAAAACCTGGGCGGGGGGAGTCCCCAAAGCCCGGTTGGGCCGATCAGGGAATGAGCGCTCAAGGCTGGAGAAAGGTGGTTTCCCCGGAAACTAACCCCACAACTCTTACTCGCCATCTCTGGCCTCCGTCCCTTCCCCCAAATTAGGGAGCAGTAGAGGGTGAGGATTTCCTCAACCCAGTGCTCCGAAAAAACGTAAAGCCACCCCAAAATTGAGCCGGGGGTGGAAGACAGCGGGAATCGGGAAGGCCTCCCCCCCACCTCCCATTCGGCGGAAGTGCGTCGTTTGTCCTCGCTGCAGAGCATTTTGGGAATTGTAGTGAGTGGTTGATGGGGCTGGCAGGGAGAGATACAGTGTAACCCTTTGTAGACCAGAGCGCGCCGGCAGAACTGGAAGAGAGTTCGAGGGCGCTCGACCACTCTCTTTAATGGATGAGGCAACTGAGGCAGAGGCCTTGACCGAGAGGCCTTCGTTCTTCCCCTTTCTCCCGCTGTTGCCAGCCCCATTCCGAGAATGGTATACAAGAGTGGAGGAAAACGAACTGCCATGCAGAACCCTCCCTCCCCCAGTTGCCAGCTTCCCGTCCCCCTACCCCGAAACCGTCCAATCAGAGCCCCTCCGCCCCGCCCCAGGAGATGCTGCCTTCCTAACCAGTCATTGGCCCACCTCTGATGGGCGGGGAACTGAGCCTCAGAAAGAGCAAGACTTTTGCCTAAAGCTGCACAGCAAGTCGGAACAGAAATTATGCGCGCGGAACCCTGTCCACTTCCTACCATTTCTGAACCCGTGGCAGCTCTGGCCATTCATATCTCCTTTCCGCCCCCAAACCCTGTGCCGGAGCTCCGCGAAGCGCGCCGAACTCCCTGCCCCGCCGTGATGAGTGGTCGGGTTTGCGCGTCGGAGAGGCGGCGAGCCCACTCCCTCTGCCGCCGGCTGTCCCCTTTAAGAATCAGCCCCGGCGGGACTACGTTTCCCAGAAGGCTTTGCCGGCGCGTTATGTAACTTTCCCTGCGAAGCGGCCTCTGGGGCAGAAGGAGGTGGAGGCGGCGACGGCCGTTGCAACGGCGGCGGCGTCGGCGGCGGGAGCGGCGGGAGCCCGAGGCGGCGGCGCCCGCGGCCCATCGCGGGGCCCGAGCTGTGCGCCTCGGCCGGGAGCCCGGACCGGGCGGGGGCGCCGACGTGCCTCTAACAAGCTCTTCAAGGAGGCGGGAGTGAGGAAAAAGGCTTAGGGCCCAGGGGGCGGGGAAGGGGGGCCGGGCCTGGATCGGCGGGGAGGCCGAGCCGGAGGCCTGACTGTGGCTCGCGCGGTCCGGGGGACACGAATCAAACGGCGGCGGCGCGGATCGTACGTCGGCGGCGGGTGGAACGCCGGGGCTCGGCGGCGCGCGCGCGGGGGGTCATGGCGTCGGTGCAGGCGTCCCGCCGCCAGTGGTGCTACCTGTGCGACCTGCCCAAGATGCCGTGGGCCATGGTGTGGGACTTCAGCGAGGCTGTGTGTCGCGGCTGCGTGAACTTCGAGGGTGCGGATCGCATCGAGCTGCTCATCGACGCTGCCCGCCAACTCAAACGCAGCCACGTGCTCCCCGAGGGCCGCTCTCCCGGGCCCCCCGCCCTCAAGCACCCGACCACTAAGGACCTGGCTGCGGCCGCTGCACAGGGGCCTCAGTTACCGCCTCCGCAGGCCCAGCCCCAGCCGTCAGGAACAGGCGGCGGCATCTCTGGCCAGGACCGCTATGACAGGGCCACCTCGTCGGGCCGCCTCCCCCTACCCTCGCCCGCCCTGGAGTACACCCTGGGGTCCCGCTTGGCTAATGGGCTGGGCCGCGAGGAGGCCGTGGCGGAGGGGGCGCGAAGGGCCTTGCTTGGCTCTATGCCCAGCTTGGTGCCCCCCGGGCTGCTGGCAGCTGCGGTGTCTGGCCTGGGAAGCCGAGGCCTGACGCTGGCACCCGGCTTGAGTCCTGCCCGTCCAGCTTTTGGCTCCGATTTCGAGAAGGAGAAGCAGCAGAGGAATGCGGACTGTCTGGCAGAACTGAACGAGGCCATGCGTGGCCGGGCAGAGGAGTGGCACGGGCGCCCCAAAGCGGTGCGGGAACAGCTGCTGGCGCTGTCAGCCTGTGCCCCCTTCAACGTCCGCTTCAAGAAGGATCACGGGCTGGTGGGGCGGGTGTTCGCTTTTGATGCCACTGCCCGCCCGCCCGGCTACGAGTTCGAGCTGAAGCTTTTTACCGAATACCCCTGTGGTTCTGGCAACGTGTATGCGGGAGTCCTGGCCGTGGCGCGCCAGATGTTTCACGATGCTCTGCGGGAGCCGGGCAAGGCTCTAGCCTCCTCAGGCTTCAAGTACCTCGAGTATGAACGGAGGCACGGCTCCGGGGAATGGCGCCAGCTGGGGGAGCTGCTGACCGACGGTGTCCGCAGCTTCCGAGAGCCAGCTCCCGCCGAGGCCCTGCCCCAGCAGTACCCAGAGGCAGCCCCTGCAGCTCTATGTGGCCCACCGCCGCGAGCCCCGTCCCGGAACCTGGCGCCCACGCCACGCCGTCGCAAGGCATCCCCTGAGCCCGAGGGTGAGGCGGCTGGGAAGATGACCACCGAGGAGCAGCAGCAGCGGCACTGGGTAGCACCCGGTGGCCCGTTCTCCGCCGACACCCCTGGTGTGCCCTCACCCATCGCCGCCCTGAAGAATGTGGCCGAGGCCCTGGGCCACTCCCCCAAGGACCCTGGCGGGGGTGGGGGCCCCGTGCGCGCTGGGGGTGCCAGCCCCGCAGCTTCCTCCGCAGCCCAGCCTCCGACCCAGCATCGTCTAGTGGCCCGCAATGGTGAAGCCGAAGTCAGCCCCACAGCTGGGGCAGAAGCGGTCAGCGGGGGTGGTAGCGGCACGGGGGCGACCCCCGGGGCACCCCTGTGCTGTACCCTGTGCCGGGAGCGGCTGGAAGACACCCACTTCGTCCAGTGCCCCTCAGTGCCCGGACACAAGTTCTGCTTTCCCTGCTCAAGGGAGTTCATCAAGGCACAGGGCCCTGCCGGGGAGGTGTACTGCCCCAGTGGGGACAAGTGTCCCCTGGTGGGCTCCTCTGTCCCCTGGGCCTTCATGCAGGGCGAGATCGCCACTATCCTTGCTGGAGACATCAAGGTTAAGAAAGAACGGGACCCCTAGGCCACCACTGCCACCAGTCTACTGCGTCCTACCCCCTTGCCACCCACCGCTGCTGCGGATAAATTATTCCCTCCCCGACCCAACCCAGTGCTACCCCCACCTGTGTACATACCCCTTCCTCGTCCCGGATGGTTCCCTGGGGTAGATGCATTGAGGGTGGGGGGAGAAAGCTTGTGGCTTCTGCCCAAGGGGGTGTTTGGGGTCCCTTGGCCCCTCCAGTTTCCCTCTCCCCTCCTTGGCTTGGCTTTGCTGCTGCTTATAGTCGGGGGAGAGGTGCCCCCCTCCTCCTCGAGAAGGGGCCTCCTGAAATCTCGCTCTTTATAAACAAAGCAAAAGCATTTTATTGCCCCCCCCCTCCCGCCCCCTTTTCCTCCTTCAATAAACCGAAAGATGGTTTTTTTTTTTTTTCCTTCTTGGTCCCTTAGTTGTGTGAGACGCTGCGCCCCCTTTGGGACCGAACTGATCCTGCAGGGAAAGGACGATGCGTGGTAGCCTCCAGGTGGCGCCCTCCACTCAGGCGGGCCCCTTGGCGCTTTTCAGAAGTGCTGGCCACTGGTCAAGCGTTCTAGCCATCTGCCCGTTTTCCAGATGACAGAACTGAGGCTTAGAGAGCACGGGAAGCTCCTTGCATGGGAACCAGAGCCATGCTCGGGAATTCGGTTTCTCTTCTGGTCCCGCCCCTGTATCTACCCAAGGTGTGGGGGACTAGCGCCCGCGAGGGGAGGGGAAAGGAGAGAGGCATTAGGAGGCTTCCTAGAAGGGATGGGCAGTGAGTTCTTGCTCAGCAGGCAGAGAATTACGTTACATTGCTTAGAGGGACTGCCCTAGGAAAGAGGAAAATTACCTCCATGGGGTACACTAACAGGATCCCTGGAAACAAGGTGACTGCATCCCACCTCTGGTGGTGCCCTGAGCTGCGTTGCTCGCACCCATCTTGGGAGACCAGTCTCAACGGTGGCCATCCTAGGACACCGTGACTGGCAGGGTGAAAGGCACTACCCCCCGCGGCAGCCTCTGATGTGCGCGGCCTTGTCCCGCACCTGTCCCGAAGGGCTGATCATTAACCAGGACTTCCTGCTCTCTGGCGTCAAGGGGCGGGGCCTGAGCAGGCTGCGGCAAAGCAAGGGTTAAGGGGAGGGGGCTGCCCCAAGAACCAAGCCTAGACCCCCGCGGTGTCTCTGCGACCCTGAAGTGGAGACTGCGGGAAGGGGGAATGCGGGGCGCCAAGGCCAGTGGATGGACAGAAAGATTGGGGGGGGGGGGAGATTGTAGTGTGTCCTTTGACCGCACAGCACTGTCCTACAGCCCTGAAACCCCAGGTTGCCCCGGATCTCAGGAACACGGGTGTTCCACCGCCGAAATCTGGAAGACCTTAAAGTCTGGACCCATCTGCTTGGTTATCCACGTGTCGGACGCACACATCTTGCAGAGTCACATGGCCCAAATCCCAAACATTAAGGACCCTGGGACTTTGTCCTCCGCATCTGGAGGACGCTCAACTCTTAAACCGCCAGCTCTTGGGCTGAGGGGTCCCCTCCCCTCCCCCAGCCATCAGGTCTCAGGTGTTCTGTCACCCCCGGTACCGCCAGCCTGGGCCCTGGGCAGGGCTGGGAAAACCACCCCTGATTAAATATACAGGCGATAAGCCTGGAGCAAGGGAGACGCTGGATGGAGCTCCGGGCCTGGGCACCCATCCCCGGCAATCTTGTGGCCTCCCCTGCCCCAGCTCTGTAGACCCAAGCACTGGGTAGTTCCCCCTCCCCCATCCCCAGGGCAAGAGGCCTCCAGACGCCAGGGTCCCCAGTGAGGGCTAAAGGGCTATGGAGGACACCTGGTCCTTTAAGAACAGCTGGTAGGGGGGTGGGCAGGGGAGTCACCCCCAGCCTGGCTGGTGTGTGTATTCTAGATAGAGGTTGAGTTAACCATTAACGGAGCAGACGGCCTGACCTGTGTGGGTGTGGGGGGCTGAATCAGTCCCCCTTCCCCCAGTGCCAGGGTGGGGCCAGAGCGGAGGGATTCTGGATGTATTGGGGGGGATCCGTGAGTAGGTGAAGAGACTTCCAGAAAGGAGACACAGACAGACCCAGGGAAAGATGGGAGACAACAGAGGTGGAAAGGTAGAGAAAAACCAGCTCACTGGAAGAGGACAGACCCAGAGGGGGACAAGAGAGCTCAAAGACCCTCTTGAGATGGAGGAAACGAGGTAAAAACAGAGGGACAGACAGACGTTCAGAAGAGAGAAATACCCAGATAGGTGCAGAGAGCCTGAGATACACAGATGAGACCCCAAGAATAGAGACCTAGAAGGAGGGAGAGAGAGCATTTGAAAGCAGGAGAAAGGGGAGACTGTGAAATCAAGGAAAGGTTCGGGTTTAAACTAGAGAGTTAAGACATCTTGAAACTCAAGTTCTGCGAAGACAGATCGCTTCTCGGCCTTCTGGCTAAGATCAAGTGAAGTTCTACGAGACGGAGAGAACGGAGATCTGTGAAGACGAGCGAGGCTGGGTCTGTCTCAATCAGTTGGTCCCCACGACAAGGCCTGGCTCACTCCTACTCATCCCTCAGGTCTCTCCTCAGCTACCACCTCCTCCAGGAAGCCCTCCTTGGCCCCCAAGCTGTGTCGAGTGCCATTTCTGGGCTCTCACAGACCCTGCACTCCCCTATCCCGGCCCTGCACATTCTGGATCGCCATTGGGAAATCGACTGTGGGCCCCATGAGGACAGGGTTAAAGCCGTCTCGGTCACCACTATGAACCCAGCATTGCCTAGCACAGGGCTAGTTTAAAGGACGGATAGGGAACAGCAGGGAACAGAATGCAGCCCCTACTCTCATGGAGCTGACGTTCATGTAAGAGGTACAGACAGACCCATAAAATGTGACAGCCATGGAGCAGTGAGTCCTAAGAAGAAAAAAGAAACCAGGGGAAGGGGATAGAGAGTGATGGAGGTTGCTGCCATAAAGGAGGAGGTAGAGAAGGGCTCACTGAGGAGATGATACTAAATTGAAGGAAGCGAGGGAGCAAGCTGGGGGAAATCTGGGGGGGTAGCACATGCAAAGGTCCTGAGGCAGGAGTCTGCTTGGTTTGTTCCAGAAGCAGCCAGGTGGCCAGGGCAGCCATGGCAAAGGGGAGAGGTAGAAGAATGAGGTCAGAGTGGGGCGCGTGACTGGCTCAGTCAGTAGAGCATGTGACTCTTGATCTCGGGGTTGTAAGTTCGAGCCCCACGTTGGGTGTAGAGATTACTTAAAAACAAGATCTTAACAGGGTGCCTGGGTGGCTCAGTTGGTTAAGCATCCGGCTGGGGCTCAGGTCATGATCTCGAGGTCTGTGAGTTCGATCCCCGTGTCGGGCTCTGTGCTGACAGCTCAGAGCCTGGAGCCTGTTTCCAATTCTGTGTCTCCATCTTGCTCTGCCCCTCCCCCACTCGTGCTCTGTCTCTCTTGCTCTCAAAAATAAATAAAACATTAAAAATTTTTTTAATTAAAAAAATAAGATCTTAACCAAGAAAAAGAAAAAGAATGGGGTCACAGGGATAGCAGGGAAGCATCGGCCATGGTAAGGGAAAGAGCACTGAATGAAGAGATAGCAGCCGTAAGACAGTAATTGCAAAGAATCAGCTGGGATGGACGGCATCTCATTTATCTGTGTCTGGGGCTCAACAGAGGGCCTAGTACATGTGCCCAACAACAGCGTGTGCACGAGCGAATACGCCCCAAACCAGCAGAGAAAAAGTCAGAATGACATTAGATGGATGGACAGACTCCCAGGGAGAAGCCAGGTAAGGACCCGGGGGACACCCAGGGACAACAGACACAGACAGACAGCAGCCGGCTGAGAAGTCCCATTCCTTCCCCACCCGGAAAGCTTCCCTGCAGCTGGAAAAGTCCCCAGGCCCCCCTGCCCGCCTCGCCCGTGGCGTGCCCACTCACACCTCAGGCAGAGGAAGCTGGCAGGCCCCACAGGAACCTTTCTGTGCGGGAGGGGGGGGAGTGGAGGCGGGCGGGTAGCAGGGACGAAGGGAGAGGAGTGGCGGGCGGGCAGGCAGCGGGCAGTGGCTACACAAAGGCCCCAGTGTCTGCCCCTCCTGCCCCCGGGTACAGATATAAATAATATGTACATATACCTTTATATATATACCAGCGGGCTGGGGGCGGGAGGCTGGGGGCCACACACTTTCCCAAGGGCCCCAGGATGACAGAAGCTGGCTCCTGTGGGGGTTGGGGGCTCAGAGACACACAGAGAGAGTGGCCAAGAGTGAGAGACATGGGCTGAGAAGGACACAGTGACAGGAGGAGAGAGAAAAACTTCTCAAGTATGAAAGAGCAACAGAAGGACTGGCAGAGAGAGATACAGAGTCAGCGAGCCGAGGGGCAGGGAGAGAAGGCAGACTCCAACGGAGATAGACCAGGAAAAGGGAGAAATCGACCTTCACCGAGAAAGAACAGAGAAAGATGGAGTAGAGGGGACAGTGGCAGAATGAAGACAAAGGTCATTCCAGAGAAAGGCAGAGCCACAGAAAAAGGGACAAGCCAGAGAGAGACAGACGGAAAGAGAAGACAGACAGAGAGACAGGGCTGGGCCGAGGCTGGGGGCTTGGGAGGCTGGTGACCGTGGGTGAGGGGAGGGTCAGGGCAAGTCTCCAGTTTGGGGACAGCGCCCGTGGGGCTCTGGCGCAGCCCGGTCCGGGGCAGGCTGAGGGACAGGGAGCAGAGGTGAGGGAGGTGGCCCTTGGGTTCCGGATCTTGGTGTTTACCTGTGGCCGGGCATTGCAAACAGGCACCCAGCCTGGCCCACAGCAGGCGAGGGTGGGATGGGCTGGGCCCCAGCCCTGGCACCAGTGGGCCCGACACGCCCACCTGTGGCCTGGGTGGTGAGTAACGCGGCGACACCTGGGTAGATGGTGACACATAGGGGAACAGACATGGTGACAAACAGGGACAGATATAGGCAGACCCAGAGTGACGGAGACATAAACAGACCCATAGGACCCAGTCACAGAGGCACACTGTTAACAGACGCAGTGACAGACGCACACAGTAATGGACATCGGGATACGAGGAGGGGCAAGCACACTGTTAGGCGTGGAGGGACAATGACAAAACACAAGCAGTGACAGAGACGACACAGTGACAGACAGGCACATACAACACACTGATACGCTGACCGGAGAGACATGTCATGAGGAACACATAAGCCTGTCACGTAATGACCCTGACATGTTCACACCAAGATAGAGATGGGACACTTTACACACACACACACACACACACACACACACACACACACACACTTGCAATGCACCCAGACTGCTGCTTCTGGGCATGCTTCCCTCCTCCTGGTGCCGGTTGTGGTAGGGAATGGCGGTGGTGGGAGGACTCTGAGGGACGGGTCGGGACCCCAAGTTTCCCCCCCCCCACCTTGCTGTCACCCCTCTTGTGCTCTAGGACAGCACAGCGGTGGAGGGCACTGACTCTGGGCCGGACTGCCTGGGTTCAAGGCCTAGCTCCCCCCCTTACACTAACCGTGTGACCTTGGGCAGGTGGCTTCGCCTCTTCCGGCCTCCGTTTCCACAAGAATAAAATGGGGGTGGGGTGGTGGGAAGGATGAGGCCAATCCATTCTGTAAGGTGCTCACATAATACCTGACCGGTGATAAGCCCCTAGGAGCCATTGTCAGGATTACTCCCTCCGTCATGGTTATTCACATGCCTCCTGATACAATTGGACCTCTGCCTGCAGCTGGGACCCTGCCCTGGCCCTCTTTTTCCCCAGCCGTGGGCCCCTCCCTTGACCCATGTCACCTCAGGCCTATAGGCTCTGTCCAGTTTCACCTGTCCCAGCCCAGGCTTCTCTGTGTCCCCACGGCTGCCCCTCCATCCCCAATCGCTGGCATCATCATGTCTGTCCATGCGTCCCACGTCTGACCGTGGTACTTTTCCACGCTGGACATCAGCCGGCTGTCCCTGGGGTGGGGGTCACACCTGCCCACGCCAGCCCGAGCTGGTGGCCACCAGACACCCTGACGGATGGCCCCACCCTCCCCCCCAGGACCCTACAACAACACCCGCCCCTCCGGCCACCTGAGGTCCCTACTGGGGCGGCCTGAGGCCCAAGCCTGGGGACAGGAAGCCCCAGGCCTGGCCGCCCTGAAAGCCTCTTTCAGCCTGGGCCTCCTCCCGCCACCACCGACTCCTCCTGCGGAATAATATTTGGGCTGTTGGCCGGGGGGCGGGGGCCAGATCCGGAGGCCGCCTGGGAGAAGCCAGAAACCGCAGGGCTTCCTGCCTCGGGCCGGCCGACTCCGGGAGAGACCCCCAGGCCCGAGGGAGGGGGGCAGGCGCCCGGGGAGACTGAGGGCCTTTCTCTCGGCCCCAGTTGTTTTTTCCAGGAACCAGGAGGAATTCCCCGGCCTGCCCAGGACAGCGAGGCCGGTGGGACGGCTGACGCGAGCCAGCACGGCAGGGGGCGGGGGAGGGTGACACACAGCCGCGGCGGCAGGGCGGGCACAGCGACAGAAATAGAGGGCCTGGCCTGCGAGGTGGCAGGTAGGGGCAGAAACTCGGGGAGAAGGAGGAGGGAGGCCAGAGATCCAAAGGCGGGAAAGGGAAGGCCGACCCCAGAAAGGAGTCACAGTCCCCAAGAGAAGGAGGGAGAGACCCAGAGCCCACAGAGAGCAAGGGACAGAGTCAAAGCAATGGAGAGAATGAGAGAGAAAGCACAAGGCAGACCACAGAAGAGGAAGGCATCCCGAGGATGAGTAACATTTTCAAAACAGCCAAGAGACAAAGTCCAGAGACAGGGCTAGGGACAGGGTGCCACAGAAAGATGACACTAAGAGACAGAAAGATAGGGGTGCCTGGGTGACTCAGTCAGTTGAGCAGTCCGACTTCGGCCCGGGTCATGATCTCGCGGTTCGTGGGTTCGAGCCCCGTGTCGGGCTCTGCGCTGACAGCTCAGAGCCTGGAGCCTGTCTCGGATTCTGTGTCTCCCTCTCTCTCTCTCTGCCCCTCCCCACCGCCTCTCAAAAATAAATAAATGTTAAAAAAAAAATTTTTTTTTTAAGAGACCGAAAGATGGGGGCGCCTGGGTGGCGCAGTCGGTTAAGCGTCCGACTTCAGCCAGGTCACGATCTCGCGGTCCGTGAGTTCGAGCCCCGCGTCGGGCTCTGGGCTGATGGCTCGGAGCCCGGAGCCCGTTTCCGATTCTGTGTCTCCCTCTCTCTCTGCCCCTCCCCCGTTCATGCTCTGTCTCTCTCTGTCCCAAAAATAAATAAAAAACGTTGAAAAAAAAATTAAAAAAAAAAAAAAAAAAAGAGACCGAAAGATGAACACAGAGAACCCGGGGGGCGACATCACACAACACGTAAACAGACAGCCTTTGGTCTCTGAACGAATGCTAACGAACAAATGAATGAATGACCGGGCAAGCAAGAACCAAGAAAGGCAAACCCCGAATAAGGAAAGGACAAAAAAAAAAAAAACAAAAAAACAAAAAACCGAGAGCAGGCCTGGCCACCTGCTCTAGCCCGGCTGAACGATGTTGGCCTGGGGCCTTTCCTTCTGAACCTCCGCTTCTCCTCCGTGAAATGAGATCCGTGCGCTCGGGACATCTGAGCGACTGACACCAGACCCAGAGCCTAGGGAAGAGACCTGGGGGAACAGAGACACCCAGAGGCCCACAGCTCCCGAAGGCAGACCGAGCTCCTTCCCCCCACACGCCTGCGGGCAGAAGGGACCGGCGCGCTGCGCAAACCCAGGCGGACGCTTGTCAACGCGCAGGCAGATGCCGACTCGCAGAGGTACACGTAAGACACGTCGTGACAGGCAGGCCCGCGACACGGATAGAGCCACACACAGATTCCTCGGGGCCGCGGGTTTGCAGACAAACTGAGACACAGACCCGCACCTGATAGTGTGAGACCCAGAAGGCCCCAGGGGTAGGTGTGCGAAGAGAACAGCATACACAAAACGGTAAGAAATCCCAGGCCAGCGGCGCCTGGGGGGTCTCAGTCGGTTTGAGCGCCCCACTCTTGATTTCGGCTCGGGTCATGATCTCACGGTTTGTGGGTTGGAGCCCCGTGTCGAGCTCTGCGCTGACAGTGTGGAGCCTGCTTGGGATTCTCTCTCTCTCTCTCTCTCTCTCTCTCTCTCTCTCCCCATGCCCCTCCCCCCGCCCCCCCCTCCTGCTCCCGCCTGCACTCTCTCTCTCAAAATAAATAAATAAACATTAAAAAAAATAAAAAAAAAAAAACACAAAATCAGGACACCTACAGTTAGCACCCAGGGTAAGAACAGACATGCAAACCCACACAATCGAGGGATATGAACAATAGGTAACAATCGGAGGTAACAACAGGCAGACCACAGAGACCTCAGTGGGCACAGTGATATCCTAGGACCAACAGAGGCCCACCCCCCCACACACCCACACACACGGATAAGCCCCACACACCATGTCCTTCAATTAACGCCTTGTTTGTCCCTTCCCTTCCTCCCCAGCTTAACCAAAAATTGAGCAGCCCCCTGGTCTCCTTGGGCCCCAGAGCGAGAGGTGTGTGTCTGGGGAGTGGGGGTGGGGAGATGGCCTTGGTCACTGCCGAGCCACCTCCCCCTTCTGCCCTGGCCCCACTGCTGCGGGGGCTGCTATCTATGAGCAAACTGTCCTTGGGGTCAGGGACAGCAAAGAGCCAAAGGTCAGGTCGATGCCTCCCCCAGCCCCTCCCCCAGAGGCAGCCAGCTCCTGGGGGCCAGGGAAACGACAATTCAGGTGTTCAAGCCCCACAGGGCCCGCCGGCCAAGGAAACGAGACATTCAACGAGAGGCAGAAACAGTGCCTTTAATGGTCAAACACAGCCAGTATCCCGCTTCCCAGGCAAGAACCAGATTTCAGTAGAAGTTTCCCACACCCTAGCCAGTCCTTTCTGGATTCTCCTGGACCAGAGAGGGGGAATAGGCTCCCGAAAAAAACAAGGAATATTCTCACCTGCATTCCTCACTCAACTCGCACCAAAGAGATGGTGGTGACATGGCCAACACAGGGGCTGTGATAGCCGTCATGGTTCACTGGTTACGTCAGCCAACCAAGATAGTGGCCATCATGGCACCCAATGGGCCAAATAAAGATGTTATGCAGGATGTTGGCCAACTTGGCACCTCCTATGCCAAGAAGTTCCCCAAGAAAGAAGGGACCACAGCCCCCAACGGGCCAAATAAGTTGTAATTGCGATGGTGTCACCATCACATGCAAAGGGTCGGTCAAGAGGATGTCCGTCACCATGTCCAAAGGGCCAACTAAGATGTCATCCAAGATGGCAGCCATCAGAGCACCCAATGGATCAACTTATAACATCGATCAATACGGCAGTCTTTGTAACACCCAGCGGGCCCACCACCATGTCGATGGCAGTTATCACAGTACCCAAAGGATAGACATGATGCCCACAGAGACAGCAGTCACCACAGTAACAGACCAGCCAAGATGTTGACTGACGGGACAAGCAAAGTGTCACCAGGTGGGTCAGGCCCCAAGGGCCAGATGGTGGGAGCTACAGCCATACCCCACCCACCACGCTCCCACGCCCCTGCTAGGATGCGTTAAGCAGAGAGCGGGAATAGACACCCTGGTAGTACACCCCAGGCTCCCCACCCTCTGCCCCATAGCCCCCAAACCCCACGTCCAGTTTAGGAGGTGCTGGTGTCTGCTCCGACATCAGGTTGTTGATGGAGAAGGGGTGGTTGAAATTGTAGGGTGCATCCAGCTTCAGCTCCCCTGGGAGCTCCAGGCCAGCGAAGTAGGGGGTGGAGGAAGGGGGAGAGCCACAGTCCAGAGCCCCCACGTCTTCCCCACCCTGGGCCTCGGGCTCAGGCGGCGGAGGCTGGGGCTGGGGGGGAGAGGTGACCGTGGCAGCAGGCGTGGTGGCCGGGGCGGCAGACCCTGCACTGTTCCTGGAGGTGGACGTCCCGCCAGCCCCCTTCTTCACCTTCTCCTCCAGCTTGAAGCGCTTCTGGCGGCGGAGGTAGCAGCCGTTCTCAAACATGTTACCTGAGCTGGGGTGCAGGGCCCAGTAGGAGCCCTTGCCTGGCTTGTCTGGGGAGCGCGCCACCTTGACAAAGCAGTCGTTGAAAGACAGGGAGTGGCGGATGGAGTTCTGCCAGCGCTGCTGGTTCTCCCGGTAGTAAGGGAAGAGGTCCATGATCCACTGGTAGATCTCACTCAGGGTCAGCATTTTGCCCGGCGCCTGCTGGATGGCCATGGTGATGAGCGAGATGTAGGAATATGGCGGCTTGGCATGGGCCAGTGGCCTCCGGTAGCCCTTTGGCACCTCCTTCCCGTGCACCAGCCCCGGGCCCGGGCCCCCATACCCTGAGCTGCTGCCTCCACCAGTGCTGGCACCCAGGCCCGGGAAGGTGGGCCCCAGGGGTGCCGCGGGGGCTGGGGGCGCCAGCGGTCCTGAGGGCAGCGGAGAGGCAGGGAGCCCCCCGGGGGGGTAGGGAGAGCTCAGAGGGTTCAGGGTCATGTAGGAGTTGAGGGGGGCCATGGTGGGCACTGGGGTCACCGGTGAATAGACCTGCAAGGAAAAAGGACACAAGGGGAGAGGTCAGTGAGCTTCTACTCTGCTGGTCAGCAAAGGATCACTGGCCCCCTCTGTGCATCTATCCGTCTGTCTGCCTTGCCTTTTCTACAAAGTCCCTCCCATCCTTACCTCTCTCTGTGGATGGCTGTCTCTTGAAGTCTCTCTCTCTCTTCTCCGTCCTCATGCACCCCATCCCTGACCTCACCCTCCACCCCCCCCTGGCCCCCCGTATACTGAAGCTCACCCTTTAAGTGGTTCTCAAAGTGTGGCCCAGGACACCCTGGAGAGTCTCCAAGACCCTTTCAGGGTGTCCATGAGGTCAAAACTATTTGCGTATAATGCTAAGATATTACTAGCCCTTTTCACTTTCTCTCATGAGTATCCAGTGGAGTTTTCCAGAGGCCACGGGGCAGGGGACATCGCAACAGACCAAATGTAGGAGCAGCCACAAGAATCCAGCTGTCTCCTATTGAGCCAGACACTGAAGAGATTTGCCAAAAATATAACAGTGCCACTCCTCTCACTACATGTTTTGAAATATAGTTATCCTATCCTATTCTATTTTGTTCAATTATTTTGTTATCCTCTCCTCTCCTCTCCTCTCCTCTCCTGTTCTATTCTATTTTGTTCTATTATTTTTTTTAAGTAGGCTCCATGCCCAATGTGGGGCTTGAACTGACAAGTCTAAGACTGGCCAACTGAGCCAGCCGGGTACCCCGAAATATACTCATTCATTCATTCGTTTTGAGAGAGAGACAGAGGCAAAGTGAAAGAGAGAGAGAATCTTAAGCAGGTTCCGCAATGAGCGTGGAGCCCAACTCGGGGCTTGATCCCATGATCCTGGGGTCAGGACCTGCGCCAACATCAACAGTCAGAAGCTTGACTGACCAAACCACCCAGGCACCCCCAAAGTATAGTTATTTTAACAAAAAACACAGTATTTATACTAAAAAATTATTTTATTTTTTTATTAAAAATATTTGTAATGTTTATTTTTGAAACGGAGACAGAGCTCAAGCGGGGGAGGGGCAGAAAGAGAGAGGGAGACACAGAATCTGAAACAGGCTCCAGGCTCTGAGCTGTCAGCACAGAGCCCGACATGGGGCTCGAACCCACGAACCGCGAGATCACGACCTGAGCGGAAGCAGATGCTTCACCGACTGAGCCACCCAGGTCCCCCTAAAAAAGTATTATTTTTAAACTAATTAATCCATATCTTAAAAATTTTCTCAGTTGTAATCTCAAATGCAGTCATTTTTTTTTAGTGCAGTAACTCCTGATAGACATAATCCACATGAATGAAAGCTGTTTGGGGTCCTCAATAACTTTTTAAGTGTGTAAAGAGGTCTTGAAACTGAAAAAATTGAAAACTGCTGATCTCTCCAAACATCTCATCTACGTGGGTACTCTCTATCAATCTTTTAGGTTATAGAATTACAGTGGTTATAGGTCAAAAATGTTTCAGTATCCAAAATGATAGATTTCAATCTAATGTGTGTGTGTGTGTGTGTGTGTGTGTGTGTGTGTAAAATTTGTATTTATTTTGAGAGAGATAGAGCACCAGCAGGGACGGGCAGAGAAAGAGGGAGAAAGGGAGAATTCCAAGCAGGCTCACTGCTGCCAGTGCAGAGCCCAACTTGGGGCTTGAACTCACAAACCGTGAGATCATGACCTGAGCCAAAATCAAGAACTGAATGCTCAACCAACTGAGCCACCCAGGCGCCCCCCCCCCCAACCACAACCTAATATATTTTATGTAGTTACAATGTATCATCCAATCTAAGACATGGTCATTGGTAAGATGCAGCGTTGTTTCAAGTAGCAATAAGAATGGGGGGAAGAAAACAGGGTCAATCCCTCCACGCTATTGACTAGAAGACCCATTCCAGACTGTAAAACATTTCAGAAACGTTCAAATGGGGAAAAACACGCATCTGCACTCAATGGAATACGGCAGACGTTGCTATGTCTCTCTAAATAACCCTCTATTCTTTCATCCATTGAACAAATATCTATTGGCCACCTACTTTGTGCCGGGCACAGCTCCAAACGCTTCACGGGGAAAGGTCTCCTTTTCAACCTTTACAAAGGTACTATGGGGGAGGTGCTATGATGACACCCATCGCATAGCTGGGCAAGCTGAGGCCCAGAGAGGCAGTCCAGGGTCACACAGTAAGAAGGGGGCAGAACTGGGATTCTGAATTTAGGCAGTCTGGCTCCAGACCACCACTCGGGATCGTGCTATAGAAGCAGTGACCAAGACAGATGCAAATGCCTCCCTTCGCAGACCTGACAGTCTAGCAGGAAGTGAACAAGATAAACAAGGAAAATGTAAAGCGGAGATTTCTCCCTTCTGGTGTGCATTTACCCTCCCATCCACTGTCTACCGTCCTCTCTCCCTCACAGCCCCGTCTGCCCTGCTCCCTCCCCATGCTGGGGTCTCCTGCGGCTCTATTTGGCTCTATTTCCTATTTCCGGGAGGAGCCACCTTTGCGGTGAGTCAGTGGGTCCTGTCTTAGACCCTGTCACTGCAAGGGTCTGCAGGTCCCAAAGTCCTGAGAGAAAAGGGAATTGCCAGGGTCACTCAGAGAGCCAGAGACAGGTGGGAACCAACCCTAGCCTGAGGGCAGGTAGAGAATCTCTCTCTCTCTCTCATGAACTTTCAGGTAGCTCTTTTGTCTCCTGTCTCTGAATCTCCCAGCTGGCTCCATGTGTATCTGTCCATCTCTTTCCCTGTCTCAGAACCTCTGTGCTCCTCCCCTCTCTCACTCCGCGGCTCCCTCCGTCTCTACTCCCCGATCTCTTCTAGCCGTGTCCCTCCCCATCTCTTTCTCGCCCCTCTCTTTTCACCTCCTTCTCCAGTCTCTCCCTCTCGCTCATCTCTCCCCAATCCCCCTGCCTTTCCCTCCTCCTAACTCTTTCCAACCCCATCTCTCTCTCCCCCACCCTATCTCTCCCTGTCTCTCTCTATCCCACTCCCCTGCCATGGCTCTTCCCCTCCAGCACATCTCTGTATCTCTGTTCTCTCCATTCAGCATCGCCGTCTCCCCAGAAGCCTCACAATGAAACTGGGAGTCACAGCTACCCCTCTTCCCTGCACCGGTCTCCCCACCACCACCTTGGCTGTGTCTGTTTTCTCCCCAGAATGAGGGAAGCGGGTCCTTCGGAGCTGAAGGGAGGCAGTGGACTCAGGGGCATCCACAGAGAGTTGGTAAATCCCTCTGCAACCTCCACTCCAATTCTCCGACTCCATCGGACTCCTTTGTATCACAGAGGAAGACTGACCAGGACCCCAGGGCCCTCCTTTTCTGGTCCCCACCCACCCGGAAGTCCTCCTTCGCATCTGACCTCAAGCTCTCCTGCTGCCCTAATCCGCCCTGGGCTTTCCCACGCCCTAGGGCTGGGATGAACCCCCAGTGTCCGGGTGTGAGCCTGTGAACCGGATCTCCCCAGCCAGGGCGGGGCTGAGACTGGGGGGAAGCCTTCAGGGGACCTGCACCCCCATCCCAGGAGGCTGGAATTTCTCTCCTTTCATTTCCTTATTGTCTCTGAGGAAGGGTGTGACAGCGGGCAGAGGAAGGCGGTGTGAAACCAGAAGCCTAGTTTTTGGTCCCAGCCCCAGTCCAGATCCTCAAGCAGCCCCCCAACACTCGGAGAGGCTTCAGGGTTCCCATCTCTAACAGGAGGGAGCCCTCAGACCAGCTGATCTGTAGAACTGGAGTCCAGGGGGGACACCCCAGGGTGCTAACTTTCCAATTTCCTTCCAGATGGGGAGCCTGATCCAGGGTGTCAATCACCCCAGCAGGAGGGTGCTGTGCGCAAGAAGCAGTTTGGGGACCCTCTTAGTTCTTAGATGCTGAGTGAGTGCAGATGTTTCTCTATTGTTCAGACCCAAGGGGAGGAGGTGGCTTTGCTGGTGGCTGATCCAAAGGCTGGGGACACCATCAGATCGTATTTCCATTTCCAGCCCCCAACATGCCAACTCTTCCAAAATATGCCCCCCAGTGCTAATCCTCTCTAGACTCTCTAGACTGTCCTTGGATTTCTGACAGATTCCCTACAAATTCTTAAACTTCAGACTGTGCCCCAAATGGCAACTCCTCCGTCCCTAGACCCCACAAGGCTTACTTCTTCAAGATGTGCCCCCACCCCCCAACACAGATCGGCAGTTGGTTCTCTTAAATCATGTCCCCAGGCTGAACTCTCTAGGGGTTCGGCTGGGATCCCTCACTCCCTGGGAACCTCCACGTCGGACCTGGTCCGTGCCTTCCCCACTGCACAACCGATATCTCCAGTAGGTCCCAGCTCCGTCTCTCAGCACCCCCAATCCCTTCCCTGGTCGGCCCGCCCCACCCCACGTGCACCTCACACCTCCACAGCCCCAGGACTGGCCCCTCCCGGGCACCCTGCCAAGCCCCGCAGGCCTGGGGAACCAGGAGTCCCACCCTAAGCTTCAAACCCCAGACCCAGAACTCAGGCACGGTGGGGCCCCTGGAACCTCCAGATCTCAGAATCTTTGGAGCTCTCAGCCATTCCAGCCCCACTCCGACCTGAAGCCCAAAGCCTCCTTCCAGGTTAGGAACCCGAGTGTCTGGACCCCCATAACCCTCCTACCAGGACCCCTCCCCCGTCACTTCACAATCTTGACTCTCTGGAAAGAATGAGCCAAGGGGGAGCCCTTGCAGCAACTGGAATGGGAGTTAGACTTGGGTAAGGACTTTCGGTCAGCTGAGGTGCGGGAATTAAGATACACCCCGCCCCCTACTCCAAGGGCGGCCTTGTCGAAGGTGGGACAGTAGGGACGTTGGCAATTACTGGAGATAACTGGAAGGGGGGGGTGGTGGTGTGAAATCTGAAACCCTCCAGCCTCCAATTAGGAGTATCCCTGCTGAGGGTCTCTGAAAACAATTAAACCACTGAAGTTCAGTCGGGAGGGGTAAGGATCAGGAGTCGGGATGGAGGGTGGAGACTGACCCCTCTCCAGCCAATGCCGTGGCTCACATCTGCTCTCAGGCTCCCAACTCTGACCCCATCTGGGCCCCCATCTATCTGAGCCCCAACTCTCACCCACCTGTTATTACAGACTCCCCCAAACCATGTCTGGTTTCTTAACTCTGAGCACCAATCCCTATTTTCTGATTCCTAGAGCGCCACCCCCATGTTTATCTCCCAGCCCCCAATTCTGATTTCTACCCCAGAACCCCCATCTTTAACTATATTCTAATCTTGAGTTCCCCGCCTCAGGCTTTCCTTCACGGTGACCACTTTCTCTCATCTCTTCGTTCCGGTCTTCCTCCCCCCCCCCCATTTTGAACCCCATTTCTCAATCCCCCAGCTGGGTCCCCTATCCTGGACCTCGGATTCCCATCTTTGGTTTTTAACATTTCAGTCCCTTGGATTTGGGGGTCCCCGAGCCCCGGTCTTCACGCGTAAACTATGACCTGACCCTTGCCTAAATTTTTCTGACTCCCATTTAAGCCCTGGCTCCGGTCAGCCTAAACCGCAGTCCCGTGCTTCCCCCCCCCCCCCCCCCCCCCCATCCCTGACTCTTACACCTGGTCTCGGTGTCTCCAGTTCCTCCGCCCCTCAACTGCGGTTGGGGCCCCCATTTAATCCCCATCCTTGTCCTCGATTACGCCCGCACCCTGATTCCTGCCCCCCGCTTCCCGCTCCGCCATCCCCGAGGACACACCTCGCCCGCCTCCGGGTAGTAGCTCCACTCGGCCAGGTCATGGGCCTCCATCTTCACAGAGCCCAGCATCCCCCGGGCCCGCGCCCCCTCCCGCCCCCGCTCCGGCCCGGGTGGGGGGGGAAACCGAGCGCTTCAGATCTCTCAGCCGGCACGGCCCGAGTTCCGACCGGTGCCCGCCCGTCCGACCGCCCGGGGTCCCAGCCGTCCTGGGCGCCGCGGGAGGCGGCCACGCTTTATAGCTGGGACACCCCCCCCACCCCCCCCACCCCCCCGCTCTCGCCCGCCCCGGGCTCCCCTCCCGCCTCCCCGAGGGCCGGCGCGCTCGGGCTGGGGCGCCCCCTGCGGGATTGCGAGGAGATAGACCTCAGGCGCCGGGAGCCGCAGCCCGTGGCCGCGAAAGCTGGAGGTGGCCGAAGAGGGACGGAGCTGCAGGTGGGAGACGCTGCGGATGCTAAAGCCAAGGGCAGAGCTCTGGGGCTTTTCTACTCCGGTGGGTTTCATCATCTCGACAGAAGAGGGCGAATAGCCAGAGCCCAGTATGACGGCGGCGGAGGAAAGGGGGCTCAGAGCGCAGTGGATTGCAGAGGTCCTTATGCTACTGTAAGGACCGTGAGAGGCCCTCGAACCCACATTCCCACTGGACAGACTGGATGATTGGAGCTTCCGACAGCTGGAAGTGCTCCAGCCTGTGTAAATGGTCAGGACCAACGGTGGAGGGGATCGGAGCCTCTGCTTGGGTTCCACTGGGGCGACAGACCATCTCCAGGACCTAAGCGCTTCGTCGCCCGGACTGTCCACTCGCTCTAACGCCAGCCGTCCAGGGACTCGGAACCACCGAGAACTCCATTTCCCAAAAGCCTCTACCTTCCTTTCCGTCCAGTGCCTCTGCCAAGGGACTACATTTCCCTTAAGGCACGGCGCTCCAAGGCCGGAAACGAAGGGCGCCCCAGCGTGGTCTGGCTGAGGGCGGAAGGCCGCTCGCGCAGCCGGAGGTAGGGGCGGGTTCGGGCCGCACCGTGGACTCCATTTCCCGGCGGCCCCGCGCGCGCGGCGCGTGCGCAGTGTCCCGGCGGCGAACGGAAGATGGCGACGGCGGCGTCTGCGAAGAGGCGCTGCTGAGGGGGCGCGAGGGGGACGGAGGCCGGCGCCGCGGTGAGCGGGGGGCGGCGTGGGGGCCCGGGAACGAAGGGAGGAGGGACCCCCCAAGCGGCAGGGGCGCTGGCCGGGGGGTTGGGGCGCTGCGAGGAAAGGGGAGCAGTGACGTTCGGGACCCCAGTTTCTTCCCCTGCTCAGGACCCTCCCGTGGCTCCCCAGTGCCCTCAGGGCAAAGTTCCAACGTGGCCCCCAAGGCGCGTCGGCCCCGCCGGCCTCGGCTCGGCCTCTCTGCCCGCTCCTCACTTCGCACAGCTGCCCTGGCCTTCCGGTTCCTCAAACTCGCCATGGGCCTTCCCGCCTCAGGCTTTTTGCACATGCTGTCCCCCCTCTGCCCGCAACATCCTTTTACCCATTCTGCCTGGCTAACTCCCATTCATCTTTCGGGTCTCGGCACCAACGTCACTTCCTATGCGAAGCCCTCCTTTCCCGCCCTCCGTCCCGAAATCCGCCTGTTAAACGCTCTCATAGGTCCCTCTTCCTTTCCTTCACGTCACACGTGGTCTGATTTACCATTGGACCTTTATTTGTGAGGCTTTTTGATTAGGTCCTTGACCGTGAGCTCCACGGGGACAGGGAGGGACTGAGTATGTGTTGGTCATCGCCGAATTCCCAGCACGGCGCTGGTCGCACTGAAGACACCCGGGTACTGTTCGTTGAATGAATGAATGAATGAAAGATAGTCCTGGGGTTACTGCGTAAATGAGGGGAGTCGTCGTACTCCCGGGTGGGAGTATACCGGGAGGGAAAGGGAAACAATGAGCGTTGGCAATAGCCAAAAGGCTGCAAACACCCCAGATGTTCTTCACTAGGCAGGAAGGGCTGGCAGAAAAAAAGCTGGTTAACATCCACGTGATAAAAAGCTATGCAACCGTAAAAAGGAATGAGGGGCTGGGGGGGAAGGGAAGGAAGAAAATGCCTGTACACGGATACAGAGAGTGGGCTCCGGAATATCTTAAGTGAAAACGGGTGAAATGGAAGGCAGGGCTTATTATATGCGCCCCCCCCCCTTTTTTTTACAAGAGAAAGGGAAATGTGTTTATGCCCCACGACAGCAAAGGATAAACCAAAAAGTAGAAGAGGAAGAACACAGGGCAAATAAAAAAAATAATAATAATAATAAATAGTAAATAAATAAAAAAATAAAGTGGGAGATGTCAACGCATTATTATCGTGGACAGAGTGGAAAGGTTCGTCATGAAAAAGGTTTATTGTGATCTGGTAAGAGACAGCAGTCTGCTGGCTGTCAGGTGACCATGCCCCCCTTATGTGGGATGAACAGACCTGGACGGGAGTAGGTGTTCCATTCAGAGAGGCAGCCCCGCGTGGTGGGGAGGAGGACAGATCCTGCCGTCCTACTGCTGGGTCTGCGTTTTAGAAGCTGTGAGCCTTCGGTCAAGTGACTTTCCCTCCCTTGCCTTCCAATTTCCTCATCTGTGAAATGGAGATTAAAAATAAGACCTGTCTCAGGGCACCTGGCTGACTCTCAGTGGAGCATGCAATTCTTGATCTCAGGGTGGTGAGTTCAAATCCCACGTTGGGTGTGAAACCCGCTTTAAAAAATAAAAATAAAAATAGTACCTGCCTCAAAGAGTTGGTGCCGTGGGGTTTAAATAAGTGAATATATGTATTAGAATTGTGCCTGGCACGTTAGCTATTATTTTTCAGACATTCTAGAACCAAAGGGCATGGATACTAAGTCCAGTGGTTGCTGAAGCCCTTTGGCATTCCCTCAGATATTTACCGAGCACTTAATAGGTGCCGAGCGCTGTTCCGTGCTGAAGATCTAGAAAGTGAACACACACACACACACGTGTACACCCCGGCTTTCATGGAGCTTATGAATATATAGTATGTTGGTGGTAATAAATGCTGTGTAGAAAAACAGTAACACAGTTGGAGAAGGAGACGGAATTGACATGTAAAATAGGGAAGACCTGGGGCACGGAGACTGGAGGAAAACGAGGACAGAGGTGGAAGCAGCCACTCATAGGAGGTCTTGTAGTGAGGATGATGGCTTTGACTCGAAGCAACATGTGGGTGTGACAGATGGCAGGGAGACAGGAAGGAGGTCTTTGGATACTCATTCATTCAGCAGACGTCTGTTGAATTACGCTCCTTTTAGAAAGTGCATCTTTTTTTGCCTTCAAGGGTCATTAACAGTCTGTGCAACATCCTTCAGGTCTTTTCAGGCGTACCTAAAAATAGTAGCTGTACTTATCACATGTGTTATGTATGTCTCCTAAGTTATCTAGTCCTCAGAATGGTCCTGGGAGGGTAAACATTGTTACCACCCCTGTTCTATAGAAAAGGAAACAGACCCGGTTCATTCTGTGTGTCCACACACAAACTTGACAAAAAGGAATTGCTCTATTCTGTGGTCTGTGGGCTGATGCAGACGCGTCGTTTTTTGATAATACGTTGAGATCCACCAGATTTATTTTACTGTTTTCTCCCACTTCCGCTTTTTGGTTTATCTTTTCAGTCTTTTTAAAGTATGTATGCGTACATATGTATTTCCCTTTTTTTTTTTTTTTTTTAATTTTTTTTAATGTTTATTTGTTTTTGACAGAGAGGGAGAGACAGAGCATGAGTGGGAGAAGGGCAGAGAGAGAGGGAGACACAGAATCAGAAGCAGGCTCCAGGCTCTGAGCTGTCGGCACAGAGCCCGACACGGGGCTCGAACTCACAGACTGTGAGATCATGACCTGAGCCAAAGTCAGACGCTCAACCAACTGAGCCACCCAGGTGCCCCTGTATTTCCCTTTTGTAAAAAGGGAGCAGGGGCACCTGGGTGGCTCGGCCGGGCAGACGTCCGACTTCAGCTCAGGTCATGATCTCACAGTTCGTGGGTTCGAGCCCCGCGTTGGGCTCTGTGCCGACAGCTCAGAGCCTGGAGCCTGCTTCCGATTCTGTGTCTCCCTCTCTCTTTGCCCCTCCCCCACTCATGCTCGGTTTCTCTCAAAAATAAATATTAAAAAAGGGGCGGGGAGAGCATACAGTAAACATCTGCTTCCACTTTGCTTGTTTTCACTTAACATACACTGGAATCCACTGGTTATCAATGCAGAGAGATTTTCCTCACTTCCTTATACAGTTTCCTCCTTTCTTTATACAGTTGCCTAGTATTTTATTATGTGAATTTATCATGGTTTTTCAGCCACTCTCCCTGTTGGAGAATCCTTGGGATGCTAACAGTCTTTTGCTGTTGGGAATAATGCTGTAATTGATCCTTATTTCATAGTTTTGCCAAGTGTGACTTTGGGACAGATGCGCAAGTCTCGCCTCCCCCCCCCCCCTTTTTAAATATAAAATGTTCATTTTGAAGAGAGAGAAAGAGCGTGAACAGGGGAGAGGCGGGTGGGGGGACAGCAGATCCAGAGCCAGCTCTGTGCTGGCAGCAGAGAGCTGGACATGGGGTTCGAACTCAGGACCACGGTGAGATCATGACCTGAGCTGAAGTCAGATGCTTAACTGACTGAGCCACCCAGGCACCCCTTCTCCTCCCCTTTAAACAAACAAACAAACAAACAAACAAACAAAAACCCTCCAGAGTATTCCAGAAAATGGTTGAAACGTTTCTTTAGGCCTTTTCTGATGTGAATACTTAGCATGTAGGACTCTGTGACTGGTGCTCCTCAGAGCTATGTTTTAGAAGACTTGCTCTCACTTCTAGTCCAGAGTACAGCCCAGATGGCAAGACGGGGCGCGGAAACCAGCGAGGTGGCTGCTGTGTGTCCATTCGTTCAGTCATTCAGCAGACGTTTGTGGTCAGCCTGCTGTGTGTAAAGTGCTGGGGGTGAGGCTTGGTACTCCACGAGGTACTACCTCTGACCTGGGAGGCATCAGTTTCTCCCAGATTATAACCCCCAAGTCTGAGACAGACCTTGGATCGGGGAGGGACTTCAGAAGACCCAACAGGGACGAGGCAGAATGGAAAGGAGGGTTGAGCCCTTTGTGGAGTGGGGGTGAAGGTCCAGCCCATCCGCAGGGCCCTGGAGCTTGATCTCTCCTCTCCTTTTCCAGGCGATACGGGACAGCAGGCATGGCAGGCAGCAGCGGAGATAGTATCACTCGCCGGAGTGTGGCATCCCAGTTTTTCACACAAGAGGAGGGGCCGGGCATCGATGGCATGACCACCTCAGAGAGAGTGAGCACGGAGAGAAGGGCTTGGAATGGGGAGCCACAGCCCCTGTCTTGGGGCGGTCCGCCCCCAGGTGACGGGGCCCAGGGGGTGCCAACAGGGCTGGGCTGGCCAGGCTAGCACCGTCACCTGCCTCTCCCCTCCGTCCAGGTGGTGGATCTCCTGAACCAGGCGGCGCTGATCACCAATGACTCGAAGATCACAGTACTCAAACAGGTGAGGGGGTAGGGGGATGCTGGACAGAGCAGCGTGAGGGTAGGGGGCTGTGGGAACATGCACAAAACAAGATGCCGGTGTCACACCGGCGTCCACGTTTAAGCATTTAGGATGTGCTTGCTGTGGTGCTCAGTGCCATACAGGCATGTTCTCACTTAATTCTCACAAAAGCTGAGAGGCAGGGTACTTGGCCCCAGTTTCTTTTTTTTTTTATTTTTTATTTTTTTAAAATTTTTTTAACGTTTTATTTATTTTTGAGACAGAGAGAGACAGAGCATGAACGGGGGAGGGGCAGAGAGAGAGGGAGACACAGAATCGGAAGCAGGCTCCAGGCTCTGAGCCATCAGCCCAGAGCCCGACGCGGGGCTCGAACTCATGGACCGCGAGATCGTGACCTGAGCCGAAGTCGGCCGCTTAACCGACTGAGCCACCCAGGCGCCCCTGGTCCCCAGTTTCTACAGAAGGCAGCAGAGTCTCAGGACTTAAAAAAAAAAATGAGCCTCGGGTCAGTCTGCTGGAGCTGGCTGAACCAGGACTTGAATGCTGGGCTCCACCTCCAAATCCGCTGCTCTTCATGCTTGTATTTCCTCACTGCCGGGTTTCTGTCCAGTGGGGAAGACGTGCAGGTCACCAGACGGTGGGAGCAGAGTGGGCAGGGCTGGGATGGAGGAGCCCAGCCTGCTGACCTGGCCTAGGGGTGGGGAGTCAGGGAGGGCTTTCTGGAAGAGGGGACATGAGAGCTGAGACCTGGAGGACAAGGAGAGAAGCAGGCTAAGTGAGAGAGGGAGAGTGTCTCCAGCAGAGGGCACCATCGGTCATGCAGAGGCAAAAGAAGGCGTGAAGACTTAGATGGGAGTGGGGGCTGGATGTGGTTCAGACCAGGAGGCAGGTGAAGTTCGGGAGCCGGGGGTTTGGGTTGGCTGAATGAGAACCCTCGTTCTGCTACTTGCTCGGCGTGTGGCCTTGGGTAGCTGACTCCTCAGCAGTGGAAGCCACGCCTGTGCTGGCACTGGGCCTAGATGTGACTGTCTGTGGGAA